>NC_052961.1:19627408-19939528 GCF_013358895.1 Oreochromis aureus | reverse complement strand
CGCTCGTCGGTATTGCGATAAACACAAATCCACACACAGTGCAAATAACACCCATTCACACATTCTTAACTTAATAAGGACTCTGCTGCCCCTGCACTCGTGTCACTGGATATCGATTAAGATGTGAAAAAAGTCCGGCAGGGTAGCCAGCATGATGCCACATTGATTCAGCTGCAGTCCCTTTCTGCATACAAGCAAACGGGTCAGAAGCAGAATTGAAGACTGTCCTGTGTGACTCATTCAGTCTGTGAGCAGCTGAACTTATTTTAGCTTACCCATTGAAAAGTCAAGTGTGAGTATACTGGTCTAAGCGATAGGCATCCACCAACACATATGGTGTGACATAATAGCGTAGTGCATGTGATCACCCGGCCTGCAAGTAAGCGCCATTACGCCTAAGTAGGGGAATGAATCACACCGCACACGATAATTTCCTATTAAGTCAGTCATCAGGCTTTTTTTTTATTTGGAATCAATGAATGATGGAAATGCATCGTAAACAGTTATGTCCAAGACAATAGAGCAAAGACGGCCTGTCATGATTTTAAAAAATGACAATAAGGAGGAAATTCTTTGGTTGCTATTGATATCAGAGTTAGGGATGTGGGAGCTAATAGTAAGCTGCAGCTCTGATTATCTCAGCTAAGACAGTGCAGGCACCACTTTGGCCTGTTTTTTGCAAAAGAAAATACTTTAGACAAATAGATGGTAATTGATACAGTGACATGTCTCACCTGAAACAACAATGTCTTGGGAGAAGAACAGAAAAAAGTCTGCATTATTCAGTATTTGTCCTGTAGACGCCATAGTAAAAACAATGGGAAAGACTCAGCAAATTAGTTGGAAGCTTGAAGTCAGATATGTGATATCTCACAAATGTATGAGATAAAATTATAAAGAAAGGAAAGAACTGAATAATATCAGGGGGTTTTTAATAGACAGACAGAGAGAGAGAGAAACAGTATTTCAATAATATGAAAGTCTACAACTGACCCTGGACCCCATGTTTTAATCACAGAAACTGTTGTGCAGATAAATGGAGAGAGCAGTACAGTATGTGAGCACAAAAGCCAGCCGCAACATGAAAAATGTGCTTTCTTCTGTGACGAGGTTTTATAGAGCACACATGGCTTTTACTGACAGGATAGAGTGCTCATATTTCTCTTGTTCAGCTTGCAAAATAAAAATTTAAATACAATACACTAAGATACATTTAAGGAAAATCTTCTTGCTATAGGTTTATTGAGAGTTCTTTTAATAGCCTGAAATGTTTCATTCCTCCAGTCCCCCACATGTTTATATATTTTGATCTAAGTGTGTGTGTATTTGCTATGATAACATGGTAGAGATGCAGAAGGGAGCTGCAGGCGATGGAAAAGGAGAATATCTATTACATAAGAGATTAAACTGAAGGAATCTAAGGTATGCATTCAACAATGCTTTATGAAAGCCCCCCCGCTAAGTACTGAACTTCAAAGTGTATGTCCACTGTTTACACCTTTGATGTACGCTTGTAAAAGGGAACAAACGCACAGCGTGCCACCACAGCATGAAATCATACACTGCTATTAGACACCACTGTTGTTTTAACTTTGCCTTGGAGCCACAGTGGCAGAGGTCATGCATGTGTACAAGATGGCAACACGAACAGAGAAGAAACTGACCAACAGAGGTAGGAACGTTAAGACAGATTTTTATTTCCTGCTCTAAGCTCAAGGTTACACCGAGTCCTGAGTTTTGTATAAACTACAAACAGCCACAGCTGCCTATGGACGACTGTGCGTGCTCATCTGACTTTGTTGTTATTACATATCATGCCACCTGCTGCTTTAACTCAACCACACTACTCTGATGGACCGCTGCTATTTATGTTGCACGTCATTACTGCAAACGGCGGTGTCGGAGGGGAAGACAATGACAGGGGTGCCGCTGGGGATTGTTGCCGTTTTCTTCTGCTCCCCACTGTTTTGGGTTGAGGAATGTTTCAGCGTAGCACAGCCACCCCTAACCCCGACCCCCCGCGTGATTCATCCATCCACGTGCCGCACATAACTGAGTGACATGAACTCGTCATGATGAGGACAGTCACCTTCCAAATCACACGCAGGCTCTTTCCCCTTCTTTCTTCCTTCTCTATCCTTACTGGAAGAATGCATGATCCATGTCCTCCTTCCGGTTCCTCACTGTGCTGTCCTCTGTAGAACTTTTTTCACTTGCTCTGAAGTGTGTGTGTGTGTGTGTGTGTGTGTGTGTGTGTGTGTGTGTGTGTGTGTGTGTGTGTGTGTGTGTGTGTGTGTGTGTGTGTGTGTGTCTGTGTGTACATGTGTACATACATCTGTTGCTTTAGCTGGAGGTGCAGGGATCAGGGCAGGGGGCTGAGGCTTACATTTAAATGGTTCACATATGCTCGCAGAAAAGGGAGACGAGATAAGAGAGACATGGGTGGACATCTAAGATAATGTATTGGAGAAGGAGATGAGGAGCAGGGGCATGATCAAGAGAAACTGCACACACACACGCGCGTGCACATACACAACAAACGGGATCACAAAAGCAGTTTTTAAAGCACAATTCCAACCTCAAAGCCAGGAAAGTCAGATAATCTTATTAAAGATCAAATTTCTTTAGGCGTTCTGTATGTATGTGCATTTGTGTGTGACACTGACCTCTGACTCGTGCATAGCAGCAGCCACACTTGGCCAGGACTTTACGGAACAAGTGTTGGCAGCCACAGCCTCGGTGGTGGCGATGGTGATGGTGGCCCCCTTTCATGCTGTTGAACCATGAGCTGAGGTGGGCATGGCCCGGGCACTCTTTCTCTCTCTATCTCTCTATCTCTCTCTCCCTATTTCTGTCTCTCCTTTCCTTCTCTCTTCTTGGTCTCTCTCCGTCACCCTCACACAAGTAGAGGTTTACTCCTCAAAAAGTGTAAATCCCCCAAAAAGGTGTCAGTTGATCCTCCTCTTCAGCTGACTGCACGCAGAGTTAAAACCCATATCCAAGAAACCAAGTGTAAGAGTCCCCAAAAGCAGTAAGCCAAAAAGAAATCCGCACTCACAGGGCTTTGCATCTGGTGATAAACAGTGAGAGAAACATTCCAGCAAGCTTATCGTTACGCTGAACGTGCTCCTTCTGTCTCTGTCTCTCTTTTTTCCCTCTGCTTTCTTTTTGGTGCTGAGCTCTCGCCTCTGTGAACTGCCTGGTCAAATGACACACTGGGAGACTGCTTCAGAGAGAGAGGGGGGGGGGGAGCGATTGCAAGGGAAAGAGAGAGAGTAAGGGGAGGGGTGAGAAGGGTGGAGTCTGTAGCTGGCTATTCCAGGATAGCTTTCCCACTCCCATAGTTTTCTCTCTTCCCTCCTCTCAGCTGTTTTTTTCCTCTGCTCCCTTCTGTTTCCTCTCTCGTCTGCTGCCCCCCATCTTGTCTGTTATCCTCTTTTCTACATGGTTGAGTCTCATTTTAGCATAAGTAATGCTTAAAGGGGCTCTCACATAGCCAACTCCGAGATCAGATGAAATGACACGCTCTCTTGTGCCTGCTCAGAGCTGGCTGTTGAAATAGTAACACCCAGGTCTGCAGTGATATACAGTGCTATTTACAGCAGAATGGCTTATTATGCTGAAGGTGTCATGCATTGTCCAGCCAGTATCAGACTCTTTCTGACAGTTTAGGAATGTTTCTTTGTGGGCTTGTGGCTTAGAGTGGGCTTTTCTGGCTGGGACAGCTCCAATATTGACTTCTGTGCTCATTTATGATCACAGAGCTCGCAAAGTGTGTTTCCATGGAGGGAAAAGGCGGTCTCATATTTCACAATGTTGGCATTCTTGGTGTGTGTGTGCGCGCGTGTGTGTGTGTACCATCAATCATTTGGGCTGATAATTTCCTGTCCTGAAGTACACAGTGGGACAGTCTAACCAAAGAAGCTCATGGACTAAAGAGCAGTTTTGTATCAGCGACAAAGTTGTACTATACTGCATGTCCACCGTAAGGGATTTGGGCTTTGCATTGTAATATAGTGTAAACCATGTTATCACCATATAGTGTAACTTCATCTTGTGATACACACCCACTTTGTTAGGTATACCTGTTCAACCTCAAATATCTAATCAGCCAATCAAATGGCAGCAGCTCAGTGTATTTAGGCATGTAGACGTGATCAAGATAACGTCCTGAGGTTCAAACTTAGCATCAGAAATACTTAGACAGGCTGGCCTGAGTATTTCTGAAACGGCTGATCTGCTGGGATGTTTGTTTATAACCATCTCGAGTGTTTAAAGAGAATCGCCCAAAAAAGAAAAAGTGAGCAGCAGTTCTCTGGGCCATAATGCGTTTGAAGCCAGAGGTCAGAGGAGAATGGCCAGACTGCTTCAAGCTAATAGAACGGCAACAGTAAATACAGAAGAGCAGCAGAGGACCACACAGAGGGCCAGTCCTGACAGCCAAGAGCACAAAACTGAGGCTACAATTCAGACTGGCTTGCCAAAATTGCACAACAGAAGATTGGAAAACTGGTATCTGGCCTGATGAGTCTCAAATTTTCCTGCAACATTCAGATGGTAGGAGACAAAATCTGGCATGCACAACATGAAAGCACTGCTCTGGATACTGCTTTGTATCAATGGTTCAGGCTACTGCAGGTGGAGTGATGCTGTGGGGGATGGGTTTTTTTGTCATACTTTGTTCCCCTTAGTACCAACTGAACATCATTTAGAAGCCACAGCCTACATCAATATTGCTGATGATAATGACCTTGACTGTGGCTGCATCCAGCAGGATAACGTGTCACGTCACAAAGCTCAGTGATTTACATCTTGAATGTGCAGCTGACAAATCAGAAGAATGCTAACTTTTTGAATCTATGATACGAAGACTTAAGGCAATTCTGAAGAAAAAAGTGAGTCCAACGTAGTACGAGACCTACAGCTTAGACCTAATAAAGTGGCAAATGAGTATATTTAGACTTAATCACCAAAGGGATCAACTAGGATAATAAAATATGCTAATTAAAGTGATCAAACTAATACACCGACACGTGCATTTACCTGATGAGTGACATTTTTAGAATTTTTTGTTTCACTCAGCAGTGCTTTTACCCAGAAATCTTCAGCAGCAGCTGCAATCTTTGACCAACATCTTTGTGCGATACAGCACGAGCAAATGTGTCTTTGGGTAAATGTGTGTCTGTGACTAAATCGGATCGAGCATGGAGCACATTTGGGCATTTGTGTGTAGCACTAGCCGTGAGTGTGCATATTAAAGGAGGAACACTGTAGAATTGTTTCCCTTTCTTTCTAAGTCAATCTGATCAACCTGAAAGCTACAGAGTATGGGTAATTACTAACAAAGCGCCGTACACAAAGCATGCGATATTTAGATGTGTACTTTACATCAAAGCACATTAAAGTCAATTAACATCTGGACTATGGCTCATTATCCATTCATGTGAAACTAGAGGCTGTTGAAATCTCAGTAAGTAAAGCAAGTGCATCCAACTCGAGATATAACCAGCGCGGGAAAGAAAATAAAACTTGTTTCAAGACATGCCACATATTTTGAGGCACAATTACTATTTGATCAACAAACAGCCTTTCTCAGGCCTGAAGCTGCTAAGCATATGACTCAGCGTGCGAGCCCATCTCAATTTTCCTGGGCACATCCTTTCACAGGCTACAGTCCAACTGTGTGGAAATCACCACCTGATTACCGCAACAAAGACAGGCAGCATCACAGCACCCACTCAGCTTCCTCTCTTGGGCATCAATGGAAACAAGAGAAGGCTGAGTATCAGCTGGCACTGAACCACCATGCAGGCGCATACAAGTGCATGCATCACCGAGGTGCACCGTCAGGCACTTCAACAGCTGGCAGAACTGTGTCTCCATCATCTTTCTCTCCAGTGGCAGGGTGGTGGCACACTCCTGTCAGGATGTTTCTGTCGTCAGAGTAAACAGAGAAGCTTGGCTGCCTCACCCATTAGCCATACAAACAGAGTACTACAAACCAGTGCATTAGCCTATGCAGCATTTCAGCACTCTGTACATGAAGAGGGATCTAAAGCAGATAGAAAATAAAATTCTGGACTGGAGACAGACTTATGCATTATCAATTCCCAGGCTCAGGCAGCACAGCGGTTCACCACATATCTGTAAAGATACAGACAGGTCACAGCTTTCCTTTCTCTCTCCCCATCACAGCCTTCCCCCCTCTCTCGGTTTCTTTGCTTATAATGGATGTTTTAAGCAACTGTGATTGAAAGGGCAATTCACTAGAGGATTCTTGAAAGGCACTGCTGAACGTCTCCATTTGTCTGATGCTGATATGGCTGCCAAACACCGTGTGAGCGAAGGAGCACAACTCAAAATGGGTTGAGAAACAGTCGATTTGACAGCAGAACTGAAGGCTTAAGAGAAACAAGATAAAACAAAGACGGCAAAGAAAGACGAGAGCAAACTGTGTTACAAACTGAACAAATACTGCCTGCACTATCAATTAACCAAAAAACAGCTATAGAGCAAAGACGAAATACACCGCTCTGGAGACACATTCAAACTTAATGAATATGAGAGAATCTTTTAATATGCTCTTAAGCTAGAAGCTGCCAGATTATGAGTCTACAAGTCCCACAGCAGGGGGGAGGGGGTGCTTTTGTACTTGTTGCGTAAGGTTGATTGCAGGCGTTCTCTCAGTGGTGCCGCTTCAAAGCACGACAAATAGGAAAAAATGTTTTCATTTACAGTGTTATAACAAATGTTTGGACTATTATTAGACACTAAATGACCAGATCTGACATGTACTTGGCATACTGAGTGCTATGTTTCGTTTTGTTTTTTTACTAACATCTATTTCTGTGCATCAGCCCTGACATTTAACACTGGCAATGTCCTTCTTGCAATAATGGAGTGTAATAAATGAGCATCAAAACCAGACCAGCAGACAATGCACAAAGCTTTGAACGTTAACAGAAATATGGAAAAAATGTTCCTCCTTCGGCTTGAAGGGAGTAGAGGGGGGATGTGAGGTGAGGCATGCATTAACACACATTCATCTCTCTCCTTTTATCTCTCCTCTCTGCTCACTCACTTCTTTCTCCTACTCCCCACATACAGACACGCAAACACACACACACAGAAGACTCCTCTGCACACGTATGCTTGCTCAGATTCAGAGGAAGAGACCTGTAAGAATGAATGAAATCTATACATTTACATTCACGCTGGACTGGACTCGTTTGCAGATAAGCACACTAGCAAATAGATGGGTATGACATTTTTATGTAGAGCCAGGCAGCCAAACGGGGAAGAGAGTATTATGTTTCCACTGAAAGAGAGAGTGAGCCGCATTTCAGAGTGTGTGCTCAAAGTGGAATATCAAGTGTGATTTATGAATGTGTTGTAAATCAGCTCATACACAACATTTCCTGCTCATTTCATGTGCCACTCTTGGGATGCATATATTGCAAACACTGTACGCCCTGCTGAAGTAAAAACATTCATAATGTGCGGCAATAAATTACAGAAATAACAGCAAAATACAGAAAATTCATGTGATATAAACATGCATGCTAATAGGTACAGCAAGTCTCAGTTCAGTAGATACGCAGTTGCTTATTCACAGTGTGTTCCCCAACCCCCCACTGATATTAGTCTTTCTTCACCCCATCACTCTGCTAAAATCCTGCCAAAATATGCTCACTGCATTTCACTTTTATACCTCTTTCTCCTTCCCCTTTTCTCCTTTACTTCCTCTCTATTTTTTCCTCCCTATTTCTAAGCTCTCGCTATTTCTGAGTGCCAATTAAGGGAAACTGGCATTTTGGACAAGCCGCTATGAGGGGCTGTTTTGGCTGAAGTCGCGTCATGGAGCAGAAGTTGTGAAGTAACTGTCCTGTTCTTAACTCGTCTGCCCTGCAGAGAGCTGCTGTTTTTGTCCAATTAGACTAAACTACACACTGCTAGCACACACCGGGGAGGCAGACGGGTGTGCCTCTGTCTGTCTGTACATGCATGTGTGTGTGTGCACTTCACCACTAGTACCACTCAGTACCTCCCATTGTTGTACCTCACCGAGCAGAGCTGCTCTCAGGCAGCAGTTCTGCACTAGACTGCACAGACAGGAGGTCCATGTCTCACAATATTCACATACCACAATCAGAAGCATACAGAAAAAGATCTGCCTTTACACAAACATATACTCCCTTTCCCATCCAGCTCTTATTTTTCCAGCAAACTATGGAGCTTTCAGCTGGAGTTTTCCACATCTTCACCTGACCCACAGCATCGCTGTCTGCCTTTATCTCCTTGGAGCTGAAGTGTAAACCTTGCTCTAAAAGCAGCATGCTACCACTGAGACTGCTGGTGACTGAGTTCAGGGCTTAAGTATGATCTAAAACGCCCCCCAAAGGATAAAAAGTTAATTAAACAAATGCAAACCCAAGGGATTATCTGCTGGAAAAAAAATATCAAAAGGTGCCTCTGCTACAGTATGAGTTCAGCCTGAATGAAATACTTCTATATCCTAATATTAAAATATAAATCTTTAAATATATCCAACTTATGCACTTATTCAGTTTGGGGTCACTTAAAAATCACCAAAATACTGTAAAAAAAAAAAACATACTGTATGTCACTGCTGTGTTCACATTTTTTTCCACTGCCCCCAAGTGGCCAAAACATATTTAGTTCAATTCAAGAAATAGATGTCTCCATATCTCTGAGCTCTATACAATATGATGCAGCTTCAGGTTGATCTCGATCTCTGCCCATTTAAGGTCATATGCACACAGTTCAGTTCCAAGGTCCTTGGGGATCAGCACTCCTTGAATGGCACACTCTCCCAGCCTCTCTCAAAACCAGATATGGACAAAACCATGGATTTTCTGCACATTTCTCCTGATAATAACTTATGAAAAAATATGAATGGTTTAATTTGAGAACCAGTGAGGTGCACCATGCTAAACTAAGATGACTATCCCTCTAAAAAAAAAAAGAATTTCTCTCCATTCTTTTGTTTTGGTCTCTGGTTTTACACATTAGGAATTCTTGTGTTTCATTGTTTCAGTTATTCAGTAGATAGCACAATTCAATTGAAAAACTTGCTCTTCCTCAACACTGATGATGAACATTGATAGGTAAAATTTAGCACTTTGTATTACTGGTTCAGTGAAGTTTTGTGCATCTTACCTCAAAAAAGGACAAAACTATAAAACCCAGAGTACATGGACAGACTTACAGCTATCCATCAGAAATCAGTGTTTTTAAAAAAGGAAATATTTATCTAATTTTATTTATCTGGCAAGAGTAAAGATGTGAATTACACATCTGTGAAAGGAAAATCTGATTATAGTTAATCAGCCAAGTTGCACTTTAAACCATTAACATCATGATTGCTTTACATGGTTTGATCTTTGAGTATGAATAAGAAGCAATCTTCCCTTCTGTTTCAGAGTTATGGTGTTAAATAAAGGGAAGTAAAGCAGTAAAGCTGACTTTATAGAAGCCCCCTTTTCATCAGACAGACAGGTGTACAGGTCAAAATCCTAACATCTAGCTCTGAAGGAGAGGTCAGGGTTAAAAGAACAATGCTGTGGACACTGCCTTGTTTCAAAATAAAATTTAAAAAATGTAAACTCAAATATAGCTTTGAATTGGTGATAAAACAAACACGACGAGGGGAAATGAGGGAAAAACAGAAAGTCACTAGATTCACGGAAATGAGAAAAACAGGAATGTTTAAGAATTGTATAAAAAAAGGGGGAATCTGAATTTGTGGATGCTGGCACTGGCCTGTGATTCCTGGGAAGCCACTAGCAGGCATCTCGTTTCTAACACATAACAGATGGCCCTTATGGGCCAACGAACCATGTCTTTGAAGAAAGCAAGGGCCTATCGTCTTTCCTCTGTCCTACATTTAGAAGGTCAGAAATTATGGAAAATCTTGATGATAAAAATCGAATTATATAGCACCCTTTCAAAGTGATAATGTTGATGAATTACCTGATTAATTTTTCTCGACTGATAAATAAAGATTGAACATTTCTGATGTTTTTAACGATAATACAAAACTGTTTATCTTAAGTAAAATTAGTATTTATCATCTAGGTCACCAAGTTTGCTAAACTGCAGTTTAAGGAAATTATTAGTAATGAATGTGGCTTTGTGTCAAGGCCATAAAAAGGTAAGGCTTGGTGGTTTCATGGGCTCTGTACTGCCAGCTCTGAGCAAAAAATAACTGACACAGACAAAAATAGATATTAGGTAAGTAGAAAGTTACTGCGGTAAGACCTCAAAATAACAAGGTCCTTAAGCTGCCCCAACTTAATGAAATAAAATAAAGCAGCATTCAGTGTGATATCGAAAATCACAATGTGAGAAAATTACATTTGTTCATTTACATGTTACAGCCGAGTATAATTATTTTCAAATAGGGAAATGTAATGTTTCAAATAAGTGACAAAGTGTGTTGCCAAACCTTCTCTGGGCTAAGACAAAGTCTGTCTGGCGTTTTGGTTCAGATGTTTTTGCCTTGTGTTTCATTGATTTTCCATCCAATTTTCCATCTAGAGGAAATTGGGCTGCGCAAAAACAATCGAGCTTGTCTGGAGCTGAAATAAACAATCTCCTTTTCGGTCATCATCATTCTACATGGCCCTGAATAATGCATTTCTTTACTTTTTTTTTTTTTTTTCGCTCCGCTATTCTGAGCTCCGACCAAAAATAATTTCTGGCTGCATCGACTTCAATAGCATTCCCTGTCTGAGTAAGACCATTACAGATAAGCATCGCTGACAGCTTCCTCTGGCCTCACTCACACCCCTTCTGTAAGCCATATACTGCTCTGCACAACAGTTAGTGGTCCGGCCACATGGTACACACCACCAAACCTCCAATATATACACACACACTCCCTCTAACCCAAACCCAGATCCAGCAACAAAGCTCCTTTTGTTCCATTCCACTCAAGTAAAATGGCAACGCACGCAAGCCTTTCACAGAAAAATCAAAATAAGTTCAACCAACAGTGATGGGGCAGAAGGGGAGGGCAGGCAGTGGAGCATGTTTTCTTGCCCCATCTGGAAAGTATTGCTTGTGTATATGCATGCACACAAGAAGTCTTTTTCTGTCTCACGAACTCATATATGGTACATTACAGCAAAGCAATTTAAGGTTATCAGTGCTAATAGAGGATATAGAGGGTGGAGTTTAATAAGAGCAAACCACCAACATTCAGGTGACTCCAATCTGATACTTTTCCTGAAGTTATTACTGCCTAATGACCACCATCAGATATGGCAGATGGGACCCAGGCCTGTTTTGATTCGCATGTGGCTAACATTCAAGAACAGGGTGAGCTGAGAGCAAAAACACAGGCGGTAGCTAGTGGCTCACATGAACCATATCATTAAAAAAAAGACTGAGGAGTGCACGAGGAAGGTTTCTTAAACGTTACTTCACAGAAATCTGAGACGTTTCATAGCCGGGTCTGGAAGTTTGCGTTTCGGTGAGCCTCTAAGCTCTGACTGGTTTGGTGAGACCTGCAGTGTTTGGATAGCACTGCAGGTCTAGGGTCACTCGGTGCAGCACTTTCAGGTCTTACCTGTTCTTTCACTCTGGTCTGAGTTTTCTGTAGTAGAGGCCCGCTGCTCCCAGTCCAGCCCCTCTGGCTCCCACTGGCCCTGGACAGGCCTCTTTTCCTCCTCGCATGATGGGAGGTCTACCTCACCTCCTTCTGAGAGCTATACACAGAGAGATGCTTTTGTCAGCAGTGGAGCCCTGCACTCAAGGAGGAAGTGATTGCAAGATTGTATAGAGTACTTATGGTCACATAACCACAGAACATTATCCCAGTGGCTGATTTTTTTTTTTTTCCACAGTTTCCTGCATCTTTTTCATCCTTTTCTCCATTACACACTGAACAAGAATGTGATGGAAATGAGGCCCTAGTTTTGCCACAGAGCTTGGATGAGAACCGTTTCTCAGAAAGAAGTTTGAAACTGTCTTTAAGTCCAGGGATGGAGGGAGATTAGATTCACTGTTATGGCTATGTCCTATATCTGCCGGAAAGGAAATAATCTATCAAGATAAACATTTTTTTTAAGAGAAACAGAGCTTCAAAAGGGAATTCACTGGTCATTGTGGTACCCTCCAACTTCTTCTTTTTTCTTTTTTCTTTCTGTCACATCAGAATTTGTCCTACAGAAGAGAGGACAGGCAGAGAAAAAAAAGAGAAGGGGGGGAGGAACATACATTTGCAGAGCTGCAATGAGGCATTAGACCTGCATGACTTTGTTTATGGTTCGATGTTTTAATCAACACTACCGAGCTTCCTGTTCCACTGAAACATCCAAGATTCCTCCAAAGCACTGAACGGAGACTTGCAACCTTTCCATACCCCTCACTCTCTCCTCTCCCTCTCCACTCTATCTTGATCGTTTTAGGTTGATGAAAAGGTTACAGCGATGAACAACAAAGCAACAAAAAAACAACAACAAAAACTTGGCATGTACAATGTGGGTTTGTGAATATGTTGCGCTCTACGAACCCTGAAAAACACCTCCATGTGTGCCTATTGCGATCAGTTTGAATTTAAGGCATTATTCTTTCATATAAACAGACAGTACATATCCAAACAGATTTCAAGTGAGCCAGCTGGGCAGCAGTCACAACTCACCCACTGTTGATTGGGCATGGCCACGGAAGTAAGCACATCAGCCATGGCTCCTAACATCTGGTCAGTGCGTCCCTGATTCTTCTGCAGAGCTTTCATTCTCCTGAACACCACACAAAAACTCTACAACCTTGGTCTCTGATTCTGATGCAATCTTTGCTTCTTCGTGTCCCGTGTCTGTCCTGTGCTCTTGTTTTCTGCCCCTTCACTGTGCACTGTGCTGCAGTTTGGAGCCGAGCCCACCTCTTTCTACCATGACACACAGGAAACCTCATGCACAAGAATAGATCAAGGAGGAGCAGGAGGAGGGCTCGTGTCTGTCCGGGAGCGTGCACTTGGACAGGAGCCTCAGCACGTCCAGGACGCACAGGTGAGCTGGCTGCAAGTGTCTGTGCAGCTTACTTCTCTGATAGTCTGCACTGTTTTGTCAGGAACCTGAAAAACAGACAGATTTTTCTTCTTCTTCAGCCTCCTTCTGAGTTTTTTGTAAAGTCCACAGTCTTCTTCTTTGTGGTTCTTCTAAATCATGAGGTTTGACAGTGTGAAGTTGGCCTTCTTCAATGTTTTCTGAATGCTGAAATGGAGCGCAGTGGCTGAGCACACCACCCTCCCTGAAATCCTCCTTTCTTGTTCTTCATTGGCTATACAAAATCACCTCCCCCTCCCCAAAACCTCACCCCTTCCATCATTGTTTCTCTTCTGTCTTTCCTTGTTTCCTTGGTTAGCACCTGTAGTTTTTCTTAAGCTCAAAGTATCTCAATCTGATCTTTCATTGAACTCCTGTAAGACTCCACACTCTCTTGATTTTTGCCCAAGTCTCAAGCCCAAGGCAGTGACACATAGACCGTGCGAACCCTTGAGCGGTGGGGCAGCTCCAAATAAGGCATGAAAACACAGTCCACGAAGCTCAACTATTTGAGACACTGTCGCCATTTCCACATTTATCTTACTTTATTTATTCAACTGCTTAGATACTCATTATTTAAGCTATTAAAATCAGAAGACTTGCAACATTATTTACATTTTGACACTGCTGACCAAGTAGAGAGACATTGTCATAAAGAGGTGTGTCTGTCTTTCAAATTCTTAACTTTTATTTTAGAACACTAGCATACTTAATCAAACTTTCAGGTTCAAATGTCATGCAATTCTATCTTTAGTGTCTATCATTCTTAGATTTTCACTGCAGCAGTCGTTGTGTTCCTCCAAGAAAAACACACGTATTGTAATCCCTGTGCTTCTAGCGATCTATATTTAATTTTTAGAACCTGACTTACATTACTGCAACAAAGAATATCAAGTTCACTGTGCTAGCATGTAAGCTAGTGTTATTTAGGTCAGAGT
Organism: Oreochromis aureus; assembly: GCF_013358895.1. Classification (NCBI taxonomy): domain Eukaryota; kingdom Metazoa; phylum Chordata; class Actinopteri; order Cichliformes; family Cichlidae; genus Oreochromis; species Oreochromis aureus. The sequence continues at coordinate 19,925,520 of NC_052961.1, read as the reverse complement.
TCATTTTGTCAAACGAGGAATAACATTTCCAAATGAAATACTGTATTTATGGTGGTTTGGCAGGGAGAAACCACTGATGCAGAAAAGAGCAAGTGTCACTAATAATGCGCATGATTGATATTGATATTTCTATCAGACTGAATAAATCAAACACAGTATGACAAAGAGGAGCTAGGGTGGAAGTGGGTTGCAAAGCGGCTCAAAGATATGCAGCAACTGTAGGCAGCTGGGAGGATACATATGTTTTGCTTCAGTGCTTAACACTTTGAGGAGTATCTTGGCCAGTTTGTTATAGCAACAATAACTAATCACTCACATGGCGAGCTAACGGAGTTTTGATTACTTAACATGAGCTAAGCTAAACTTTTTTCATATAGATGTTTTCCTTTATTTGGATTTCTCAAGCTGCAAAAGCAATGCCCCTGCTCTTTAAATATATTTTTAACAACTGATTAATAACCTATCTGATTGGCTAGTAGCAGTATTGGCACATTTTGATTGGGTGGTGTCTCAACATTGTAGTGCAAACAGAACAAGCAAAGTAAAGCAATGCATCCATAATTTAGTTAATCAGCAGATGATGTAACCTCATTAAGAGCAATGCCTAATGTGTATGTGTGGATTCTCCCTAAGATAGCACTGATAGCATAGAAAGGTATCTGTTCAGCTATGTGCAGAGGCATCGACACCAGCCTTTGTCAGCTAGGATTGTTTGATTGATTCATGTAGCAGGTCAGGAGCCAAACAGTAACGTAATGCTGACTTGTACACCTCTGTTTAAAGCTTGGTCAATGAAACAACTATTTGAAACTGGATCTTGATTTTATGCTACTAAATGCAGACAGACCGAAAGTTATCTGAAAAGTAAAAAGTCCTAAAGACTGCTTGCCTGGATAAAAATCATTATATTCTTAATGTTCTTATCTTTTTTCCACTTTTTTTCTGCTCAAGCACAAATTCTCAAAAGTTGTATAACCAAACCTGAAAATAGCAGCTACTCATTTAAAGAATAATTCTTGGTTTAGGTGTCAGTTTAATCTGATGAAACAGATAGGTACCTTTTAATCACCTGGAAATCTACCTAGACCCTGACTCTTTTTTTATTGCTAATGTCCATAAACCATTGTACACCTGTCTCAGCCAGTACCATTTTATATCAGGTAACATCCATGTCTCAGAGTTTTTAAGCTTTCCTAAGCCAAAGTGCTGCTTGTGTTCCTGTTTTTGTCATATATAGTCAAGGCCAAAGGTGACCAAGGTTTTCCCAGCATAAAGGTTGCATGAGGGGAAGACATCTCTAATGTCTTCCCCTCATTTTAGTGTACATTTTTTAATGTTTAATGAATTCCTCTATTTTGAATGCATAATTCAGATTAAAGTTAGAGAAACCCATTAATCCCTGCAGTATGTTCTTATTGCATTCTGTAATACACAAAATTACACAATACAAATACACTAAGAATGTGTTCCAGCAGAATGAGCTAGCAAACACTGATCCTTGTTTACCTCCTTTCATCTCAGATCGCTGGTGTATTACATGTTGGCTGACTCTCACAGCCATGACTTACCCTGTTGTTTGGTTAGACTTGACATGTTACACCAACAACAGGTTGGACAATTGTTTGCTATAAATTGCCCAACATGGCTCATACCTAACCTGGTTGTGAACTATATTAAAAACATTGTGTCTGTCTCACACTGAAAGTTACCAGAACAGGTTTTTTCTATTATATTTTTAGATGTAAACAATATAATAGAACAACATCTAAACACAAACCGTCTGTCTAAAGTTTTTTGTGGACAGCTGTGAGATGTTAAAATGTGCCTGGGCAGCAATGTTTTCATAATATTATTTTTAGGTTTTGTTTTAATGTTCATTTATTTTTAAGGGTCATAAGTCTACTTAATTTGTTATTTCATAAATTTGTGACATCGAGGATGCATTTGGCACCTAAATATTTAGCATTGATAAGTGGATTTAGTATTTGTGTGTGTGTGTGTGTGTGTGTGTGTGTGTGTGTGTGTGTGTGTGTGTGTGTGTGTGTGTGTGTGTGTGTGTGTGTGTGTGTGTGAAAACAGGAAGTTTGATGATTATATATATTAACGTGACTTACAGAGGAATGGTCGCATTAATCCCAGTGAAATATAAAATGGCACATATCCAGAAAAATTACAGAAGAAGGATTTTTCAAACTGGAGATTTTTCAAACTTTTATTCATTTTTATTACATTTATGACATTCTGCTTGCATTTTTTCCCCTAATTTTTAGCTCATCTGGCCATTGAACTGAAAAACTTGGGCCATAGCCCGGCATCCAGTATCTGTTCATCTGCCCATTTGCCCATAATTCACAAGAATCACTCCTCCTCCTAAAGTACTTCTCAAACTTACACAACACACAATGATCACCTAATGGCTGTTCACTCAAACTGTGCTCAAGGTCAAGGTCATATTTGTTGTTTCACCGGGAATTAGCCACGAACTGTGATGGATCGTGAGCCGGATGAGCTATTATGTCACTGACATTCTGGTTTGGTTTATGTGCCATGCTGGTATTTTTTATTGCACGAGTACATCATCACCATTGGGGCTTAGTTGAGTAAATTTTAGGAATGTGTGTGAGAAACTCAAGGAAACTAACAGGCTGTGTAAAGAACACATAAAAAAACATCTCTGAAAGTTTTCCTTTCCCTCACCGACTATGAACACATCAGCAACTGCTTAGGGCTAAGCCACAGTTGCCTGGCAATGACTTTTTATTTAATAACAGACTCTAATATTGAAAACTGATACATATAACCATTTTTTAGCATTTTCATAAACTGGTATTCTATAGTGAATATGAGTGTAAATGGTGGTCTGTGTTAAGGTTGGCTGTGTGCAGGCAGGAATGGTGGACCCATAGTGCAGACGCTCGGAGGCAAAAAGGTGAACTCAAAACAGCTTTAATGCTGAACTCAAAAAAGGGTAACGAAACTTCCAAAGTACAAACATTAACACAGGCCGGAAAACAAAACACACAGCATGAGTGAGGGTAGATAAGAGTAGATCACGACAATGACAAACTGAAACACAGGGCTTAAATACATAGAGGGAGCAATCAGGGAATGGGCAACAGGAGGGAAACACAGCTGGGGCAAATCAGGGCTAACGAGACAAAGAAAGCAAAACCAGATACACTAACATGAAACACGGACTTTCAAAGTAAAACAGGAAACATAACACAGAGGCATAAACTTAACAAGGGATACAGCCGACAGGGGAGACAGAGCAACTATAGAACACAGACACATAAACCATAAGACAGAACTCTAAGAAACCCAAAGACTAGAAATGATAAATAATATAATAAACTCAAAAGCCCTGGGTCAACGACCCAGGCATCCTAACAGTCTGTCTCTCTGAGTTAGTCTCGCAACTGACTTCTCAACTGTCCAGGGTGTACCCCACCTATTGCCCCATCACATAGATGCTTTTCTATATCACGTAAGTAAGAAATTACACCATCACATTAAAAAGGCAGTCTAAATACCAAGCATATTATACTACACGCCCAGATGTGTCCATCAAACATATATTTGTTCTTTTGATTTCATTAAAACATCTTTTTCAATATATATATAATTCCAAAGACAGGGGATATATATAATATTTTCACACTTTTATTTTTCTCTATTTCCGTAACTATTCCCAACCATGATGCCGTCCATATGAAGCTTCATTTCTTGTCTGAATCCACTTCCCTGAACAAATCATCTCTTTTGATGCACAATGTATTTACTTATTCTTAAATTAAAGCAACTCCACCACACTTCATCTTCCCATTTGTAATAACATGATCTAAATATATGTTTAAAATACGTTTAGCTATTTTCCTGGATGCTGGAGGATTTTATGTGCTTTAAGGCAAGTAGCATTAGAGGTGGTTCTGTCTTTAGCGCATAAATGGAATTAATATAGCAGATGCACAGTCCTCCACAGACTGCCAACAGTCTAATATTAGCTAAGCACATTGCTGTTGTTAGAATCAGTCACTAAGCTGGCTAAACTTAGTCCACTTCGTCCCAAGCCTCTTTCCAAGTTCTTTTGCTCCACCGCTGATTTGTGCTGGGTAATGTGGTGTCTGGGGAGGAATTGGGCTGCCTTTCACAGTGATGAGTAAATGACTCTGTCAGGAATGTGCAGAATAGAAAGAAAATAACCCTGACCCTAAAAGGAAAGTCTGAGTACTATCAAGAGGTGGGAATCAGAACAAAATGTACTTAAACTTCTAAATCTCATTCACAATTGGCAACTCATAAATCACATTCACAACTGATTTTCTTTGAGAAAATGACTTAGAAAAGGTTGCTAAATGTGCTATGCTGCCCTCATCTGGTAAACTAGACTGGCCTTTTTTTGTAGATCTGAAAGGATAAAGGAAAACATCCAAAGGACACACTCAATCACTACCCCACCCTGTCATGCCAAACAGACTTCCTTTTCCTCTGTATTATTTCCTGTCAATTTTATTTCTGTTTTGCTCCCAGAAGCTATAATCTTTCCCCCACAGGCATGCCCTTTTCTACTCTTCCTGTGTTTCATATCAGTAGGGAGAAAAGGAGACCTACCTCAGGGTCTTGTGTCTAAACATAGAACCTTTTCAGTGACGGTTAAGGTTACTGTGATACTATAGGTCCAATGTGATGCTTTAAAGCCAAAGAGGTGTCTTCAGATAAGGAAATGTTTGTGGGACATTTGATGGGATTTCTTGGGATTATGTTGTTGGAGGTGTGTCAGCTTCAGCTGGCTGTTATCAACGTGCCTCTGTTTGTTAACTCTTGAGAGCAGATAACCATCTATAATTCTCAGGATCAAGCAGCTTTTGAATGAACCTTTATTATAACAGCTTTACTCAGTTATGACTGGGCTCTGCAACGATAGATATCTGCTACTTGAAATAATGTTGATCTTTAATAATGCAGGAGCATTTAGTGATTATAATTTGTTTAAACTAAGCCTAAATTGTCTGTATGCCTTGTTAGTACTGCACCCATGTCCAGGCTGTCCATTTCCAAGTTTCATCAGAAGAGGGCAGTCAGCAACCCCTCTAAACAAGAGGTGCTGTTACATAACACAGGCCAACAATCATATGCTTGAAGTGAAGGCTTGGCCCTACTCTAATTCAATATAAGGGTTAATCTGTTTACATGCACATTTGGACCCACGTGACTGTAACACTGATGCTGTGAATACACCTGTTAACAGGATATTCCCGTCCACATATGAGATTCGACACTCTGAGCAGAAAGGCTGTGGGCACAGTTCAAACGGGACATTACTAAACCAACAATGCTAAAAAGTTAACCTAATTTATTTCCGTTATAATATCAGGCTTAAATAATCATGTTAATATGATAATTAAATACCTACAGATGAACTTTGTGAGTAATGAAATATAACTTATGCAGCACTTCCCCCTGAACAAAATGTAGTGTGTATTAACTGTTCATGCTTCATAATGTAAGGACTGAGCGTTTTCAAACCAGGTGCTTACACTAACCAGCATCTGTGCCAATGCACAATAACTTCATCTTGTGTGCCATTGTTTGTGCCCCATAAATGTTAGTTTGTTGTCCCCAGCAGATGGATTTCCATTCCAAAACAGACCCAAGACTCTGCCTTGCATTAGGCAGACTCACTGGAATTATTCAGGCAGGGGGTCCTCTGCAGCAGATAGCAGATTTGGGAGCAACAGCTTCTATGATTCAGTCACAAGACTTTTTTTGGACAGTTAGAGGGGTTTGCCCTGACACAACAGACGGGCAGCAGAAAGCTGCAGATGGGCAGATTCTGAGAGATCAGAGAGAAGTAAAAGAGAGAAGAAAGAGAAAGCAGACCAACTCAAAAGACTATAAGGGGAGCAAGGTTGGCCGCTGTCTGTTTCCTTCTCTTAATCCTTAAATCTTCTGTAATCAGGATGAGAGGAAGAGAGCACGTTGGCTGACTTAGGACAGCAGAGTCTATGTTGGGACCTGGCTGATGAGGCAACCTTACTGGGCACTAGTAGAAATGGAGGGAGGGGAAAAGCTGGAGCTGCAGTCAGTTTTGGGAAACTTAGCCTTAACCAGGTTCTGCTAAGCGTCAGCGAGAAGAGTGGAAATCCAGGATGGTTTAACTGTCAAGAGGAAGTAAGAAACCAAAGGAAAAAAAAAAAAAGAAAAAAGAAGAGGACTAACTCATGGCCGGACTGTTTTCAGGTGAGAGCTGTGTTATTATTCTTAGTATTATTTGTTCTGACATTTGTTGTTTTTGCTTTAGTTTTGTATGAACATTTTCTTTTTTTTCTTCTTTATTCACCGTTAAAAGACAAACATTTCAAATTCAGAGGAAGATGTCTGGCCAGATTGCAAGGTGTTGCTCAACAGGAAGTGGAGGACACAGTGGCCCACACGTCAACACTAAAGTTAGGGCATTTTATGTTTGTGCAGAATGAGGAAGAGAGAGAAAAGACTTGTGTGGGAACTGTGCATGACTGAGTGCTGAAATACAAGCATTTGCTCGTGGGATTAAGGGATTTATGGACGTTAACAAGAGCTTATTAAAAAGATAACTAATTTGAATAACTTCTAATTACTGTGACTGACAGTCGGTGCAAAACTAATTTGCTGAAAAAATGGGTGAGTTTTGTGGTGCATGCAGGACCACAGCCGGCTCTTCTTTCATTTCCACTCTTTAGAATATAGAGAATTAGAACTAGCTGACACTATCATATTTCTGAGTCTTGAGAAATAGTGTCTTCAGTGGCTTGAAAGTATACTTACACATTAGATACAAACTGTACACTACAGGACATCCCAGTGTGCTGACGTATGGAAGAGCAGTATAACAGTGTTAAGACACCATGACAGATGCTGTCACTAGACTGGCCTCCCATTGCTTCCAGTACCATATGGCCTTTCTCATCCCAGTTGAGTGTCCCTATGCCTTCTTTCACTTTACTGTGCAGACTGAGCTGCCTCTGCTATGCAGTATTTCTTGTTTTATAGTTGCTGTTATTTATGTGTAGATTTGTACCTTCACAACATTTACATGAGACTGCTTTCAGGGTGATAAGTAATTACTGTCTTTCTCTGTTGTGTGGTGCCAGTGAAAAATCAACTGGCAACAAAGCATGTTACACAGGGAGGTTACCTATGTTGCAAATCAGAGACTTACTTTGACAGGAGGGCTGAGGTAAAGCTCTTCATCCTCTTTAGGCCTCATGCCTTTTAAACAAGGCCTTTTCAGGTCACCGAATCTATTTAAAATGCTAACTTTAAAAGCTGCCAGTTTGTGTTGCTCGTCTCACAATCACACGTGAACTTGTCTAAGGAGGGGAAGAGATCTGACACCTTCCAAAACGAGACTAGTCCTTTGGCTTTTGCAAAGAAAAAAAGAATTATAGACATCAGTACATTTCAATTTATGTGCACGCAGTTTTGTGTGCATACATAATGTGTGTACACCCGGAAAAGCGCTTTCAGTGTCTTCGCACATCTGTCGAAGGTTTCGGACAGACAATGGCAAAGCAGGTAACGTTACTGCAAATGAACTGTAAGCTGCTCGTATGTATTGTTTTTTCAAAAAATTTTATCCCCCTTTAACTACAACAACAACCAGTCTACTCAATCTGAACCTATATATGTGGCTACAGAAAATAGTTAACTGTGTTCATTTCATGTCCGTGATAACAACATTTACATTCTTCTGTTTAAGATAAGGGGTCTCTGCTGCAGGCCTGACACCCAGGTGTGACCAGAGTCAGCGGGGGTTCCAATGGCTACTGCAAATGATGACCCACACCTGGGCAGTGGCCCATCTGACGACTCAGAGATCCTCCTGGATGACTCTGACTCGGGCAGTGTGCTTTCAGATGACTCAGTGCTTCCCATCTATGAAAGGGACGGAAAATCAACAGAGCCGGCTAAAACACTGTACGAGGCCTGTGCCAAGAATGACGCTGCATCCCTGCGCAGCATCATGGAGAGAGGAGTCACAAAAGATGAGGCCATGGAGCTAGACATCAATGGCAGGGTGAGATAAATTTCACTTCTCATTTTTTTCCACACAGGTACTGTGACAATGAAATAAAAAAAATCAATCAATCAATAAAGGTAACCTCAGCATCTATAATAGGCCTATTTATTTATATCTTCTTCCCCTCAGAATGGGCTGATGCTGGCTGTGTCCAAGGGTTTTGTGGACATCGTCGCCTTGCTTCACACATGCCCATTAATAGACATCAACCACCAAGATAATGATGGCAACACTGCTGTCATGATTGCCGCCCAAGCAGGTACATCTGAAGACATCAGATGACCTCAACATCAAGTCTAAGCTAATCAAAGAATAATAACATAACATAATCTTGTCAATCCAGGCTTCATCACCATCCTGAACTATATCCTTAACTACTACCCTTGTGTGGACACTGAGATCAGGGACCCCCGTGGGTTCACAGCTCTCATCAAGGCAGGCCTACAAGGCAGAGAAGAGTGTGTGTCTGCATTGCTAATGCATGGTACGTCTAGATGTCTTTCTACATCAAATTTTCTAATCATGTCCCCCACCTGTGACCGAATGTCAAGCCCACACGGAGAGTCGGGATGTACACCTCAAATGTATAGGATTTGGTTTGGTGTGATTACAGTTAAACTCTTATAGGTATAACGAATCTATTAATGTCCTATATATGTAATATACAGGGCAAAGCAGGACATCCGATCTGTGAACTAATCTGTTTTTTTTCTGGACTACAGGGATTAGTCCTGTATAAACTGTGCAGGGACACATTTAAGAAAGCTCTGTAATAATTCAGTCCACATTCTATTTAAAGTTTAATGATGTCAGACATTAATCTATAATCCATCTGTATTCATAGTGTGCAACAAAAATATCTGTGTGTATATTTGGTCAGTTAAAGCCTTGATTATTTGCCAAGTAGACTTCCAAAGTCTCCTGAGTAGACATGACTAAGCGTCTTCTACCAATAATAGGTTAAACCTGGGATGTCAAACTGTGTACACTGTGGGCCACATACAGCCAGTTTGATCTCAAGTGGGCCGGATCACGTCAGTTAATTCAGCTTTATTTATAGTTTACTTTTCTAGTATACCCTCTGTCAGTGTAAAGAAGTTTAACTATACGCTTAAGCCATGAGATATCTTCACATAGGAAAAGGAAGTGCAATTTCAACTGCACATATCAGTCTTTCTACATGATGAAGAAATGCTGCTGTAGTAAAGAAAGAAATCTCTCAGCATGACTCTTTGGGTTTATATTGTAAAAAATAAATGTGTAAATAGCAGAAAAACACCAGAGTTTTTTGTTATTTCATTGTTTTTCTATTACTTAATTACTATAATATAATATGAAAAGGTGTAAAACTTAAAAAAAAATAATAATCATTCAGTTAAAATAATGTATTCCCAACAGTTTTTGTCCCATCTCACCATACTGATGCTTGCCATCTACCTAATAACCTGTGCTCCAAAAGTCACCACATGGTGGTGTTGTTACACTGAGTTGACGGCAGCTGATTTCCTCCCACTCAACATTTCTATTGTTTTCTCTCCTTCTCGGCGTGCAGGTGCAGATGTCAATGCAGTCGATCTCGTCCATGGGAAAGGCCTAAAGGACTGGGCCCTTAGGACAGGAAGGTTTGAGACTCTGAATAGACTGCGTCGCCTGCAAACTCGTCCTATTGCAGAACAGTTCTGTGAAAGCTACATTCCTGAGTGGCCTGAGCTAAAGCTACTGGTGGCAAAGGCCACTGCAGCCAAAACAGCAGGTCAGAAGCTGAGGCAGCGCTTAAAAGACAGCCTTAGTTTCAGCTTCCCACATGACCCCCAAGACAATGGGGTCATGGACCACATGGTGCGGATGACTACAGGCATCCACAGCCCCTTGATAGCTACTGGTTGCCGTCCACTCTGTCCCACCAGTCCCCCAGAGATTGGCAAGCGACGATTCGCTGTACCGGAACTGCTTAACAAGCACAGCAGCAAGGAATTGGAGGAAAGCACAGTGTCTCACAGTAATGGCTCCATCACCTCAGCTTCACCTGTGTCAGCAACCTCTGTATCACTGACCTCTTGCTGCCAAGACTCAGAGCGCAGGCAAAGCTCACCAACAGGTGGCATGAAAAGCTTCATGCCCCGCAGCATGGCACACAGAAACAGCATCTTCCCCTCAGGCTGCATTCCCAAAATTGAAGTTACAAAATCTGGGGAGCGCACTCCAAAGAAGGAGAAAAAGAAGAAAAGGCAAAAGGGTTACCTGGAACCTCCTGTCTGGAAGTACAAGGAAGCCAAGGAGGAAAAAAAGAGAGAGAAGAAACAGCAAGAAAAGGAAAAAGAGGAACAGAAAAAATCGAAGGGGTCCAAACGTTCATGAAGTGAAAACGCCCTTTTTTTGTTTTTAGCAAAACTATTCTGAAGTGAGCAGCTGACAAGTGAAACACATGGGTGAACCTTGATCTGGAAACTGCACTGGCTGGGCATTTTTTACTTGTGATGTATTTTTCAGCATCTTTGTACAAGCTGAAAAATTATGCTAACCAAACAGAAATTGGTTTTCCAGAGACTGTGGTTTACTGGTTTCCTGTCTGAAAGGGTGGATTGGTTTTTTGAGGACGCGAGTACACTGACTCCACACACCTGCAGTCATGTTATTTTTCTCTATAAAAGGATTTTACCCATCTTCATCTCATGAGCAACTTCTCAGTAGCGTGCCATTGTGGTATTTAACTGCAATATAACCAAATAGCCCATAGCCAACAGTGTACATAAACTGTATGTGATCAGATGCCTTCAGGAAATGTATTAAAGTCACATTTAATCAAAGACCGTGAAAGGCAAAAAAAAAAAAAAAAAAAAAAAAATGGGCATAAAAAGTACTTAGGCTACAAATTAAAGGAAAAAATCAGAAAAGGTGTCCTGCTTGATGGTGAATGTTCAACACTTTCAGAAAGCTGTTCAACTTGATTGAGTTCTAATCCCTGCTAAGGTCATGGCATATTTACTGACCCCTTGTCCTCTATAGTTTAAAGGACTGTCATCCTGGACAAGGAGAGAAATGCTCCATCATGGAATAATTATGATGACTCGGAACACTTTGTATTGATTTCTATCCCACCTTGCCTCTTAGACCTGAAATATACTCCCTTACAGACTTGTGCATGGCAGCTGCAGAAACCATGAACAAGTAACTGCTCTTAATATTTTATCTCCTATTCTGCTTGGAGGAAGAATGCACAGCTTGTGCAGTAGCTATATAACAACAAACTGACTACAGACATTTTTTTTAGTTTATGCAGTATGGAAAGCACAAGTGTGATATCCATGGTTCAGTTCCATTAAGCGTCTCAGTGAGCCATGACAAGGACCCAGCACGTACTAAAGCACAACCTCCCCTGAGTGGAGGTTTAATACACTATTAATGTCTCCGAAAAGGGTATACTGGAGGCATATGTGAACATCTGCAAGGACTCTCCCTGATAATAAATCAAAGCAGTCATTGCAACCTTGCAGATTCCAAAAGTATCAAATGCGTACAGAGACAAGTAACCCCAAGCCATGCCAGCAAAATGTAACTGCAAGGACTAAGGGTTCAGGTTTTTCCTTTAATTTGCCATCTTTTCCGTGATTCTTTTGCTCTTTTCTGTGTTTGCTGAGAGCCATCTATGAATCATGTAGCATCTACCAGATGCCTTTGTATTTTAAACTTCATCAGAAATCTCCAAACTGTTTTGCTGTGTCATGCAAATGATGTGTGTGTGATACTATAAAAGGAACAGAGCCATCTCTGAAGCATCTTCTTTCATACTGGAAAAAAAATGCTCAGTGGCATGCAAATAGAAATCTTCAGCCTGCTGCTTCATATTGTTTGTTTCATGGATTATTATTTGAAAACGAGTACTGTTGCTATTCAGGGAAATATATTCCATATTATTTTCAGGATAACAAACTGCATATTCAGGAACAGAAACCTCTTGTGGACTATAGCTTAATTTTGGGATTTTTTAAATTATTCTCTTTATAGATAAACTAACTACAATAATAAATAATAAATCTCGCATTTAACTGCAATAAATATCCCAAATACAGCTAAATATGTTTAATCGTGTTCTCTACAAACTATATATAATTAGATACATTGTGGTGAAAATTTAGGCAATCATTTCTGGGGTCATTTAAAGTCAAAACAAGAGATGCAAAAAGCTCAGGTCTTCAACATCTTTATAAAGTCTGTAAAACTGAAACTGTGTCCGCATGTCTGTGTGTGTGTGCTTGTGTGTATGTGTAAGTTTGGAATAAACTGACTGACCTTTGCAAAGGTTTCTGTGTTGGTCTTTATTACTGACAAAATATTAGTGTTTGGTGTCGTCACATAGTGACCATTTGGCAATGGCAATTTAATTTATACAGTGATTTGATTACACTTTAACTATATGTGTTTTACGTAAAAGATAAACACATATGTAAGCCTATTGTGCCTACTATTCAACGGTATTAATGAGCAAGTCAAAAATGTCCTCTCTTTATCATCAATTTGCTTTCAAAAAACTGTGAAAAGGGTCTGTGTTAAAATCATATCACACTTGCTGTAGTAATGTTGATTATTAAAAACATAGAGACTCAATATGTTTAACGTAAAATATTTTTAAATTAACCTGATCTACTATGCCTTAATAAAATAGGAATTAAATATAATCCTGTGAGAATAAAAAGGTTTTAAGTTTGTTTTTGACTGTAGACAGAGTTAGAACTGACCTCAGGTCAGCAGCCAGCTTGTTCCCAACCAGAACCATAAGCAAACTGGGATTTAATTCTGGGAATAATGGTGATTTGGTGTACCTGAATAGTACCTGAACAGGAAAAGAACCCAAGGTTACCTTCGTAACAATTCTTTTATACGGGTACGTTCACCTTCTTGCAGTTTTGTTTCATGAAAAATATAGAAGCGACTCACTGGCAGGGTAACATTTCCCTGCCTGATCTGCATGTGACTGACGAGCCCCGTGTCTGGCACGTAACATGATCACTCTTTCACAATGAAGTTAACTAGATCTTCTTAAGCAAGCCCATGATGCACTCGCTGCAGTGGCACTGCATGACTTTTGAACTCTGACCCGTAATCTTTTAATCCGCTGTGCAATATCGTTACACAACAATTAGCTTTCATGGGTGATAACATAAAATCAATCTTATCTTATGCCTAACAAACTGATTGTGTTTTATATGACTGATTTTGAAGATTAATGAGCCAGCAATGAACTAACAGCTAAACAGAAAAACAAAATTTGTATTTAAGGTCATGAGCAGAACATTGTCATGTTTGTGGCTAACTTCCCCACCTCAGAGGGGAACTTGAGGTCAGGCTTAAAATAAGTACCTCTCTAGAGTTCACTGAAAGAACAAGACTCTCGCCATGTCTGTGCAGACTCAAGCAGTAAACACACATCTTTATACACATAAACTGGATCAGGGTGTTTGGATTGTTCAGCAGTAAAACTCTCAGAATGCAGTACCACACTGTGAAGGCAACTATGACCAAAGTTAACGCAACATATTAGCTTACATGTTGTGTGCACCATGCTGTCTCCGGCTAAGTTATTGGCTGTTCAAAGATATAAATGAGCAAGTCAAAAAGGTCATTCCTTTATCAACAATTTGTTTGTTTTTTTTAAATCAACTCACACTTCCTGTACTCTAGATTATTCCAAAAACAGAGACTCTTTAAGAAAATCCCAGAGGAAACAAGCTCTTCAAATCTCAGAGATTAGTGGGAAAGAAAATATAACTGCTGAATTCAAAAAGAACAATTTGCTCTCTTCTACATGACAGCTGATGTGAGAGCTTCCAGCTGTGTCTGCTGCCATAAGCCAAAAAGGAGAGATTACGAGGCCTGAGAACCAGGAGGGGAATTCATATTACAGACATGAAGACATCTCTCTCAGGCGCTGTTGAATGAAGTAATGTCACACAGCGCAGCCTCTCTGGCAGCCATGTATTTGCCACTTAAGACACTGCTGACCACAAATATGCTATACCCAGCTTGAGTGGACACGTAACCCACACAGTAATTCCCACCTCATCCATTAGACATCCAGAGAAGCAGGATATATTTCTTAAAGGAAACATATGTCATAAGGTCACCTTCCATTAACAATTTGTTTTGCTCATTGCTACTTAAAGTTTGCCTTGCATGACGCAGAAAGATGCATATGCAGAGTTCAACATGTCTGTTAACCCTCAACCCTCACGCGAACAAGGTGCCCCATTGTCCAAACATTGTCCAAACAACCCCGAAAGCAATGAGTTTGTCCACAGTCTGCCAGTCTGCTCTAGTTGTTCATTGTCAAATCGTGTTTTTCACCATATCTCTCAATCTCGAGCTAGGTTTGCTAGCCATTGTTCTCTGAAAAACATTACAATGTGGTAATTACAAGTGAAAATGATAATAAAATCAAGCATGTTCATATTTTCACTTTGCATTCTTTTCTTGCCAAAACAATGGGCCAGTTTCATAAAGTCTTGCTTTTTTAAACTGTTTATCCATGTTGGGGTCAGGGCCTATCACAAATACAAGCGTTGGCGATTCACCCTGGACAAGCCAACAGTGTAACACAGAGCTAACACAGAGAAACCATGCAAGAAAACATTTACTCATCACTGAGGAGTTTAAACTCCTCAGTGAAACTAACCTGTCTTTGGACTGTAGTAGGAATCAAGGGTAATCCATGCAGGCACAAGGAGAACATGCAAAGGTCACACAGAGAGGCCTCAGCCAGTTGATGGATTCATGCTGTGAGGTGACAGCACACAGGAAAATGGAGAGAGTAATTTTTCCAGAGTTAACATTATTTTCCTCTAAAAGAGTCATTTTCACTCATTTTGGATTGTAATCATTTTGATTGGCCGCCAGAGTTGGAGCAATAAAACAGAGGAAATTCCATTACTACTACTTTGGTCTTCACTGTCTGTTTGCTTTTCTAGAGTCATTTAGTAGCAGATATTGTTGCCACCTTTGTCTTGCTGAGAAGGAGGACTTTCAGACAGAGTTTACAGAGGATTCACCCAAGATAATCATGCGAACTCAAGCACTTCATACTGAACATTGCCAAAAAATGGAGGCAAATCCCTGACTTCCTAATGCGATGGGTGTTAAACAGTCTTGCATTCTAAACTCATTGCAGTACTTCAATACATGTGAACATTTCTCTGTTGATATTATGCACGATATCTTGGAGGGAGTCGCACAATATAAAATGAAACTGATTATGTTACATGCAATAGATCAGTATACAACATCAAAGGAAGTGGACACGAGAATTAAGAGCTTTAATTATGGCTACATGGAACAAAACAACAAACCACCTACAGTGAAGTTGGGAGAGGACTCAAATAACTTGGGGTTAAATGCCATCCAGTCCTGGTGTTTACATCGGCATCTACCACTCATCTTTGGAGACTTAGTTTGTCCAAACGATCAGCACTGGTATTTGCTACTGCTGTTGTTTCAAGTAGTGAATATTGTATTTTCAGCAGTGTTATCAAAAGGTATCACTATTTTCTTGAAACACCTGATCGCCAAACACCACAGGTTATCCAAAAGTTTGTTTCACACAAGAAGCTGCTACCAAAGCATCACTTCATGATGCATTATCGCACACGTATACTTAAAACAGGACCACTTTTGCATAGCTGGTGCATACGCAATGAAGCAAAGCACAGCTTCTTTAAAAAAACAATTGAAAAGTTTCAAAAACGTAACTAAAACGTTGGCAACAAAACATCAAAGTCCTATTGCTTTCAGTTGGCAGACATTTAAACCCCAAAAGACTGACCACTGGACCAGGTAACATGCTTTCTTGAAATGCATTGGACTGGGGCTGTGAGATGGCAGAGACTCTTTAGGTACCAATCAACACCAAGGTGTTAAATGTTAGATGGGCAAAACACCATGGAAATATTTATCGTGCAGATTTAGTTGTTTGTATAAAAGTCCATTTTGAAATGCCAGTTTTTCACAAGGTCTACAATGTTGTGAAGGATGAGAGGTTATTGATTACTTTTGCACTGCAAACAGTGTGTCTCAATGAGCATTTCAATGATTTTCAAGTTCTGTGTAAAAGAGATGGACCTCGTGTAATTTATGCCAAAGAGCTTTTCTGTTGTAAAGCATTTGATTTACAGGTGTCATACAGTCGTGGTGATTCCAGTTTTTATATTGTACCACACTGTTTCCTCTGAACAATAAAGGTGGCTGTTAAAATAAAAATATATTTTTCTGATTTATTTATTGTACCTTTAAAACCTTGCAGTGAATGATTGTAATACAATTACATAGTGAGTGAAAAAAAAGTTATTTTTTCTTCTATTAATAATTCTATTTTGAGTAAAATTCTGTTCTATTTAGAATGAAATTATGGTGGAGTTGTTTTTATTTTTATAATAAACTGAGTAAATTATCATCATATAGAGTAAAATATTTGCACTAAGTAGAGTATATTTAACTCTGAAAGTATAACTCTGCCATAAGAGTAAATTTTACTCCATTTAGACTGGGACCAAATACTGTCTTTCTTAGAGTAGAATTTTATTCAATTTGAGTAAAATTTACTCAGTGAATTTTACTGTGTACATTACAAACCATGTTTTAGTAGCTAAAGAGCACATAATTCTATCAGAAATTAGCAGAGACCAAAACAGAGTAATGCATTTTATCATATCATAGTATCATATTGTCCCAATAGAGCTCTTTCGTTTTCAGTCCTAGTTACCGTAGGACCGACTCCCAGTATGGATTCAGGCGACAGACACCATTTCTACTTTTAAGATTAGGCTTAAAACGTTAATTTTTAACAAGGCTGGATCGCCATGACCCTGAATCCTCCCTCTGCTTTCTTCTCTATTCCCACACCCACAACCAGTCATGGCAGATGGCCGCCCCTTCTCGATCCTGTTAAAAAGCAGTTTTTCCTTCTCACTTTCGCCAAGTGCTTGCTCATAGGGCGCTGTTGCTAACTGTTGTATGGCCTTTACCTTACAATATAAAGCTTAGGGTGACAGTAGCTTTGATGCTATATAAATGAACCTGAAATGTAATTAAAATTACATATTTCAAAGATAGATGTATACGCTGGTTGCAGTAAAGGACAGTAGCATAACTTGAAAACTTTCTATGTCTGTAGTGACAGCTTGTTTGTGCTGCCACCAGGTGGACAAGAAATCATACATTAAATATTGAGTATTCACAGACTGCTCAGCAGAAGTGCCTGAGCTGATATTTGCATTTTTGAACAAGGTTTTTTGACTTGGTTGTTGCAAGAAAACAGACATACCAGACCCAAATCTATTCCATGAAATGTATTGAGAACAGTTTAAACGGGATCTCAAGTTTAGGATAAACCCTGAACTCATACAAAAGCAGAATTGTGATTTTTAACAGCTGATAAAATAGATAAATAAGTGCTAGCTTCTTCTTGGCTTCACTTGCAATAATATTATTGTATCATAGAGGGGTCTTTGAAGCGCATTCCTTTCGGTGCGGCGCAGACACAGGGGAAAAGGAAAATGAGAGGTTTAGCAAGCAACAGGAAAACCGCTATGAGAACACATTCCAGGCCGAGCAGACCCTGTGCGGTGGGACAATAAGGGGTGGGACAGAACTGTATACTATTTAAAAATCTGCAATCTTGGCTTCAAATCAGGAACGCAGACAAGAACCAAAGTGTTCTTACTTAGTGAGTAAGGAGAGGACTCGGTGGGGAGCAGTCAGAAAGCGGAAGGAGTGTGGTTCCAAAAAGACGGCGGTGGTTTGTGCCCTCGGTTTATCAGCGCAGATGTGGCCGAGATGAGATAGTTACAGCTTGTCCCCCTGTCAGGACTCAACCAGCTGCCTTTTCATTTTCACTTCTGCCACGCTGCCACCCCTTTTCCTTTTTTTCTTTTAAGAAGTGTGTGTATTCACGGTTTTCAACTTTAATTCGAGGGGGCCGTGAAGGGGTGAAGGGAAAAAAAAGGACGTACTTTTCTCAGAAACGTCGTTTAGTCGTCATCGAAGCGGCGAAGGATGAGAGTTGTGAGCCGGAGGGGAAACATCTGCATTAGGGCCGTGTAGACGACAAGAAAACGGAGGGGAAATGAAGCTGTTGGCGTTTTAAAGCTTTCTTCTACCTATCGTTGACAAAACTTGGACCAATGAGAAGCGCTTGGAGCCGTCTTTGATATGGGAGACGTGAGGCGTTTACATCTGTCAAGTTAAAAAACACAAAAACAACACGAGCAGAAAACAGGTAATGGTTGTGGGTATGTTGTGTTTTTATTCTGTTCACTGATTTGTTATTATGAAGCTTGTAGCACTGTAACACCGGATTAAAAGTTACCTTTTGACAGCGGCTTACATCACTCCACGTGTTTCCAGATGTGAACAGGTGTCAAATGGCCTGACCTAGAAGCCAAAATTAACAGCTTTTGCAGATTTTAACTGTGCTATTTGTTTCTTATTACTCTCCGTGTTTTTGTTATCATAGTTAATCTGTTTAATAGTGGCACAGGACAGCCACAGTGAACTACTACGCCCAATTTAAATAGCCCACAGCAAAAATTGTGGTCTAGTACACTTGATTTTAGAGGTTGGCTTATTTTTCCCTGCCCTGCGTGTGTTACGTGTCAAATGTGGCTTGTTGTGGTATTTTATTATCTGTGTCAGTCCTAAAACTCCGGTAGTGGTCACTCTGTAGTTGTTTCATATCTTAAACATAAGGATTTAACATATCCTATGTTTTATATCATCACCTTATAAATATGAATATGTATAGAGAGACGTCCATCTCATTCGTAGGCCCATTTGAAGTAGTTAAAAAACAGCATTCACTGACCACCTATGTCATTTAATTGTATCACAGTATTGCAATTTTATTTTAATGTAACATTGATAGAAAACATTGGTCCACTTCCTAAACTTAAAAAGAAAGAGTGCTTTACTGATAGTATCTTTGCACACTTACTAAAAATACAGATTTTCTTTCATAAACAGGGTTTATTCGTTTACGCATGGCTATTTTTACCCAAATAAGGATGTGGGTACTTCCTGAACCGCTGGCATATGCCTTGTGACCTTTTTTTCTAACAAATCTTTTAAGGTGAAAAGTTCATTCATTTTGAGGTGTGCAGAATGTGACATTTGCTTACAAAGATTTACACACATCCACACACAGGAAGTGTCTTTTGGCTGCAGCTCATCGTAAAAGTGACATTGGTTCTTTCCAAGTGGGTGCTGTTGCTGATCTCTTCAGGATCCATCACTCATACCAAGATCTTCATGCATTTTTTTTTCCTTCTTCTTCTTCTTGAGAAGCAAAGGCCACTCTCTGTGCACCGTATGTGTGAGGTACTATAGTATTTTATTTGTCTTTTCCATTCACGGACCAACTTTTATTGTAGGTATACATGTTATAGGAGCATTGAGTAAGCTATAAATCCTTCCAAGCTTGTCTTGAAAAGAAGGCACAGTGCTGTCACGGTTACTGGCAGTTGATGACAATCACTGGATTACACGCAAAGGTTAAACGTTAAAATGACTGAATGTGATGTTTAAGCTGAGAATAAAAGCTTTTACAGTAACTCTGCTTAAAGTTACTTTCCTGAGTCATAGTTAAATGTTTTGGGGGGTTTTTGTTGGGGTTTTGTTTTTTGTTTTTTTGGTGAAACGAGGCCCAGCAGAAAGGAAGTTTGAGACTCCTTTGCTGTTCCTCCCAATCCAGCTCTTAACTACACAGTTATCGAGATGGAATGAGAGATCTGCCTCTCCCTAGATGACAGGAAGAGATGTCAGTGGATCTTTTCCCCTGTGTAGTTTTAGGACAGAATGGAGACAAACGGGAGAGAGCTTAGAGAGGAAGTTTGCTGGAGCATAAAGTTAGGCTGCCTACGATTGAGGTCATGATTACTGCACTCTCATATTAGGATCCAGTGGATGGTAAAATTATATCCAGAGAAATGAGAAACAGTTGTCCACTGAGAATAAGAACATTGTGTAGGAGTAGTTGTGTTTATCCTATTCTTCTCCTGGACCCACAGATTTAACACAGTTTACATTCAGTCTGAGTGATTCAGGAAATGCGCTTTGCTGTTTGGTAGAATATAGCTTGTGGTTTTAGTGTGCCAGAGCTGTGTGCAGCGGGTTCTCATGCACTGAGCTTGAACCGTAGATGCAAAGAATGTATAAAGATCATTTTAGTGTGGTATTTTTAACCGATAGGAAACAGAAATATCATAACTTAGCATAAGTTTCGTGTTTGATTTGACACTTTGATAAGTATAGGAAACTTTAAAGAAGATCTTCCCTAGAATTGAAGGAAAGATGCACTTAAATGCGAGCCAAGCATATACAAATAGTCATCTTTATTTTTTACCCATCTGGTTTCTAATCAGTGACATTTGACACAATTTGATGAAATCACCAAAGTGACTACATCCTGTGAAATATGTGGCTTGATGTGCCAAATGTAAAAGGGGATATCCGTGGTTTTTAGCAGACATGTGAAAGTTCTGCTGCCACATGTGCAAAGATCAACGGTTAAGTGCTATGAGACATGTGCAGTCGGATAGGTATTTTTACAAGGATACTAAATATTAAACGAAGAAGGCTTTTCTGTAACCCCTTTTTTTAAAGCATAACTTCTGTGTAATTTACACAGTGTGCCAGCATGTGCAAGTGTGTGCAACCCAGGTTTTTCTGCAGCTACAATTTGCAGATGCAGTGAAAGCTTAAAGTTGCAAAAAGGAGAGCTGTGTGCCTGTTATTAAACACCAAAGACTTGAAGTGAGCCTAGGGAGCAGAACTAATGCTGAGTGAGGTGGCTGCTGCAAAATCACCCTTGCTTTGTCATTGAGACTTCAATCTGATAGCTTTTCTTTTATAATTGTCACAGCAGAGTGTGCCGCAGTTTGAAAATTGATTTTTGCTGGTTCCTGGTAAAGCTACAGTTTATCATGTTACATAAACATCTCACGTGCAAGCAGTCAGTAGTAAATCCCTAATTAATTAAAGGAAGGGAAATAGAAACAGCTTTTAGCCTGATTATTAGAATTATTCGTGCAAACAATAGTGAATGAGTGACTGCTGTTATCTGCTGCATCTCAGTTGGGTTAGAAACCTTTTAAATCTTCTGTTTATTTAAAAATTACACTCACCAGCCATACTAACAAGTTACTGATTGTTAGTATCGGATTGGACTCCCTTTTGCCTTCTGAACTGTTTTAAGCCTTGTGTAGCAATGATTCAACAAGGTGCTGAAAGCACTGCTCACAGATTCTGGCCCATATTGACATAATAGCATCACTCAGTTGCTGGGGAATTGTTTGTTGCACGTCCAAGATGGAAATCACAACATCCCAGAGGTACTCCCCTTCATTGAGATCTGGTAACTGTGAGATGATCTGAGCTTTGTGACATGGCACGCTATCCTGTTGTCCAATTTTTACCTGGTGTGGTCCTCTGCTGCTGTTGCCCATCTGCTTCAAACCAGTGTGTTGTCCATTCAGAGATGCTCTTTTGCATAACTGATTGTAGCGAGTGGTTATTTGAGTTACAGTTGCGTCTTGTCGGCTTCAAACAGTCTGTCTATTCTTGTCTGACCTCTGGCATCAAGAAGACATTTTTGCCCAGATACGGGGTCCATATTTTCTCTTTTCTTGGACCACTCTCTGTAAACACTAGAGATGCATCTGAAATGCTTAGATCAGCCAGTCAGGCACCAACAACTGTGTCACGCTCGAACCACTTAAATCACCTTTCTTCCCCATCCATTCTGATGTTTGACTAGAACTTCAGCAGGTCATCTTGACCATCTTGACTATGTGCCTAAATGCACTGAGTTGCTGCCATGTGATTGGCTAATTAGAAAGTTCAAACCTAAGCATCCATGATGGTATGCTGTCTGTTAATATACATACCTGAACATCTGTAACCTTAATATACAACATACCAATTTTGGATAAATATATACTATGACAAACTGAAGCATGGCACTGTAGTAAAAGAGTCCAGGTAATGAAGTGGCCTGACTGCACTTCGATTCTGTCACCCACTGAAAATGTTTAGCACATTATGAAAGGAGACCTCAAACTGCTGATTTGCTGAAAACATAGCCATCGGTTTCCTCGGTAACAAAACACTTACATCATGTTGTTAAAAGAGGAGATGATATGGCATAGAGCTAAACATGCCACTGCTCCAACATTTCCCACTATGTTTCTAGAGTTCTAAATTAAAATTCACATATTTTGCAACTTTTAATAGTTTAATCTAACAGGTTTAAGTTCATCCTTGCTATCAACTTTAGAGGTCCGAGGAGCAAGAGAGGCTGGCTTTTATGTGATGCCTTCTTATTGCGTGACTCTCAGCAGTGCAGCTCTAAACAATGAGCAGACCCGAGTCTCGCCGGCCAGCCGGGTGGGGCCACTCAATAGCAGGAAGCATAGCCATCAACATTTACTCTGCGACAGGGGTAGTCTTGGAGTCGGCGGGCTTGGAGCCTGGGTAGCACAGGGCAACGCATAATCTGAGCACACATACACAAACACTCTGAACAGCCTGCTTCCCCTAAGACCCCTTTTCCCACCCAATGCAATTACAACACAGGCAGACAGGCTGGGCCCTCTGACTGTTTTTTTTACCTCATTGCTTCCTCCTCAGAGTCTGAGCTTTAGCCCCTGTTCAGCCGCTGTTCAGTAACTGTATGCAAATTTTAAGCGGAATTCAAAATATAAATTACCCAACTGACTTTTTTTTTTTTTACCTAAACCTTTGGATTTTGAGACAGTTCCTAATAATTAAACATCACTAATTGTTTTTTTCATTATGTAATTACATTACCTGATAATATTTTTGGTAATATTTTGGTTTCCCTGCTTTTTCAGAGATGGGAAGCTCTGCTGTGCTCACAGGGTTGATAGCTGGAGTTATTTTGTGGACGTCTGCCATCCATGGAGGTGAGTTGGCGGTCGGATGTAGAAAATAATTTTCACTACTGCAAGGATATTCCCTTTGTTTCATTCAATTAAAGGTGCATTACAGAGTATTTTTGGTCCTGACACTAAATCAGATTAGACTAATGTGAAGGGTCTGATTGCACTGCAGAACCCACTGAGAATGCGCCTCATAGGTATTGTTTTGCTTCTGCAGCCTGCACATAGACTGGATGGTTCAGTCTGCTGGTTGTCATAAACATAAGTAGTTGTTTCCAGAAAGCAAGTCGAGACAAGAAGGCTGTGTAATACCTGTCAGACGTGAAATGGCAGAATAAACGAGTGCCTGGTGAAGATAGTCAAATGCAAACTGCAGGGCTGGCGGAGCTATATCACAGTCTGTCTTCCTCTTAGCTTCCAAAAATGTTTACAGCACCGTAAACTATTTATGGTTTCTGCAGAGTTCTGCTTCTTTTGGGTTTTTTATAACACAATTATAGCAAAAGGTGTTGCAGGTTTTGTGGCTTTTCGTGCACACACGCTATACTTTAACATTTAAAGTTATATGTTACCGTATCCATCCACTGAGTTCTTTTTAGTATCATAGTTCAAAAATATGATGATTTAAAATATAAAAAGTATCTGTTTATTTATTTAATATACTTAATTATATTTGAGGAAGTAGAGTTTAGAATTTTTACATTTTCTTTCAAAACAAAGATGGAATACTTGAATTTCGTGTGTTTTTGGCTTTGTTTTACTGGACGTAATTTGTGTTATTACATGACCTCTGTCTTCCAACTTGTTTCAGTGCTGATTTCATGTATTTTCCAGACACCACAGATGATGGGAATCTGCTGTGTTCTTGCAAAAATGACAAAGGCACATGTAAAAATGAAACGTGCATGGGAGATTATTGTTTTTATACCTGGAGGGAAGACGGACATGAGGAGTTGGGCTGTTTCAGTGAGAACACCAAAGTGCAGTGCTACTCCTCCTTCCCTGGCTACTTTACGCAGTGCTGCAGAAAGGACAAGTGCAACGCCGTCATTACAGTGCCTCCAAGCATAAGTCAGTACCTAAAGCCCTTCCTTTTCAATACTGGAACATCACATCATCCAAGAAAGCAAGAGCTAGTGTGCCCCTGTAAACCATGCTTTTGTCTTATTTCAGTTGGGCCTCTGGCTCATCTCCACAGTTCAGTTAACATCTAGCACTGTTTTGTACTATATATTACTTTAGTTTCCCTTTAGATAGCAGCTGGTTCCCCCTTGTGGTCAGTAAGAGCATAGCGATATCAATGTCATGCCACTTGAATTTTATCTCATGAGTATTAAGAAATCTTTTCAGTTTCTTTGTATCTATATGTGTGTATGTTCCTGACTTCTTCTGTGTTTCCAGATGAGGAGTCGACACCAACACCCCCAGAACCTGGTCGCCTAGAGCTGTGGATCCCCCTGTTCCTGCTGTTCTTATTTGTTACTGCCTGTGTCTTTGGCCTGATACTACTCCTGCGCTTCCGACGTGCAGCCCGCAGACTACAAGATGTTGAAGGCCATGATGTCAAAATACTCAAAGTCCCCAGGGGAGATGACCCCACATATGGCGTAAGAGACGGCTGACGGCTGACAGAATACAGGAAAAACTTTCCTATCTTTTAGTTGTTACATGTGGATTTTAAATGCTTGACTGTCTTCTTTTCTCTCACCAGAATATCTATGATGAGTTTTGTACATCAGGGAGTGGGACAGGGCTTCCGTATCTTGTCCAGAGAACTATGGCCAGGCAAATCTCACTTGTTGAGTGTGTCGGTCAGTCTCATTTCTCTTCCTTTTTTTGAACACACAAGTAAAATTATATTCTGGAAATGTGGTCGGGCATGAAAATTGTATGGGATATAGAGATATTCATGACAGCTTGATGTCTTTACGTTTGAGTGTGTGTTGAGAAGTTTTTCTTTCTTTTAATTTTCTTTATATTTGCACATTCAAAATAAACTTTGTTCTATTTTATTCTATTCTATTTATTTGCAATGAATTATGTCACTGTGTTCGTAGGCAAAGGCAGGTACGGAGAGGTTTGGAGGGGAACGTGGATGGGGGAAAGTGTCGCCGTCAAGATTTTCTCCTCTAGAGATGAGCACTCCTGGTTTAGAGAGACAGAAATCTACAATACTGTACAGCTGCGACACGACAACATACTCGGTATGACACCAGTCCTTCACCTCCAAAGAAAAGAAATTGCACCTTAAAGAAAAAACATTCAAACAGCAACATTTTCTCTGTTTGCTTTTGCTTTTTAGGTTTCATAGCCTCCGACATGACATCCAAGAATTCCAGTACCCAGCTGTGGCTCATCACCCACTATCATGAGCTCGGGTCTCTCTACGATTTCTTGCAGTACAGCAGCTTGGACCCAGAGAGCTGCTTGAGGATGTGTCTGTCTGTGGCTTGTGGCCTGGTCCACCTGCACACTGAGATTGTTAGCTCCCAGGAAAAACCAGCTATTGCCCACCGAGACCTGAAAAGCCGAAATATTCTGGTAAAGCGCAACGGACAGTGCTGCATCGCTGATCTCGGTAAGGTTTGCAAGGATATTCCCAACATCTGCTAACAGTTTAAAGCAATGTGGTTAGAGAAAGAGCTCTTTAAAGATTAATTTGGTAGTGTGTATTGTACTAAAAATTGAAAGCTTTTGCTGTGTTTGTTCGTTCCTCAGGTTTAGCAGTGATACACTCTCAGTCCCATGACTACCTCGATGTGGGCAACAACCCTCGCGTGGGGACCAAGCGCTACATGGCCCCTGAGGTGCTGGATGAAACTATCCGTGTGGATGTTTTTGAGTCCTATAAGCAAACTGACATCTGGGCTCTCGGGCTGGTCTTCTGGGAAATTTCCCGCAGGACTGTTGTCAATGGTAGGTTAACAGTGATCTACTTTTAATGTTAAGCCTTTCCATCCATTAGCAGAAAATCTGGTCTTAGATTAAACCTCAGGAAGCAAATGTCGGTATATATCCACAAATTTGTTATGAAGCTAATCCATCACACAACCGAGCATGTTAAAAACAAGTTCTTTGTCACACGTCTGTCTGCTTTTGTAGAGTATATAGAACCAGCAGCCAGTCCCATGTCTCTCAGCAGGCCAGTGTTTTTCTAGTCTGTGTCTGCCTCTGCTATCCTCTCTCATGATTAGCACTACAGTAATTATAAACAGTCTTATCTGGTGTCAGCACTCACTTGTACATAGTCCAGATGCCCGTGCATGCAATTTTTATATGCAAGCACACAGCCATGCACCAATGACTGTGCGTGTGTGTGTGTGTGTGTGTGTGTGTGTGTGTGTGTGTGTGTGTGTGTGTGTGTGTGTGTGTGTGTGTGTGTGCATGACTTCCAGATTTCCATCCCAATGTAGTCACCAGGGAGTTCATATCTCTCCCCGTTCTCTTGTTTAGCGAGACATGCTTTACAAAACTCCCACCGCAGCCTATCTGAGTCTCCGAGTGTGCTCTTTCAGGCTTTATATGAAAAGACATTTGTGTTCCACAGATGTATGAAGAGATAACCCTCACAACAAGTGGTTTCACTCACTGGGCTTTTAATTTGATAATTCTGACATCTTATTTTGCTTGACCACCCCACTAAATGACTAGAGAGGAACAAGTGATCCACTGTTTAACTCTGGGTTTTTTTAGGCATTGTGGAAGATTACCGTCCACCCTTCTTTGACCTGGTGCCCTCAGATCCCAGCTTTGAGGAGATGAAAAAGGTGGTGTGTGTGGACCAGCAGAGGCCCAGTCTGCACAACAGGCTCCATTCTCACCCAGTAGGCTATGTGGCATAAACAGACACACACGAGTAGACATAAAAATGAACGCAAAAGTACAATTACATTTTGGAAATGTGGTGTTTTATATTTTTTCTGTCTTTTTAAGATATTGTCAGCCATCGTGAAGATCATGAAGGAGTGCTGGTACCAGAACCCAACAGCCCGCCTCACAGCCTTGCGAATAAGGAAGACTCTCTCCAAACTGGATCACGACGACTTCAGCATTGAAAAACTGAAGCAGGATTTCTAGACTGAAACGAGGAAACCGGATTGAAAACGCCAGAAGGGATTTTGCACCACATTCCAACAAATGAAGTGCATATCATTACCATATTTTTGATCTAATCACTCACTCGGTATCTGTATCATATTAAAACCATATGACCTTGTGTAGAAGCATCTAGAGCCTCTTGTACAGAATGTTATATTTTTTGCATATGCAAACATTCATCCACCATGATTCTTAATACCTCTATAAATGAGGGGGCTACATTTATATTTATTTCCTTCAGTTAGCTAAGGTTTAGGCCAGGTATTTTTAATTATCACAAAACAGTTAACATAGTTTTGCACTCATTGTCTAACTCTCTCATTGTTGTGACAGAATGGAAAATCATCCTCTTAGGTGTAATGTGGATTTTCCCAAAAATGACCAATGCGCCTTAAAACCACAGATAAAAGACAGGAAATATGTAAGTACATTACCTGTCCTGTAAGTATGTTTAACTTAACTAAACTAAGCATTTATTATCTGCACATAAAAGCAGTGAGATATTTAGTTGTAAATACATTTTTATGTAACAGAATTGAATTTGATGTCTTCTTTTGCAACCATATTGTAAATATGTTTCAGGAGAGATATTGTTTTCTACTATTCAGCAATGAGACTACGTTAATGTTGCTTTTAAAAAAACAAGAAAAACCTTTTTCCATACATTTTTGTAAGCCTAAAATGTACCATCACAACCACTATGATCAGTAAAGGAATTCACATACATGTAATAATGGATATCCTAAATAAAGAATTATATTTTGGAAATATTTCTCCTTTACGTGTTTTTAAGCACCTTTTACTGCAATTCTCACATTGACCAGAAGAGGTCATCAGATAACAGACAAACAAGAATCCATATTCCTTACATGGGAGATTTGTGTAGTGTTTTGTTTGTTTGATTGTTTTATTTTATCTGCAGTGTACTATCTTAAAATTAATATGAAAAAAATGCTTCATCAGATAAGTAGAGAGCCTCTCTACAATTTGTAGGAGCTACATTTAATCATTTAAAAGGCCCTCATGTGACCTTCATTGTATTGTTTGAATACATTTTCTCTGGGTCAAATAATTTAGTTGAGTAATAATTGCCTCAATATTCTCTCTGCTTTGGATTTCCTTTATGCAAATATTCAATGTGAGGACTTCTATTTCAAACTAATTTATAGATCCTGTTACAAAAGGGGGAACATACATATATAAAAAAAAGTGCCTCCTTTTCCCAAATCAAAACAATTATGTTAGTTCAATCTTAAGATGAACTAACAGGTTTTAGTGTAACCCTCCAAAACAGTGACTCATCAAACTGTGTCAAATTTTTCTCATTTGTTTTAAAAAAAAAATACACTGAGAAAATATATTGAAAGTTAAGCACTGAAGCAGAATGTCAAAGAGGGTAAGAAATGTCCCATGGGAATTAAAACTGTGCAACAGTTTTAAAACGTTGCCCGGTCACTGGTGAAAATAAGAGTTTCAGCTTCACCCCCTTTGTGTAATATCAGCATTCCAATGTTTTCTTTCTGTGTCTGTCATGCTTGCTCTTCCTTTATCTGTTTATGTCTGTGTGAATGTCTGTGTGTGTGCGTGCGTCCGTGTGTTGTCTGTCTTCCTAGTTGTTGAACAAATGCCAGTGAGATAATACTCCCTCGAAGTCCCAGTCTGTCTGGTCAGTCAGATGAAGAGCTGGTTATTTTTAACACTGCAGGGGGTTGCTGAAGTATCAGAGAGGCCAAGCTGCGTGTCAGTGAGTGCAGAAGCCCATCTCACATCTCCCTGTGTTTTCCTCCTCTGTGTATTCCTTTTCACAGTGGGATCATTCCCACTGGCTCTGTAGAGACAGGAGAGATTTGTTCAGCAGACAATGCCCGCCGAAGAAATGTGCAGATAAATTGGACAGGGCCGATAATGGACAGATATAAAGCCGCAGAGGAGGCTGTGCAGACACAATTAGGCTCAGGGATAGATCGGTGAGAGCGCTAGTAAGAGGACAGGTGATAAAAGCAGGCACAGATAAAGTCCCAAATGCACCTGGTTGCAGCCTGGCTCACCTCTTCCTGAGCTACATTCTCAGCTGGAGGGAGATGAATGTATTAGTATAGACAGGTTTGGTCCCTGAGGAGAGACAAAAATCCTGAATAGAGCTGGACCAAAACACCTTGTGCTATCTTTGGATGCACGATTATTTTACACTTTTGGACTAGAAATTGCAAGCGGATGTAACTCTCTCTCAAAATCTGATACAGTGGCTTAGATGTGATTTGAGATCAAGTAAAAAAGAATAAATAAATAAAGCAATAAAATGGTCTCTTATGCAGATTTAAACCAGATTTACCTCTTGCGCTTTGATCAGGGAACAGCAAACAAGTATACATTTGTCAGATGTTGTTCCCCATGGCTGTAATATCAGTGAGGGATTTGTCTGATAATGAATCAATCACTGAATATGGGTGGATAAACATCTGAGCGCAGCAGAGTATTACTAATCTAATTCCAGTCGAATGCAGGGAGGCCTAGAATCATCTCCTCTCATGCGGCCTGCGATTTCAAGTTCTGCATCCAAATCACAATCCATGATAAGATAAAGGTTTTGTCACTCACACTGGTTTCCTGGTCCGTTTCCATTAGACCACCGTTTCTACTTTGAATGTAGACTATGAAGAAGCTTGGTGACTTCACAGCATTAGATTTTGACAGAACATTGTGTTAACAGTTGTGACTTCATGTCAAAATTGTAAGTGTTTTTAAACAATCAACATGAAAAAGGTGTTATTTTGTTTCATGTTTGTTTTACCTGATGAATTTAAGTGTTGAGCAATAATTCTAATGAAAAGCAGTTTGACCCAGTTAGATCCTTAAATAGATTTTTGTTCACCAAAAGCACAGCTATGAGTAATAAACACAATCAGCACAGCATATTTGCTGAAGATTTATTCATCCTGCAGCTGAAACACATGCATAAAAATAAATAAATAAATTATAGATCCCTAGATGCACTTTGTTTACACACATTAAAGCCAGTTGTGGCAACACATGTAGTCACATTTCACACATATACACACAAACAATATTTTTCATTTTCAGAAATGATAAACATTGCCAGTTGAGTGTAACTGGCAATGTTTATTTGTTCACTTGTTGTTTTCTTTCATGTTACATAATACACAGAGCTCAATAAAAAAAACTTGCTTGAAAATAAATATATAAACCTATGAAAAAGTGAACTGAGACATAAAAAACTGTAAATTCACAGAAAGAAAACAGATTGATTTCAGTGAAAGCAGCACCTGAGCGTAGGCATACATTTTTAGTATATAAACCATCAAATGCACAATGTTAGCTATGAACTGAGCTCACAAGGCTCTTTTCTGGTATTATATATAATCATGAAAAACAACTGCAATCAGCCATTACTGGATAGTGAAGATTTGACTTAATATATCCAAGATCATTTTAAAATCAATCTTTAGAATATTATCCAGGCATCTAATTTCCAAAAGCACTTTTAATTTATTATAAATAACACACACAGATCACTCCTGCTCTTTAGATGATGTGAAACTGGAAGAAGGCAATTCGCCCACCACTTTATTTACCACACACAGCCTTGACCTCAGGGGCAGAAGGGGACGTGCAGCCCTCAGCCCTCCCCTTTAAACTCGCACGTACACACCCCTTTAAACACGTCACTCGGCTGGCTGGCAGGCTGGCTAGTATCTGGCGGTGGTGGTGTGCGGTTGGACTGTGGTTGTGTTTCAGGTCTGGTCGTGTTGATAACGACACACTTACGACGCATTTCATCGCGGGAGAGATGGGAGTTATGAAGAAATGGCTCTAAAACAAATTGCCCCAACGCTGCTGGCCCTGCTCGGGCTGGTGGCCGTCGGTAATGGTAAGTTTCATCCGAGCACCTCTCCGGCTTTTGTCTCGATGTGTTTTCCTGGACTGGGCATCGCCTGTTGTCGCTAATCGTCATGGCGCTCTCTATCGCGGATTTGGCTAGCCGTGTCTTGCTAGCGTCGACCTCAAAACCACGGCTGCTGTTTGGTCGAACCGGCTGCCGTGCCGTGTTTGATGATTTATCGAGATTTTTGGCTTTTATCCGCTGACAAATTCAATTGAGCTGTTGTTGAACACGAGTAGCGAAACCAACAACCACCACCACAACAACAACAACATGGTGGGGCTGTCTGTTCCGAAGCGCCAGCTAACGTCTGCTAGCTAAAGTTAAATAATGTTGATAAATCTGTGTTATTAAATGGATACGAAACTGATATAAATACGATTTTATTATTCGGTATGAACGCCCCAAGCAAGGAATAATAGTCTACATGGTGCTGTTGATGCTCAGGTTAATCTCTTGTGTGTCTGTTATGCTAACTTATTTACAAAACAGTGTCTTTTTGGCTTGTGACTGCTTATCGCTATTTTGCTTGGGGACATCGTATAATGATAGCTGGCTGGTTGAATTTGCGTAATGTGGTCAGTTACAGTTTCGTCACATGTTGTGAGGACTGGTTTCCACGCTGGAAGGAGCAGAAAGGAGCCTCTGAATGAAGGCCTAACCTACTTTGTGCATGAAATGTGTTTTCTGAGGGTAAACACTGGCAGCTCTGCCATCGCTTTCCATTTGTAAGGAGTGAAAAGGGTGCTTAGTGGACCCCCACCCCCCCTTTCCTTCCTGCACAGCAGAAAGTGAATGCTGGCATAGGGCGACAGCAGCCGTACATTCAGCCATCCCAGACAGAAGTCAGAGTTGAAGTCTGGGTTCATTGTGATGGAAATGTGGCAAGTGGGGTCTTTTGAGGCGCCAGTTATGGTCCTTCTTCAGTCCGATTCCTCCCCATCTGCTGGAGCAGCTGATGCCCAGCTTCACACAACAGCACCACATCATAATATATCAATATATGTAACAGCATACACAGTATATCACCAAATATTCAGCCAAAGCACAGAGCGTTTGGCCCCTCAGCGCATCTACTCAACTTTAAGTTTGCTCCAAACGTCCCTTCACTTTCATTATGCTTTAGTAGGTTAGACACAAGCATGTCTTGTTTTATGAAAAACTCTTTTCTCTTCCTTTGAGTTTTGTACCTTTGTTTCAACTTGCCACTCACTGAATACACTTATTATTAAAATGATCCGTGTGCCGGGGGGAAAAAAATATCTTGGCTTCATTTGTTATCCATTAAAGTGTACTGTGCTAAACAATTGAGTCATCCTTCCGAGAATCATAAAAACTGTTCCTCCCCCACTAGTTTAGATAAGGGCGCAGTACACTAAGGTTGATCAGTTCAACAAGGCATGCTGGGAAAATTGTCACACCTGAGTGGCCAGTTTGTTTGCCTGGGTTACACCAACATTAACAGAGATGTGTGAGGGGGAGAGTTGGGGGTGGGTCTGTGACTGGTGCAGACACACACAGTGATAATGGGTCTGTCCATCTGGCAGGGTCTGTCATGCAAGGGGGCCCACGAGTCTATCATGAGCCGCTTTCACACTATGTAATGGATTACACCACGCACAGGCTGAAACCAGACAAACCTGAAAGCTGCTTCGCTGGAGCAGATTCCAGGCCTGCGCGAGTATGTTTTTGTGAGAATATGCTTTACTCACAGGTTTGAATCTGTCACGTGTTGTTGACTTCACGAGGATTAGGAGTCACTGGTGTTATGGGCATTACATGTCTGCGTGACGCAGTCAGACTGGGTGAATTGAACAAAGTAGCAATGTGATATGGGCACTGTCAACCACAGTGCCGCTAGGTAGGGCGCGTCCCTCCCTTCTCTCTACATTCTCCATCTCGCTTATATAAAAGCCTGCTGCTTTGTCAGAATTTAATCTGTACTTTGTTGTCTGTGGTCGCCCCGTTTCTGCTTTCATTCACTTACTTCTAACAGTGTGGTGAAGAAAGCTTTAGTTTGGGTTGTTTTTTTTATCTCTAGGTTAGAGGAAGGCCTTTGGATAGATGAGCTCCCGCTATCTCTTGACCTCTGAACTCACCTTTAGAAGCCCTTCAACATACTATCACCAGGCCTGCCAGAGTATTGTCGTTTCCTGATGTGCTCCTTTTCCACTCTTCACTCATGCATAACCCAGCTGTCTTCATCTGTTAAAATGACTGCTTTCTGTCATTTCAAACATGGCTTATTAATGTTTCTTTATTTTACACATACAGCATTGATGGATAGAAGCACATTATCTATTTGCAATACGTGTGAGATTTCATTATCGTAAATCAAGTGAGGTATACCATCTGATGTATGATATCCAATAGGAGGCAAATAGAGCAGATAATGTTCTTTCCATCATTTATTTAACACATTGAATGTGTTAAATAAATAAATGAACATTAGTGGCCTATGTGTGAATAACAGAATGCATTAGATCAGAGTTTTCTGTCTGCAACATAGTGACCGAACATGAGTGTATTCAGAAGGATTTTTTTCCCCCTTCTCATTATGAGCAACTGAGATGCACAGCAGGCAATGGCATGATTCACCATGGCTTACATCAACACATTGTAATTGCACGCATGCCTATGCATTTATGCAAGTGTATATAGGTTTCAGAATTTGATAGTAGAGTGTTGTCGGTCTGCTCCTTTTTTTTGGAAAAAGGCCATAGTGCTCATTAAGATGTAAGGTAGACCTGTTCAGGTGCATTCAGATTAATGGAAAACATTGTGTCTGAAAGGTGGTTGTGGCTTGAAACTAAAACATGCCTTCCTTTCAGTTTGAACAGGGCACTCACTGTACAGGGGTAAAAGGTGCAGGTGCTCTTTTAATGTCAAATTTGATGTGAAAGAGTTCAGGTGGTGGCAGTGTGAGCTAGTCAGTTTGGAACATGCGTATACCTGCCCATTAGATTAGAGCCAGGAGAATATACAGAGAGGTTGAAACTTTATGGGTTCTAAGGTGCCGTACAATGAAGACGGTGTGGACAGGCGAGGGGAGAGTGACATTTGGATTTCCAGTAGGGTTGAGTTTGAAAAGTCGAAAGTGTTTTTTGTTTTGTTATTGGGTGTTTTGAAGGGGGGGTTTCTTCTCCCTCAATCTGTAGCAGTTGTTTAAACCTGTTCTCGATAGTTGTTTTGTCTGCCAGATCCCTGCAGCTATATCGTGATCAAATGAAGTTGGATCACATCCTCTGTATAAAATTTCTGGTTGCTTCCTGGCTCAGACACAACCTCCTTCGCAATTTGTGTTTAGTAACAATTTCCATAATGTGTCACTGAGCCATTCTGGGTCAGGTCAGGTCCGGGGTGGTCTAGTTTTCCTTCCATAATGACCAGTGTTGTTAATGACCTCCGTTGGCCCGGAGGCAGAGAGCCCTAATTGCTACAGCAGACGGCATAGCCCCGGACTGACCCGGCTCCTCCATTACTGATGCTAGACCGCAAGAAATTACTATCACTTTAGAGCCAGCCAACTTCTTGGCTGTCCTCTTCTCTTCAATGTACTCTAAAGTACTAGTCTTTGTTTACAGAGTTTTTGCATATTGCTCATGAACCTCCATTTGTTTCTGTGGCATATCTTAAGCGTACACAGACATAAGAGCTGTGATTTGTCCACAGACTTGATAGTTACGTTAATTTATGTCTATAGAGCTAAACTTGACACCTTCCTCCATTGCATGTCTCTTTGTAGACGTGTTTGATTTGTTTTTCTTTTTTTGTTTTTTCTGACTGCTGTTGGAATTTAGATCAGACCTGCGCTGCCTTGTAATTTTCTGCTAGAAGGTATGCAGTCTACTTGTCAAGTTTTCTCTAATACTTCCGTGACAATGATTTACTTTGATTGGTGTGATCCAGGGTAGGGCTGTTGGTAAGACTTTTGCTTTGGGAATCCAGTGAGAGTGCCTTATCTGACTAGCTCTTCAAATACCATTTAACCCTATTTTCTTTCCTGGGCTCAGATAGTGTTGGTAGCTTAAACGGAGCCAAAATTTGTTATGAGTAAGTGTGTGAATATGCAAAGTAGTTGCTTTTTTGAGCATTAAAGGTAACTACTGGATTTATGCCAAATCCTTGTGGTGTTCTCGGATCAATGCTGCATTTTGTCTGGGCTGTTTTTATTTTGGTTTCACAATATTATTAGCTTAAGGATTATCTGCAGAATAACTTAATCTGTATTTTTTCACAATGAAAAGAGTGACATAACTAAAAAAATCATTTTTTTGTTGTTTCTTGCCATATGTGAAATTTCTATGTATGTATTGTGCTATGTATATATTGTCATTCTGATCATTCTTCTCAGATATTTATGCAATGAAAATACAAATTACAGCAGAATCAAGGAGTTTTGGAAATAAATTAGCTTTAGTTTTCAGTGCGTCACTTCAGTTTTATTTATGTAACACCAGATCACAACAACAGTTTACCTCAAAGTGCTTAATATTTTAAGGTGAAACCCTACAAAAATCCCCCCGGGGGGGGGGGGGGGGAGCTTGGACAATGAAACTGCCCTTTATGATCAGACACGTGGCAATGGTGGGACAGGAAAAACTCCCTTTTTAACAGGAAGAATTTGACATCAAGGCTAAACACAAGCAAACAAAAAATGTGTAAGTGTCTGTAGTGTATTTGGTGCCAGTTTTCAGAGTTGTTGGTCTGTAAGAAAACAGTGTTTGTGTTTAACAAATAATTGTAACCGAAGAGGAAAAAAACCTACACTTCTGCAAACATCCAGGATGGGTTACAAGCAGCTTCAAATGGCACTGACTCATATTACCATAATATATTTTAGAAATCAGTTTGAGAATCTGAGCACAAGTGTCTGCAACAAATCCAAAGTGAACCTGTGCTCACACTCGTGTGCTTTTGAACCTGACCAGAACAACAGACAAGACAGGAAGGGATGTAGCCTCAGGCTGGTGGTTGGTAGAGATGGTAGAAGCAGCCTCGGCCCCAGAGACTTTACTTTAGAATCAGATCAGTAATCTGACCCTGAGATGCAGACAAAGGTAATGACTTTCCTCCTTCCCCTAGCATTGATTAGGACACAGTTGTGGTGTGTGCATGTGTATGTTAGCCTGTGTATGTGTGTTGCACTCACACTGTCTGGTGGCGTCTGCTTGTCTTGATCAGCTCTCAGTCTGGTATCTGTATGGATCTAATTTCAGCCAGTGCATTTTGGTAATGGTTCTCCCCTCCCCATACACGCACACGTGCTGACTGTCTGTCTGAGCCCCCAGAAACCCACAGTGTTTGTGTAACCTGCCGCCCTATGCCAAGCACATTTACAGTATTTTCCAGTGTCTTTATGTTATCGTACACAGAACTTCACTCGTGTTTTGACAGCGTTGTTTCCACCAAGTCGGTCTGAACGGCGCAGGCATCTGCTGAATGCTGCTGAACATCGTGGTTTATGGGTGAAGTTGTGTGGAATAGGGCTGTTCTGTGTGTTATTTTGTTAGGTTCATAGGACCGCCAAATTAAGGCAACACTGTTTATGGCAACAATGTTTTAATAATGTTTTCCTGACTGTGTTCTCCATTTCCTGTCTCAACACGAACGGAATGATTGGAACTCCGTGCTAACGGCTCAAAGGGATTGCTTTTAGGCTCTGCTCTCCCTGTTTTTGTCATGTGTTCCCTTTCCTGCTCCCTCCCATAAGTTAAAGTCTAGACTGGGTTTTAATGACAGTCGCAGCTGGTCACTTGGGCAGACCTCAATCGCAGCTGGGGGGCCCTGTGAGCCCTGTTTGCCCCCTCCCCCTCTGTATTGTCCTTCCCAAATGGGGACCAACCCCCATACTGTCTGGCCCAGAGCAGCTCCCCCAAACATCGGGGTTGTTACTGGTAACCCCACTCTGCTGTCCCCTGTATGCCACCCATCCCCCCACGCAAAAGTGCACTCCCCCCACTCCAGTCTTTGTTCATGTAGGGCCAGTCCAATCCCTCCTCATGTCGCCTTAATCTCCACACAAAGGACCAGTGTAAAGACCACCAATTATGTGGATACAAGAGCAGAGTTCACTCAAACTTCACACACACGGCCTTTTCCTCAGATCCAAGTGTATTTAGGCTTGGTAATATTCCTGCAAGTCTGGCTTTGTAACACTTTTTCTCTGATTCCATTGAGATATGCAGATATGCACTGTGTAAACAACGCAGCATTTGGATAAATGTTTTTTTGTTTGAATTAGTTAAGTAGCAGAACTCCATATTGCATGATGTTCATCTCATTTTTTTGGATGGGTTTTTTTGGTGGTGGTTGTTGTTGTTGTTGTTTGTTTTTTTAACCGCTACCTCGTGCCATCTTTTGCAAAGTTTTGTTTGGGGCTATGATTTAGCAGTTAGATGAATATATTGGCAGGTGAGTGTTGGCTGAATTCTTGAGCAGTTTGTTCTTTTGGAGTGAATTTGAAGGCCATTTTTTACTATGCTATTTTCGTGATCTGCCTCCATGAGGATCTAACTTGGCAGATAAAGAACCTGTAAAGCAGGTTTCAAAGCTTGTACTAATGAGTTGAGTCGGCCCATATTTTGCACATTCGTGTCCCTCTTTTAGTTTTTCAGAAAGTAGAGGTGACATTTGAGTGTGTTTTAGTGTTTGTTGTCCAGTTGGTATTAATTATATTTGAAAACTAAATCAAAAACTGTACGTGTGCCCGTATGGTTTAGTGACGCGTGATTTTTCCCAGCAGCTTGTTCATTATTAAGAGGATGTGAGAGAAATGTCCCCCACCTAATTGCTTCATCTAGGGCTTTCTGCTTATGACTTTTATTTGGGTTTTTTTGTTTGTTTGTTTTTGTTTTTTCATCATGCATATATTGATAAATATTACACAGTCACCAGTAGAACCGCTTATGGCTGGTTGACAGATTTTTATATCGCCTAAGCCTGTTTGGTGATTGCATAAATGTTATACATTGTAGTCACAGTGCATTCAACTTACAGGATGTTTTCATTTAGATAAAAGCATTAGTCAGTAATGAAACATCAGATCATTTGATCTAAATTTGTGAATCAATCACCATCAAGTTAATAATAAATATCCTCTCATGTTTTCGCTGTGCTGAACACCCACAATGTATTTGCTTCTCAGTGTGGAAGCGGGCTACACACGGTATAGTCATAAGGTAGCCCTAAATGAAAGGGAGGACTTCCCACAAACCAAACTCTTGGTAGGCCGCAAACCATCCATGGTAGAGTTGAGAAGCAAATGTGTGTGTTTTCAGCCATGTTTGGTTTCCTTCCTGAGCTTCTGTCTGTGTGTCTGTGTGCCATCTGTCTTACCACACAGACTCTCCAGTGATGAATGTGCCTGTTCATTTCAGATCACCGTGTTCTTGTCAGATCACTCCTGTTAGCTCATTATCGTGTATTGGTGCAATATGTTTGTCATGAAAAAAACTTTCATAGCCTTCAATTTGAGTTTTGTGAGGGGATTCGGTCTGGTTTACAATCCTAAGTGTGGTGAGGAGGCGCTTTGTCTTAAAATGTGCTGTGTGTATTTCCTTTTAAATGCTGCTCTTGCTTTTGAGAATGTATTGATGAAAAAGGCTCTTGTCTGGATTCACTTGGTAAAAATTTGATATGCTTTACTGAAAAGCCATAAACGGCAGACGTGATGGAGAGATGATCCTGGTGGAAAGAGGTGTTTCAGGTTGTCTGAATGTTGATGGAAGTAATGTGTCGTCCTGCATTTAAACCTACTGCCACGACTCCTGTCATCGGTTTTATTTTGTTAAACTATTTGCCACGCATTAGCCTGATGTGGCACAGGGTTTGTTTTTCTCTTTTTATCAGGCCCAGGCAACTTTACCTCTGCGTAATCTGCAGGAAATTCCATCTGCATGCGAACTTGAGTGAAATTTGGACACACTCAGCATTGAGTTCCTGTCACTTTCCCACTCACCTCCTCAAGAACAAGACATACACGCAAGCACACACACAAACACTAACCAGATGTGAAATATTACTGAAACTCAGCTTCAAGTGTTCCACATTTCCAGTTAGCACTTAGTGAACAAGCATAGACACATCAGCATACACGCTACATGCGAAAAATGCTCCCACGCAGAAATCAACCTTGAAGAGTTCAGCGAAGTAGAAACCACTCCTATGACACCACGGTTTGTGGTTTAGGCCACTTGGATGTTACATGCAGATGTTGCAATAAGTATATCAGTCATTGAATTTTTTATTTTTTTTTTAAATATATCCAAGCCATATTAAGCAACTACTCTGGTAGTTGGTACTTGGTTAATTTGCTGGAATCTGCTGACACCTTTTGGCCGACCTCTTCGTTGGTTCAAAAAGAGAAGATCACTGAGCTCATCTGGTCAAAGAAGCCCTTTAGTATAAGACACAGAGGATTAGTGAAATTTTGCCACTCTCAAAGTCTTTCTTTCCTCTAGGCTAGGCATTGTCAGCTGTCCAACCAATGTTGAGCCTCTTTTTGAAGAAGAATACGGATTGAAATTCCTCTTCTCTTTGTGTCTCCTCCTGTGTTGTTTTTGGGTATAGTGGTCTTGTCTTTGTTAATTCCACAGTGATTAGTCTCAAGTGGTCCAGCCTTTGTCTGGCCTCACCCACGGTAGTGTTTACAGTAAGTTTTTCATTTTGGGTTTTCCTGTGTAAAACGAACAACCAAAAATAAAAACGGCTCCACATTCCTACAACCAACTAACTATGCCATGCCCTGCTGTGCGCTGTGGTAGGAGTAAACCTTAGAAGAAACTTAATGTGCTGGCCTTGCTCTAAATGAGAAGCATGTGTGGTATGACTCGAAATTACATTTCACTCCAAATCTAATCAGTTTTCAGTTTCTTGCTCTCTGGATTGCTCAACCAGTACTGGTTCTGTTTTAGATGTGGCAGGCACTGACCTCATTTGTTTGCGTGTATATGGACCACCATAGTTTTATTATTGACAGCGGCAGGAGTTCCAGTGTGTCACCTTTTAATAGGTTCCTGCACAGAAGTGTGCTGTGTTTAATAAAACTCTGGTCTCATTAGCTGAAACAGTGGCGGCTCTCAGTGTCGATGTGAAAAAGACAGGAGAGGAATGGAGCAGAATGCTGCATTGGGGATTTGGCAGGAGCCCTCTCCCCTTGTTGAGTTTCACTTTGTCTGTCCCACTGGGCAGGACTGTCTCCACCCTGTGTGTCTGGGTTCATCTGCAGTGAAGGATCTGATTTCAGGGCCGCCAGGGCCGTCTGGCTGCTTCTGCTGAACACTAAGGATCTGTGTCTGCACGTCATAATATGCCCACAATTGAAAGGGACACTCATTACATTTTGTATTGAAACAGTGGTGTATGCTTGCCCCCTGCTGGGCACAATGGAGAAGTGAACTAGAGGACTCTCTCTAACCTCATGGTGATAAACTTCTTTTCTTTTTCTCTCTCTCAGCTTTACGTTGCAACTGCACAAACTGTGAGAAGACGGGCTATGAGTGCGAGACAGACGGTGCCTGCATGGCTTCAACTTACTATGTCAGTGGGAAGGAGGAACACGTACGTGTCTGCATCAACCAGGACAGCCTGGTTCCCCCTGGGCAACCGTTCTACTGTTTGAGTGCTGAAGGCTTCTTCAATACTCACTGCTGCTATGTAGATTACTGCAACAGTATTGACCTGAAAGTCCCAGGTGAGACCTCATTAAATACTTAAGAGCTGTTTCAGTTCAATTGTTACTGTTTATTTTTTTATTTTTTTAACCCATTTCTTTTGTTTTGTCTTCTTAGTCCCAACCAAAGGGGGGGAATGGTCAACCCAAGTGAGCAACTGGGGGCCAGTGGAGCTGGTGGCAGTGATTGCAGGGCCCGTGTTCCTGCTCTGTGTGTTGCTGATGGTCGGGGTGTTCCTGTTCCAGTATCACCAGAGGGCCTATAGCCACAGACAAAGACTGGAGGTAGAAGATCCCTCCTGTGACCATCTATACTTGGCCAAGGATAAGACGCTCCAGGACCTAATCTATGACATGTCCACCTCTGGATCAGGCTCTGGTCAGTATGCAAGAGCAGTAGCTTCCATATGTCCTTAGATATATCAGTATGCCCAAATGAGTAACATTCACCATAACAGCGTGAGGATACTTATCAGGGAACTCTTGTTTATTTGTTGCCTGTCTGTTGCCCCCTCTGCAGGTTTGCCCCTGTTTGTGCAGCGGACTGTGGCCAGGACTATTGTGCTGCAGGAAATAATAGGAAAAGGTCGCTTTGGGGAGGTGTGGCGCGGGAAGTGGAGGGGAGGCGATGTAGCAGTGAAAATCTTCTCATCCAGAGAGGAGCGCTCCT
Source organism: Oreochromis aureus (assembly GCF_013358895.1). NCBI lineage: Eukaryota > Metazoa > Chordata > Actinopteri > Cichliformes > Cichlidae > Oreochromis > Oreochromis aureus. The sequence continues at coordinate 19,884,177 of NC_052961.1, read as the reverse complement.
GGTTCAGAGAGGCTGAAATCTACCAGACAATCATGTTACGGCATGAAAATATCCTAGGATTTATCGCAGCAGACAATAAAGGTGAGGAAGACTGGAATTGTTCAGATTTGACTTTTGTTAAAATAAAACGAACAATACAAGAAGACTGCTTTAAACAACCCTCAACAGTAAAAGTTTAGGCCTTTTCAAAATAAAGTGTTTTACAAGCTCGCTGCTGTTTAAGTAGAGTAGATTGTTTGATTGACGTTATTAATTTGCTCCCTTTCAGACAATGGCACTTGGACTCAACTCTGGCTGGTGTCAGACTATCATGAGCATGGCTCACTTTTTGACTACCTGAATCGCTACTCTGTCACCATTGAGGGGATGATCAAATTGGCGCTATCAGCTGCCAGCGGCTTGGCACACCTGCACATGGAGATCCTAGGCACTCAGGGTGGGATGGACTTTCATGTTTGTAGAGTGGATATGACATATCTATTCTATCTAATCTATCTATCTAATCTATCTATCTATCTATCTAATCTATCTATCTAATCTATCATGTTCTTGATGCAAGTGTAATGCTGTTGTGTTGGTTCTCGTGCAGGTAAACCTGGCATTGCTCACCGTGACCTCAAGTCCAAAAATATTCTGGTTAAGAAGAACGGCACGTGTGCTATAGCTGACCTTGGTCTGGCAGTCCGCCATGAGTCTATCACAGACACGATCGATATAGCACCGAACCAGCGCGTGGGCACTAAGAGGTAAATGTTTCCATACTTATCAGCACTCAAGTAGATAAAGCACGCAGGGGATTTTACAGGTCATCCCTGAGGCCTTAAACAATACATCTGACAACTTTCTTTCTTTTTTTTTTTTCTTCTAAAACTTTGAATATCAGAAAGTAAAAACTTTGAAAAGCTGGATTTTAGACTTTTTCATAATTCTAGTCACTCTTGGATGTAATACCCTGTTATACTCTGCACCATGGTAGAACTTTGAGTGAGATAGATGTACTGTGATGTAGAGTGTAAAAGATGGCAGTAGCTACAATGACCACACAGTGGTTTCTCAAGTCCTGTTTTAAAGCCTTAAGATGTGAGTTTTCTCCATGGCTGTCTTGGTGATCTTAAACTGCATCCTCAATTAGTGAGGAGGGGGAGAGCTAACTGTGAAACTGCATGCTCATTGGCCAACAACTTGGCATATTACAAAAATTCAAGATGACCAGAAACGAGTCACTGCGGGCAGAAAGTGATCAGGACAGTGTTTACTGCGGTGAAGCGTGAGGGCTGTTTTTTCTCATATACTGAGGACCAGAAATCTTTTTTTTGCAGCCATAGGTATCGCCCCCTAGTGGGCATTACAAAGTGTGCAAGTTTGAGACTTGTTGGCAGGCTGTTATCTTACTTCAGTTTCTATTAGTGGTGCTAAAGTTGTTGTTCGTGCCATGTGTGTCCACCCTCAGGTATATGGCTCCAGAAGTCCTGGATGAAACCATAAACATGAAACACTTTGACTCCTTCAAGTGCGCTGACATTTACGCACTAGGCCTGGTGTATTGGGAGATTGCGCGTCGCTGCAACACAGGAGGTCAGAGCACAAAATAAATAAATATGATACAATTGGTCAAATCAACAGAAACATGAAATCTGAGACTGAAAATGCTTCTCTGTCATGTACTACAGGTATCCACGAGGAGTACCAGCTACCCTACTATGACCTTGTGCCCTCTGACCCGTCCATAGAAGAGATGAGGAAGGTGGTGTGTGACCAGAAACTGAGGCCCAATGTGCCCAATTGGTGGCAGAGCTATGAGGTATTTCACACCATGTATATGAACAGCTGCACTGGTGGTTTCTAAAAATATGTCCAATGGCAGTATATGGAACCAGTTGGGCCGTATTAGTTTGGCAGTACAAGATGTTCTGGTCTACAAGTACAAAGGTAGACTGCCAACTTCTGAGTCAGTGTTGTGGGGGAGGATTAAAATAGTTTTATCTACTCAGTCGTCCATTGTTAAAATTTTTGGGTTCATGATGTCCCTGAGCTGGCTACCAGCAAATAAAGCAAAACTGGGATAAATCAGTTCATTTTTGGATTTATTTTCACTTAAAAAAAATATATATATATATATCATCGTTTTACATAAAGTGTACCCCTATTCTTAGCAGTGGTGCCCTCACTATAAGCCCAGGTTTCCAGGTTTTGCTTTTCCACATAGGCAACTTGTTCTGTCAGCTCTTTTTCTTTTTCTTTCTCTTGCTTTTCATTTTAATTATATTTAAAGTTCAAGGAGATCCCATGTAAAAACAACTTCATGAACAATCGTGTGATGTCTGAGACTAAAATAATACCCAAAATAATTGAGCCAGTCCAACAGTCTGTTATCGCCTTAGTGCAAGGCTCAGTAATCAACATTTAATGTCCCTGATGTAGGTGCACAGGTCTCTCTTAAAGTATACCTTAAACACTGACGGGTTGATTTTTCTCACACACAGAGGCTGGTTTGAAAAGTGCAGATCACGTTTTGTGATTCATTCAAATGTCTGTGGCTATAAGTCATGTTGTAACACTTTTGTCCTTTTGCTGCACAGTCACTGCGCGTGATGGGGAAGATCATGAGGGAGTGCTGGTATGCCAACGGAGCAGCCAGACTGACAGCTCTGCGCATCAAGAAGACTCTGTCTCAGCTCAGCGTGGAGGAGGACGTGAAGATGTGAGCGCACAGGCGGCGGAAAGACGCTCTGGAGACGCACAACCAGACAACACTCCCATAGGAAAGAAACACTAAAGACAGACTGCAAATGAAAACCCTGCCAGTTTTAAAGCCACACTCCAAGTTGTGACAAGGCCTACCTCACCTTTTTAGCCAAAACTACTGAGAATCACCCCTCCTCCTCCTCTTCCTGACTTTTCTCTCCCTTTAGCTCCTCACGTCTCTTCCTCCTTCCCTCTGACTCCCTTCTCCATGGGCCACAACACTACAGCACTACCACTGTTAATATCATCACACTCAACCTTTCTTTTTTTCGTTTCCCATGGCAGGAAGTAGAACTCTTGTACAGTGAGAGGAATTTTCTGTTTTTGATCGTCAGTTTTTTTTTTTTTGTTTTTTTTTTTTTGTTTGTTTTTTTTTTTTTTAACCTCTCTGAAATTGTCCAACAACGGACTAAAGTCGTCCAGAAGAGTCGGGCATGTTGTGGGCTTCAAGTTTAGGAACGATTACACATAACTTTCCATTGTGTTGGCCATACAACATCATATTCTGTCGCTGTAAGGAGGGGAAAGAGGCTGAAGCACTGTTTTTATAGTCGTGTGTGTGTGTGTGTGTGTGAGTGTGAGTGTGAGTGTGTGAAAAAGGTGTCTGGACTACTAGCATGTTCCCAAGACACTACAACGTCTACTGGTGTAGGCTGTAGTTCATTAGAGAAAATCAGTTATTGGACATGTGGTAATTAAGCATGAACAGCTGGATTGTGCTTTTTTTCTTCTCGTTTTAGTCCCTCACTTGAATATTCTTCAAACACAAATTAGTTGCACTCAACTGTAGCTTCCTCATCATGTGTGAGACCAGGCAGGTGTCACATAGCAGATGCGGTCCAGTCCTGGTGTTTAGTTTGAAATGTGGCAGGGATAATGTTGAATTTTATTTTAATTTTTTTTTTCTTGGGATGGTTTTATTTTTAATTTATTTGTTCATAGTTTTTACTACATAATGATGAACACTGTGAGATGAGATGTGACAAACCACAAAATTAAATGTCGTAGTTCAGTCCAAGTCTTCAGAGTCGTGGGTTATTGCATTCATTTTTTTTTTAATTAAATTTTTTCTAATTCTTCTTTTTTTGTTTTTGTTTGTTTGTTTTTTTTTTTTTTTTTTTTTTTTAAAGTAAGGATGCTGTTTGAAAAAATGAATGCAGCCATAACCCTCCGGCGGTGACGGGTGAAGACGTAGTAACACACGGTGCAAATAAGAGGCGTATGAAAAGGCAATGAAAAAAATCTTTTCTTTTTTAAATATATATATTTTTTGTGTAAAAGATCATGATTGGTGTTTTTCTTCTGGCTTTAACATTAGACACTACTGATGATGGGTACATATGATTTGTATATACAACATGCATTTTGTTTTATTATTTTCTTTTTATGCCACAAGCTCCAGTGTGACATTTGAACAGTGATTTTAATTGGATGGTACTTTCATGCGTCTGTTCGATCCGTCTATGGTTTCTGACTGTCCGAGGAAAGGATTGCGATATCTGCTGGAATTTGTATTTCACTTGCTCCTCTCATGGTAAATTGGTGGTACTACTGATCCCAAGCCATTTTGCTGCAACTTCCTTTTTTTTTTTTTTTTTTCCTTAAATCTATATAAACACAACTATTGCAATTGCTTGTTGAGCTCTTTCAAGAGCCCAGTAATGCAGGTCTGTTTCTACATACGTCTTCTGGGGTGACATCTTTCTCAATGACACTGGAATACTTAGGAGCTTCTTGTAAACCTTACTATTCTGATACTGCCACCGGCTGTTTATTCAGAAACCCAGACGATTGGTGACAGTTCGCGCACAGGGAACATACGGTTAGATGTAGAATGTAGTTGGGAGTTTTACCGTCAAAGACTGACATGCTGTAAAGAGAAACTGCATGTTTTCATTCTACGTCTGCCTTTGTGAGTCTGTCTCCAGACGAGACTATGAAAGTATTACACTGACATTTGTCACCATCGGGCTCTGCACTGTTATGTCCACAAGGGCGATTAGTTAACGTTAGTTACGCCATCACTTGATCCAGAATCCATGTGTCATGTTGGTATCCATTTTTTGCATGCTGTCTCAAACACTGGGTCCTCTGCACTGAGGTAGATGAACTTAAGACATGTTTTTTCCCCCCCCCATTTCCTGTGTGCTTTTTGTTGTTTTGTTTTTTTTTGTTTTGTTTTTTTTCTGTTTGGGTCGTTGGCTGTGTACCCCAGAAATGTTGCTGCTACTGTTAACATGGGTAGAAGTTCAGCGGGCAGAGGGAAGTGAATAAAGGAGAAGTGAGGGGAAGTGGGAGACTGCTGTCAGTTGAACCAAAATTGTCAAAACACTCCTGTCCATGTTTGGTTTGTTGCCATGGGTATATGACCATCAGACATCCTGTTCATAGGTAATAAAAAAATAATATTGTGCAGATCTTTTCAGAATTAGTTCAAAGGTGTATATAGATGATATACAATAAAATCCTCTTTTTCTTATCTGTGACTTGGCCAGTGCTCATTTAAGATGTTTGGTTTTCTCTTTTGTCTTTTTTTTTGTTTTGTTTTTTTTCTTCATAAAGAAGATAATATTTTAAAATATGGCTTGTGACTAAAGACAAAATACACTGATGGGGAATTGTAAATTACAATTTAAGTATTTGTATGTAAATATAATTAGAGTTGGGTGCACTACAATAACTGGTAACATGTCAGGTTTTCATAGGTAACAATTACAGTGGAAGTAAATTTAAGTAGTGCTTAAGTAATAAGTACTGCATGGAGTAAATGATTAGTATTTTAATTTCTGGTAGTTTTAAAGAAAAGCAATATTTACCCATCTTACATTATAAATTTATATTTTTTGGGGTGGGGGGGCGCGTATTATGGAGTGACTTGCATTTTTCTCCCACAGCCATAAAAAGTTGATGGGATATTGTCGTCACCCTGCCAGACGGGCAGGTGAAGTGGACACCCAGATTTGTGAATGCTAAAACTCCAGAACGAAGCGACATAACAGTTTCACGTCTATGATCATCAGTTTCTCTACTGAAAATCTGGGACAAGTTTGAACATTGGTGACTTTGACCTCAAGGTCAGAGGTCAAGTTCTCTGAAAATCTTGTGAATGCGATAGCTCGAGTAGGAAGTCACCTGTGACTTCGAAATTGACACCACAAGTGGACCTATTAAAAATCTCGGAGTTCAAATCTCATTGAACTCAATCTCAAGATCAAGGGTCAGAGGTAAACTTTTTTTGAAAAGCTTGTGACTGTGATAACTTGTGAACAATGCGACGTAGGATTTTTTTTTAAATTTTTTTAAAAAAATTGGTACCATAGATGTATCTAGTAGGAGGCTGAAGGGTACCGCTGGCCCCTGCCAGTGTTTTTATTTCAAAATAAAAACACTGGATGTGCATGTTGGATTTTTGTTTGTTTGTTGTTTTATACTCTTAGGTTTCTACAAATAAATAATTATACTTGACTTGCTACCCCCTTTATTGTAGTGTACTTAGCTTTTAAGTATGTGCATGTAATTATAATTTAATACCACTACGCCCTTAGTCATACAGCATTACCAAAAACGACATATCTACATTTGCTAGTTCATTAAGACTTTGTGACATACATCCATACGTGGCAGGTGTTTCACCAAATTCTGACCCTTCAATCCTGAATGTTGCTGAAATGATGACTTATCAGACTGGGCAATGATTTTCCAGTTTTGCTAAGCTGATTGTAGCTTCGGTTTCCTTTCCTTAGCTGACAGGAGCGACACCCAGTGTGGTCTGCTGCTGCTGTAGCCCATCTGCTGTGCTTTCAGAGATGCACTTCTGCATATACTGGTTCCAGGAACCCAGTTATTTAATTCACTGTTTCAATCCTACCAGCTAAAAGCACCCTGACCAAGGTTTTCCCTCATAGACCTTATTCCACTGACAAGGAGAATGACACAACTTGTTTAGTTACTTTCTGTTGGCCTGTATGCAAATATAATTTAGATTTTTAGGCAATAAAACATCTTTATTTTAGAGGTTTTTGTTTGGAACTTCACATCTAAAAATCACACCATTCTACAAATAACCAATTTAAGAATTATAAACATGATGGGAGTGCTCTTACTCTGCTTTTTGGCATCCTATGTTTTCCCAGAATAATCTAGTGGATTTTCTTGCTTCATGCATAGAATAGTAAGGCATCCCTTTACTGACCAGTATGACCACCACGAGTAAAAACTGTTCATATAACCACCGACTCACCCAAGTATAAAGCTTTGTGGTCATGTGCTGATAATAGAAAATGAGCACATATTTAAAATGCATTTTATTTTTCCTTTACAAGAAACAAAAGCAGACAAAGAAATAAGATGAAGGGGAAAGGAAGTGGAAAACCAGTATATAAAGAGATGCAACCTCTGGCGTCCTGGAAAAAATATGTACAATTCAAAATAATATCCATATAAAACATGCCACATACAATAAAAATGATCATTATATTTATTCATATTCCCTAAAAGTATCTCTGCTGTACAGATGCAACATCTTTTTTTTAAGTTTTATTTTAAAGTACGTGAGGTTAAAAAGAAAAAAAAAAAAAAATCAAATTATGAGCAACCTTTATTAAATTATAAGATATGCAGAGAACTTAAATTAAGTTTCAGAGAAGTTAAAAATTATTCAGGCGGAAATCCAGTGAGCGGCATAATGTCTCGTGTTCTTCCCTTGGAATAGAAACATACCAAAAAATATAGATATATATATATATTTATATATGTATATATATATCACTGCTTCAGATACTTGATCAATATCTACCACTTCAGAGAAAGTTTCTGTTATACTACGAGAGTGCAATTCATTACCAGGTTAAGTATGGGATTAACTTTGATTATTACATCATAACATACATCAGGCCAAGTAACCATTTCACAATGTTAACCAACACATTCACTTCTATAGGGAAGATATTAAAGGAAAAAAAAAAAAAAAACAAGGAAAAAGCAAAACACTAACAATATTCTAGGGAATTCAAGATTTGTCCTTTCAAGACTATATGAATCCAATTTTGACCGATTAAAGGGGGAGGTTTTGGTAAATCAAGCAGTAGCATAAATAAAAAGAAAAAAAATAAACATTAACAATATTACATAAATACAAATGCTATGCACCATTGTACTGCTTTATGCAAGAAGTGATTTTTCCATGTCTAATTAACGACTCTCCACGTGAATCCAAACAGCCCCATGATCACCTCGGCTTCTCGTCGTCCGAATAGAGAATCCCGGACATTTTCCTCACATCTATTTTTAACAAACTCACCTGAAAGCTTATAGCAAAAAACACTAATAGAAAAAACAAGTAAATGCAAAACACTCTGGTTCATATACATAAAGATATTAGTTTGCCATTTTACATATATTTATATTTATGTACAGCTTTATCTTTGTTAAAATGATATCCAGTGGTTGATTTTTTTTTTTTCCAATTTTATTTTTCTACACTTTTGACTTTGATTACAAAGGGGCTGGATAAAGAGCTGTTGTCCCCCCCTCCCTCAATGCATATAGTATATTTACAGTTTTTACAACTTTGCATTTTTAAAATCATGTGAGGTCTTAGGTTAAGGGAAGGAGGAACCAAAGTAGTATGGGAAGGTGGAGTTTTAGTAAAGCTCCCTTTAAAGACTTTTTTTTTCTCGTTATTCTTACACAGAAATGAAAACAAATGCCCTTTTTTCCAATAAGTCTTTCCCTGCCATCAGTTCAGCCTCGAGGAGACAGTACCAGCACTAGAAAAAGCACACTACGGGGGAAGTAGAAACACTGCAGGCTGTACTCAGGCGGAGGAAGACTTACTACAGTAAAAGTTTAACAACAGTCCATTAAATAATACAGAGAGGAAGAGGCATGATTAAAGTTTAAGGTTGACTTGTTGGGGAGTAGAAAACAAACAAAAAAAGAATTAAAAAAAAAAAAAAAAAAAGAAGCACTGAATGGGGACAGTAGTCATGCATCTGCTGGCTCCTTTTTTTCCCAAACAAGTGGAACTTTCATGTGTGAAACAACCAGCTAATGGGTACTTGGTTAATTTTGAACCTGCGTGATCCTTGAGCCATTCACTCAAACTCTTACTGTCTTAAGCAACTCAGAAAAAATAAATGTGGATGTTATTGTGCTTTCACACAGCTAATAGCAGGATTTTTTTGAGATGCATAAATAAGAACACAAAAGCAAAAGCTACATCAATATCCAGGATGATTTGGTGGCATACAGAACACCCACTAAGCTTCTGATTGTGACTTTAATGCAATATCTTATCAAAACTGTCATATAGTTCATCTGTATAAATAATTCATGAATAATAATTATGTTGGCTCATTATTGTAAATCATCATCAGCATAGAGTAGATAGAGCAAACCTGCTGCTTAAGATTCCCTGCTTGTCCGAGAAGGCTAAGCCCATAAAAACAACCCTCCCACCCCCAAAAATCACCGTCGCGCCCCCTCCCCAACCCCCCGGAGTATTTCCACAGTAGCAGTTAACAGTTTTTATACAAAGCAGTCACTTCTCGCTAAATCAGTGAGGTAGACTGGGTCCAACTAACCCACCATGGGACTCCACACAGTCAGAACATCTGGTGCGACTGAAGCCACAGATCAATAGTATCTTAAATTTTTATATTAACTTACTTTTTTCTCCTCTTTTCTTTTTTCTCTCTCCATCGATCACATGTAGTTCTCACACAGAGCCACATCAAGATTGTCTAGCTAGCCAATATCCATGTTGTCGTTATGAGTCATTGATGGGAAAGTGCCTTGTCTGGGAGGTAAGGGGGGGAGGTGTGGTCAGGCGGGACAGGAAATAGGTCCGACTTAAAACATTAAAAAAAAAAAAAATTATAAAAAAAAAAAAAAGTGTCCTTAGTTCATTCTTAACATTTTTAATGGCTTTTTTTTGTCGAAGCTCCAGATGAGCTCTGCACTACAAGTACTGATATCAGAGGGTCAGAATGTTTTGGTAGATGGTGAGGATCATTTTCCAGCCACTGTAAGCTTATTGAGACCAGAAAAGTTGGGAGGGTTTGAAGTGGGGGATGGGGAAGAGGAGGGATTTGGCTGAGGAAAGGGTGATTCGACTACTCCAAACACGAAAGTTAGTCCCACCATCAAGCTTCTGCTGATGAATGGTGGTCGGCTGCTTTTATTGATTAATGCTCTTCAAACCTTTGGCTACAGGTAACACTTTAGTCTTTTAATAGCGGAGGCCAGCCTTCCTCCATATCTTTATGAACAGCTTATGCACTGGCGATGTAGGATTTTCATAGGCTTTGGCGCAGGAGTGTTCTGGTACCAGCGAGAGGGAGTTTTCCATCGTTCTGCTTTCTGGTTAGTTCATCCATTTTCGGCAATTCCAGGCTCCGCAGTGGCAAGGGATCTTGTGCTGATCGTCCTCAAAATCAAACTGGTAGTCGTACGTCAGCTGGAATTAGGAGAGAGACAGTTAAAGGCTGCAGATATAGTAGTAGTACAATGAAGGCTGTTTATTTATCACACTGCACCTCCTCTCCTTTAGGAATCCTTCGGCTGGAGATGATGATAATCTTGTCTTCTTTGTCAAACGTTACAACCTCAGCAACACAGTTGGGCGCACAGGAATGGTTGACATAGCTAGTAAGGAGAAGGGAAATGGGGGAAAATAAAATCAATTTGGGGGAAGAAAAAAAATAAAATAAGGATTTAAAACAAGGCAGCCATGCACAAACACACACTTACCGGGCTGGGCCACCTGTTAAAGTTGCATCGATCACTTGCTCGTTGTTGATACGGAACATGTAGATCCCTCGGTTCTACGGCAAAAGAGCAAGAGGAAAAGAAAAAAAGGTCAGACCTGTCCTACAGTTGTAGAAAGGTGAGCAGCACAGCTAACAAAGTTTCTGTACCACCCATTCTCCATCAGCTGTTTAAGTTTGAGTACCTGCGCTTCATAGATCTTCTCCCGGCGATTGGCCACTTCGTTGCGTATGACGGTACCAATGTACTCAATAACCATCGTATGCTTCTCCAAATCCTTTGCAGCATACAGCCCCAGGCCCTGAATGCGGGAACGTGCCAAGTACACGTTGTTCTTCCACTCAGTCTTTAAGCGCCGGTACTGGGAGGATTTGGAGTGGACAAACTGCTTGCTGTATGGTGTGTTGAGCTCTCCAGTGAAGGTACTCTGGTAGGCCTTGGACACACTGGTGCTGTTAAGAGTATGAGGCCTAAAAAGAACGCAAAATGAAAGTCTGAATGCTTAGAATTTTACAGGTTTGAAGTTGTTTTGAAGCAAGTTACCTGCATTACATAGATGTTTTAAAGCATTTCATTTTTTAATGTGTATTACCTCACCAGTCAACATATTCTGTCTGGAATTTGCTAATGTTGGTCAACTCCGCAAAAATTTTAACATTTAGTCAACAAGCCTCTTCAACGTGATTCACATGGCTGCACGGATTAACGGATACGTCAGAACGTGTTGAGTGTGCAGCTTCTTGCTAAAATAATGCTTTACCTCTTGCAGTGTGTGGGGACCTTGGGCTCTGAGCGAGCACAGCCAGTGGGATTAATCATGAGTGGGAGCTCCATCAGAGGGTGCCGGCCGTATCTAAATTGGTAATTCTGGCAGTTCTCCACTCCGGGCAACTAAAACACAACAAGTCATACCAATCAATGATCACCATAATGGACTTATAATGGCTATAAAGTTTATCATTTCTGGTCACATTGAGTTCAGTTAATACAAGATATAGCAGATATTTTGTGAAGTCTGTAATGCTTTGTTTTATTTTATTACAGTCTGAAACTGTTATCCAACCGCAAATTAAATCAGCGAACATGGGAGATGAAGACAAAATAAGAAGGGAAAGAAAGTGCTCGGGATTCTTACCGACTCAGTGATTCTCATGACAGCATGAATTGTAAGGCCATACATCTCCTCCCCTTTGATGTGTTCAGTGAACAGTTTCAACATGGATGATTCTTCACGAAGTTTAGCCACCTGCTGAACAACCCGCTCCCAGATCCCTAAAGACAAAAACAGCAAATTCAACTCTGTTCTTTAAAGTTAAGAAACATAACAAGGGGAGAATAAAGCACAAAAATCAGAAAGCACTTTTGTTTTACCTTCTGGAGTAGGGTCACGGTACTGTAAATCCTCCATCCCATGCTCCAGAACACGCACTTCAAACAGGGGGCGGCCATCATCTTCACTGATGCGGCAGCGATAGCGGCATCGCTTGTTGGGTACGCGTGTGCTCCAGTAGATGCGTGTGGCCTCGTAGCCAACGGGGAAGATTGCAGTAGCCGAGTGGAAGTTGGCCATCTGGGAGGGCAGCAACTGGCCAATAGCGTGAAAGATGAGACTTCCGACACGGAAGAGGTGGATACGGTCTCCTCGCTGCAAGATGCTGGCTATCTGTTTCACCTCGTCACGCTCGATGTAGACGCGGCGTAGGACCGCAAATGTGCTGAGTTCATCGTCACTGGGCCCCTTCAGTTTATGCTGGGTGCACAACATGGTCTTATCCTTAAAGAACATGCAGCGTGCCCGGATGGCACAGGCAAAGTGGTAGACATTCGGGCAGCGCAGTCTGTTGCAGCTGTTTGTGGCACCAGTTTTCTGGCAGTACGCACAAAGAGTCCTCAATCCGCGACGCAGGGCTACCTCCACGTTGATTAGGGCGCCCCCCTGCGTCTCGTACACCTCTGTGGACCACAGAGCGCAATTTAAGTGCACCCACAGGTCCACATCAATGTTAAGCAAACGAGCGGGCCCATCTGTGGCACCATCGCCTTCCTCGTGGCAGAAGCAGCACTTGCGTTTATCCCGAGGCAGCTTTTCTGGTCGAAGAGTAATGCGCAGCCGTTCCATCAGTTCAGACACCTCACGGCTGTTTTCTTTCTTAGAGCCACCCTTCCGAATCGAGATAACAATCTGAAGACGCTTCCAGCGAATCCCCTTCCATTTCTTCACTTTTGAATGCACCACCTCCTCATCAGGTGAGAGAGGCCTGCGTTGCTTGACAGCTTTAGGGGAAGACTCCATGGGGGTGGGAGAATCTTTAGGAGGTTGAGCTGGATCAGTGACCAAGTCCTCCTCCTCCTCCTTGACAACAGTGCTCAGATGATCTTCAGGAGGAGCAGCAGGATCAGAAACTGTAGAGGCAGCTGCTGCGTCTGCGCATGACTCTGGAGCAGCAACTTCAGGCTCCGTGACTTCAGTTGATTGAGCAGCATCAAGAGGAGGATCAACATCCTGTTCAGGCTCAGCTGTTGTTTGGACATTGGCCGGACTGGAGGGAGACTGTGATGAGGAAGTTGATTTTTTGGAAGGTTCAGCATCACTAGTTGTAACTGGCAGAGATGGAGGAGGATGAGGAGGAGACGGTGATGGGGGTGGCGACTCCTCCACTGGTATAATAGGAAGGTGGCGCACATCCAAATCATTTACATTGGTTGTGTAGCAGTGCTGAACTGGTTTTTCTTCAGTCTCTACAAATTCCTGAGAGCAAAATGCACGCAGGAGATGTAACGCTTCCAACACATGTAATAAAAAAGATTAAATGAGGCAATAGGAGACCTTTAGGGACCAACCTGTTTAATAAGTGCCAGAATGTCAACTTGTTTCTTCAGTGTACAGCCAGGTAGAGACACATCAAATTGCCTTAGCCACTCATCCTGACTAGGTGATGCACCATCCTTTGTAGACAGAACCCCTGTAAAACATAACATGGATACATGGTATAGTCACTCTACCACAATTTAAAAAAAACAAACAAACAAAAAAAAAAACCCCAAAACATTTAAACACCAAATTTGCTCAACTAACATGCTCAAACTACAATCATGAGATGGGATTAATGAAAGACTACTGAACAGACATTTTACATTAGCAATATGCATTAGCAATATGACAAGTCACTTTGAGGCAAAATGTTGAATGTCTTGACAGACTCGCACCCTTTTGCTTTTAGCTAAAAAGAAACTCACACTCCACACACACCAAAAAAACAACAAGAACAACAAAAAAAAAAGAAGAAGCAGAATTCTAAAAAAGCTAAACCCTCAATTTATTTATTTTAGTGTGTACCTGATTGGCCAGGTCCTTTCCCAGGCCCATCTCCTCCAGACATGTCAGGGTTTTGGGGAGGGATAGTGACCTCATAAGTACCTGGCATCCTAATGTTAAGAAGCTGGGCCATGGCCATCATCACGTGATTTAGTTTCTGGAAAATATTAGCAGAAGTTTAGATTGCATCAATAGTTTCGGACATAAAAGGTTTTAAAGACGATATAAGATTATGATAGCTTAGTACCTTGGCTGCAGCAGATGACAACGTGAACGTTACAGACACCTCATTGCTTTTGCTCTTATCCCAGTGGTTGGACGCTGAATCTACCTTGCCGTCAGGAGCTTCGAATTGTTTATTTTCTGTGAATGCTGTAAGCAAATGTGTAAATTCAACATTTGTCTGCATTTCAAGACGCAAACAGATTTAACATTAAAAAAAAAAAAAATTAGACAATTGTATAAATTCCAAGCAGGTTTCCCTATGACCTATGTATCCATGCAATCATATAAAACAAACTAACTCAGAATTTAATTTCCCCATACAGAGCAGCAGCATTGCTACCTCAGCAGACCGTAGGATGTGACATACTGAGTATAATACCTGGGATGGCAGTGCGAGGTATGAGGGGTATGATAGGGGATATTGCCCTGTCTGTCTCCTCCTCTTTAGGCTCCCGCAGATGAGGAAAACGTGGCGTTTCATCTCCTACATTACTCTCAGGGGATGATGCTGGAATTATGCTTTCTGGAGCATCCTCATCGTCACTTTCCATCCTGTTAAAAGATATTTCACACATTTATAGCCTCTTTATGAAAATATATCTATGCTATGGACTGATAACTATGCACAGTTGTCCTTGTGTACCTGATATCCTCATTCTGGTTATGTGGTGGTGTGGGAAGAGCTGCTAGAATGTCTACACTCTTTACCTCCTCTGTCACAGAATCTTAAGAAGGAAAAAAAATGCAGCATTATAATACAATGCATTTAGAATGCAATTACTGCATAACTGTGGATTAATAATTAACAATAAATTTACCCATCGGCTCTTCAGCAGGCTCTCTGTTTTTCTGTCTCTCAGCTAGTTCCTCCCCAGCTGTTACTCCATTCAGCAGTTTGTGCTGTACTGATGGTGGAGGAGTAGGTGGCAAGGAAGATGGGGGTGTTGGGGGGTTGCTGAGGTTGCTCTGTGAATGCACAAACAATATGTTCTTAAAGACTTTGCTCCGAAATTACCATTATGCCTTAATCAAAATGTTGGTGGTGCACTGGCAGCTTAGTTTTACCTTAGTGAGTAACTGAGAGTAGTAGTCTGGGATATTGTCTAACACTGCATTTCCAAATGAGCCTTTTAGCTGGGCTTTTCCATTGGCTGGACTGCTTCCGAAAGGTGCAAAAAGACCCACACTGGCAGTGATTGACGGCTCCATCAAGGGCAGCAGAGAGAGGCCCTACGAGTAAAAATCCATTAGCCAAGAAAAGGAAAAAGAATCACTCTTCAGATCATCAGTGGCAAAATATCATTAGGGGGAAATGTATTTTGACATTTTTGTACCTGTTTGAGTTGTTTTATCAAGGCTTCAGCACTTTTTCCAACTTCTTCCTTCTTGTTTTTCTTACGTGCATTAGGCCCTCGATCTCCAGCTGCCTTATTAGTGCGCTTTGGCTTTTGCACAGGAGGCCTTTTTGTTATTGATTGCAGATCCTGTAAAAGGTCAAAAAAATAAAACTGAGATTTTCCCCAAATATAACATCAGGGTAAAGAGTCTTGATGCATGCTCAATCATCCAGGTAAGTAAATCCCAAAAGGTTGAGTGACGAAACATTTCTCCCATTGAAAACACTACGTCCAGATAAACAGAATCAACCTTTTGGGATCAGGGTAAAGAGAATGAATGCACTTTAGGAAAACATACCTCCATGTTTCGTGGAGTCCCTTGAAGCTTTTGCTCAAGCATTGCCAGTTTACTGTTGATGTGACCATTGATCTCACTGTGGATGCCTTCACAAGGCCTCTGAGCACCAAGCTGAATATTCTTAGTTCTTAGGAGTTTCTGCAGCAACTGCTGTCCAGTCTCAGATCTAGGGCTTTGAGTCACAGCAGCATTTCCAGCATTAATAAAGGTAGTGTTGTTCCCAGCGTTAACCATCTCCCCGGTTGCTTCATGCTTTATAGTCCCAGTAGGAGCTTCAGCCGCACTGTCACATTGGACCTCCCTTGGTTCCTGTTTAATATTCTGTATTGTCATCTTGCATAGCTCCTCTTGTTTGTCTTCTGTACCCTGCTGCAACTGACGCTGAGCATTTGTACCTTTCTGTGGCCCATTGGAAGTCACTGAAGCAGCCAGACCACCACCGCCTGGTGACTGAGTGTCTGCTTTAGGTCCTGGACAATCAAGTGGACTCTTAGCCCCGGGTGACCTGAGTGGAGAAGCCTTGACTTGGCTATAGGGACTGCCCCTCCCAGCCCTGCTGTCAGCTATAGAAGGCGAGGAGACATGAGATGAATGGGGTGAGACTGGGTGGACTGGGCTCATGCCAAAGGGAGTTCTTGGAGAATATGCATGTGATGGAGAGCCCTGCACACGGCCTGCCATTAGTGCTTGCTGTTGGTTCTGGTTGGGAGTGGGTGGACGAATCCCCATAGCTTGATTAAAAGTGTGCCGTTGAGAATCCCCAGGGGAGTTGGCCAATGGCTGACGTGGAGATGCTGGCCTCACCATTGGGCCCTGGTCCATTGGGGAATGTGGCACCTGTCCTCTCATATGTTGCTGCATCATCTCTCCCACTTGGAGCTGCTGCCCAGAGACCATCATTCCTTGCTGTATCTGAGGAGCAACACCAGGTTGTTGGCCTGGCATACCTGGATGTTGTTGATTTCCCACTGCTCCTGGATTCCCCATGGCTCCATGTGACATTTGATGGCCTTCCATCCCAATCATTTGCTGTCCCATCTGTGAGAGCTGAGGCCTCAACTGATTTTGTTGGCCCTGACCTATTGGCATCCGCAGCATTTGTCCTTGTTGCCTTTGTGCAATCATGGCTTGGATGTGCTGTATCTGTTGGTTGGGGGGGAGACTGCGGAGCTGAGGATTCTGAGCAATAATGGCCTGGATGTTGATAGGGGCGCGGATCTGTCCAGGAGGAACACCAGGTCTCTGTCCCATCATTCCTTGCTGCTGAGCTCTCATCATACCCATTAAAACCTGCTGTTTCTGCTGTTGGGCCATGATGGCCTGCTGTTGTGAACTAAGACCCATCATAGCAGGTTGTTGCTGCCCTGGATGGTTGTGTACTGTGATCTGTTGTGGCATGGTGGTGTCCTGTGGCTGCTGTGTGGCATTTTGAAGAGTTTTCTGCTGCTGATGTAAGAAATCAGATGTTTTTCCTTCCTCTTTAATAGTCATCAAACTGGGCTTGTCAGTGGTGAGGGAACCTTGCCTCTGGACAGTGACTGGAAGTTGTTGCTGCAGTTGCTGCATACCAGTTTGCTGGTTTCCGACCAAACCCAACTGTTTCTCATGTACAGACTGGGGATTTGATTGTTGCTGCTGGCCTACATAAACCTGATTCTGGTGCTGTCGTCCCAGGTCAGTTTGATGATCATTTGCAGAGCCTAGTTGGATCTGGTTGGGAGTAGAGGGTCCACTCTGCTGTGGTGGGGTTCTTGAATCAGGGCTGAGGATACCACCTTCTTTGGGTCCTGAGTTTTGGCTCTCTGTAGATCCCTGGGGCTGGGGTGTGTTACTTCCTGCTGAAGGAGAGGAACCCATTTGTGGGGTAGAGGGTTGGGAAAGACCTTGCTCTTGGCCAGACTGGTTAATCAACTGTGCTGGTTGTCTTTGTTGTGTCAGTTGCTGCTGCTGAAGGTGGGCTAAATTCTTTGTAATATTTTGCTGAGATGCAAGCATGCGTTGGGCCAGAATGTTCTGTTGTTGAGGAGTCAACTGGGCATGGGGCCCCCTCAGGCCAGGGTGACCTTGAGCGCCAACCATACCCTGCTGTCCCATCATCAGCTGAGGCCTCTGCTGCTGTGACAATGCAACTTGTTGGTTACCAATTATTCCTGCCTGAGTTGATACCATGCCTTGAGAATGGTTAATAGACTGGCCGCCCACAAGATTCTGTGATGGAGCCACAGTCTGGCCTCCAACCATTCCTTGTGCAACCTGGACCAGGTTCTGCTGATTAGCTAGCATACCCTGCTGAGTGTTCACCTGTTGTTGCGCCATAAGTTGGTTCCCCATCATACCAGCCTGCGACTGATTGATTAAACTAGATTGTTGATTTGGGAGTGACACTGGTTGCTGGCCCATCAGCTGCTGTTGCTGGAACTTTGCCATCTGCATCCTATGCTGAAGTTGTCTTTCTTGAAGAAGCCTAGGGTCTGCACCTTGCACTCCAGGCCCCTGAGGGAAAAATCCTCCTGAAGGCCCAGGAGGACCTGGGACCCTGGCACCACTGGCTCCAAGAGCCCCAGAAAGCTGTGGCTGGGCTCCTCCAATAAAGGGCTGACCTTGGGGCATTCTGACAGGCATCCCACCTTGGGGTATCATGCCAGGATGCTGCCCCATTACTGGTGCCCCCTGCTGGCCCATCATCATCTGACCAGGCATTTTGGGAAACATGTGAGAGGCCCCCCCCTGTGCAGAATGACCTTGGGTTATAACACCAGAGCCTTGCTGCTGCTGTTGATGCTGCTGCTGCTGTTGTTGATGCTGCTGTTGCTTGCTTCTGTACTCTGCAATTAGATTTGTGTGCTCCTTCTGTTGCTTGCGCACCTAAAACAGAATATTTATGAGGAAATCTGTATATCATGTATATTTGTATATCAAATGTGCCAGAAGCCTTTTTTGTGCAATACAAAAATTGTTTTCAGAACATTGAACATCTACACACCTGGTCAAGCTGCTTCTGAATTTTACTCTGCTCTTCTGTGACCAACTTAAGTTTCTCTGCATCTGCCTCAGCAAACTCCCTGCCAGCTTTCTTAGCAGTGCGTTGCTTCGCACACAGTGCTTTGCGTGATTTGCGATGAACTCCTATCTGTTCTTCCAAAAATTTCAGTTGCATTTGGAGTAACTGCTGGGTATGAAGAAGCCATTCTTCGTATTGGTGCTGTTCAGCATCATCTGTAGAAAAGAAATCACAAACCACCCTTAGCTATCCACAAATGTATGGAGAATGCAATAAAAAAAGAAAGTCTTAACAAAAACAAAAACAAAAAAAGACTCAATTCAGCTCAAAAGGCAGTATTGGTCAAACATACTGATTATTCCTTGCACAAACTGAGGAGGGTTAGGTCTTGACTGGGGTGGATCACTTGTCTCTCCCTCCTAAACAGAAAAACGTGGCATTTAAATGACTCAACTATCATCAATTTTACAAATTAAATCATCAATCACTTTTTAAAAGTAAACCAACATACCTTTGCAGGTCCAGATGCAAGTTGATTTGGATCTGTGGCTGGGGCAGAAGCCAGCCTCTGAGCAAGCAGAGAAGAAACTTGTTGCCTGAAGAGAAAGCAGAACAGTGCTGAGTGACATCCACTTTTAAAAATACTTAACATGGGCCTCAGCAAACAGCTGTGCTAATGGTACAGTTGATCCTCTAATAGCAGTCTTTAACACTGAAGTCACCATTGCAGGCATGTCTCTGACACATAACTACTGCAAATAAGTGGTTGCTGAGCAGTTAACCTTGTGAACAGTGGTGTTAGGGATGCTAGTTTTATGTTTATCAGCTTACAAGAGCTTGAACCAACAACAAAAACTAGATCTGAAGATGATCAGAATCAACACATGCTCTACTATCTGGCAGCAGTTTAACAACGTCAAAAACATTTATAAAAAAAACATTATTAGAAATACCTGTTAATGCCAGTGGGAACAACCATTGGATCCTGTGCCAACACTCTCTTAATACCCTGAAGGGCAACCATCTTCGCCTTGGCAATGGGATCCATGTTATCTGTAGCAAATTTGTCCAAATCTGCAATAATAGGAGAAATTAGTGAATGTATGGAAAAACAAAAGAAGTTGTGACCATGACAAGACATGAAGCTTACCTTTATCTGGGAAGAAGCTGTTGGTCAGAGTTGACTGTTTTACTGCTGGCTGCTGCTGTGATTGATGGCCAAGTCCTGGCTGCATCCCCGGCTGCATCCCCGGCTGCATCCCCGGCTGCATCCCCGGCTGCATCCCAGGCTGCATCCCAGGCTGCATCCCAGGCTGCATCCCCGGCTGCATCCCCGGCTGCATCCCCGGCTGCATCCCCGGCTGCATCCCCGCCTGCATCCCAGCCTGCATCCCAGCCTGCATCCCAGCCTGGATCCCAGCCTGGATCCCTGGTTGCCCCGTCCTCATCATGGTTTGCTGCTGGGCCATCATGTGAGTTGGCGGTACCATTCCAGGTCCCATAAGCCTTTGCTGCTGCAACATGTGTGAAGCACGGGGTACCATCCCTGGCTGATTCATCATACCTTGGGGTGGTGGACGATGGTGGTGTGGTAACATTATTTGCCCAGATGAATGTTGATTCGGATGTGGATTTGGAATGCCTGGAAACTGTTGTGGCATGCCTCCTTGTTGAAGGGAACTGAGCTGTTGCTGTTTCTGTTGTTCTTTCTTTTCATGCTCCAGGAGATCTTGTATTAGAAGAGGCAGTTCACCATCTAATGAGCTCTCTACCTTTGCCAGATCTACAGCAGGAGAGTGCTGCTCCCCTACATCAGGTAGTCCTAAGGGATCATCACCCAGATCTCCATGTGGAGCAGCTGGCAAGGGATATGGAAGTCCCCCTAATCGAACAGAACTGAGTGAGGCAGACTGGCTCTCACTTTGTGAAGTCTTTGTTGTTGGTGCGGTCACACCAAGAGGCATGGATACCGCTTCTCCCATTTCAGCTTTCACCATAGTCTGTCCTGTTTGCAGCTGAGGCGTCAAACCTCTGTCTTCTACTTTAACTTTAGAGGCATCAGCGGTTTGTGAAGAGGGGGTTAGTTGAGCAGCAGACTCTAGTGCAGTAGAAGGGACTTTTGTCAGAGCCTTCTGCTCTGGCTCCACCTTGGCTTTGTCTTCCACTTTAACATGTGCAGAACCAGATGAAGCTGAAGGACCTTCACTTTCAGCTTCTACCAGCCGCAGCTGATCTGAGAAGACATCTTTAGGGTCTCCTTGGTTCAGTTCAGGATCAGTGTAAGCCAGCAGGTCAAACTCATCACTGTTGAGTAAGTCATCAAGATGTGGATCATTGGTTTCGAGGTTGTCCAGGTTTCCCAAGTCATCATCTCCTTTGTCAGGGTCCAGGTCAAGAGCCAAATCATCCTCATCTTCTACTCCTCCATCTCCTGGAGCATCGCCTAGCCCATCAAGATCAGGTTCTGGCAGTTCCTCTGCATTTTCTACAGCTGCAGGCTGGGGCTCTGTGACTATAGCTGGTTGTGAAAGCCGATGCTGCTCAGTACTGGGAGTGTTTTGGGCCGAAGTAGCATTTTGAGGTTGCATGTGGGTCTGTTGTCCAACAGACCCTGAGGACTGCTGAGGCAGTAAAACTGACAGTCCACCCTGTTGTAACCCCTCTGTCTGAATCCCACCAACTTGAGCTATAGGAAGTTGCTGAACATAAGGTGTTGACATCTCTTGCTCTGGGACAAAGAGACGTGGCCTGGGCTGGGGTCCACGGGGTATAAACTGGTGTCGCAGGGGTGGCCTTTGTGAATTATGTCTCAACTCAATGAACTGTGGTGGCGGACCTTGACTCACTGGCTGCATGGATTCACCTCCGTGCCCTGGCATCATGGCATGAGTATTACCCATGCCTTCCATACCTTGGATATTGACAGCAGGGTTAAGATTGTGCCTTATGCCCACAGTTTCCATGCCAGGCTGAGGGAACCTCCTTGGGGCCTGGCCCTGCCACTGAGGAGGGAATGGTGGACGGGTAAACATACCCTGTGGTCTGGAAGGTCCTGGTAGCCTGAAGAAAGACAAAAACAACGAAAGGGAGTTGGACTAATTTAAGACACCAATTGTATCTTCAGGGCCAAAAGATTTATGCCTGAATTTGGTTCAGTTTAGACCAATTTGGTTTATTCAATCCAAGTACCTCATTATTTAAATGCTTACCGAATTGGATCAACAACGGCAGGGTTTCCTGCATGTGGTGGGCGAATGAGCTTATCATCTGTGGGCATCTTCCCCGACACAGAAGCCTGAGCACTTGAAGCGGCAGCAGCAATACGCTCCTAAAAGAAGTAATAATTGTACCATTGTCCCTTGACTCATTAGTTATTAAAAAAATGAAAAATAAATCAAATATAACTTTTTTCATAATGTCTGTATGAAAATCAGAAAACTAAAAAAACAAACAAAAAACAAACAAACAAAAAAAAAAAAAAAACCCCGACATCTTCCAGATTCCCAGGTAAAAATGCCTGCAAGATTTCACATTGGTAATGTAATGTTATTCAATCACAGGATCCTTACCTGTGGATAAGGTGGTGGTGCTCTGTGAGTTTTATCCTGCTGAAAGGCTCCCATCCCTCCCCCAGACCATCCAGGGGATGCACTGCCAGCAGCAGCAGCTGCCTCCTTCTCTTGTCTGTGCATTTGTTGTCTGATCACAAATTCCCTCAGTCTTTGGCGCTATAAAACACAAGAAGCTTTGATCAGCTAAGAAAAAACAAAAGCATGCAGAAGTGCACTCAATGCCTGCTCAAAGGCAAATATTCTGATACCGGTCTGTGCTTTTCCAGATCAGCAGGGCTGAGTCCTACTACTGAAGGGTCCTGTACTGCTGAAATGTCAGAAATTTCTTGAGTTACTGGCAAAGATGGCTGACTTGACATGTCTGAAGTGTGGACAGCTGGTATTTCTTGAGATGCAGAGGAAGGTGGCACTCGCGAGGTAAGGCTGTCTGCTGACAAAGCCGGCTGAGTTTGTGGCTGTGGTTGCTGCACCATCTGAGTCTGCTGTTGAGTTATTTGAAAGCCTCCCGTGCTCGGGCTGCGGCTGAAAGTAGGGGGAGCTGATGGCTTTCCAGAGAGGGGATCCCCTATAGATGTATTAGTAGGATGGGCTGGAGGTGGCTGGTTAGGATGAGGGGATGTTTTGTAACTTCCAGTTCCCTCTGGGCCAATAGAGGAAGTGCGAGGTGGCTTATGGACTGCTGCAAAAGGGTCTCTAGATTGTGGCCTTGAAGGTGGCCGAGAACAAGGGTCTGGAGATTGGAAACGAGGAGTAGCAGGAGACTGGACAGAGTAACCATCATTGGACATGCCACCAGGAGTGTGGGGAGACTGGCAGCTGCCCTGGGACTGTGGGCTGGAGGGTACTCTAGGACATTGCTCCTGTTGAGCTACAGAGTGTCTCTGGGGTCCAAGAGAACAATTATCACCTGACTGCGGTCTGGTAGTTAGTGGAAGATGAATATGGGGATCAGAGTGAGAGGGAGACTGCCTGAAGCCTTCAGCAACATGGCTAGGTGAAGCTCCAGGATGAAGTGCCCCACTCTCCCCTTGGTGCATTCGTGGTGTTAAAGGTGCCTTGAACAAACCATCTCCAGACTCTAGCATTCCAGCAGGGGAGCCGGTGGACAGCTCATGTCTGCCAACTGCAGAGGAACGTGGAGAGGGTGCACTCATATCAGTCCTGTACTGCCCTGTGCTTGCAGGAGAGGAAGCCAATGCAGACGGTGACGGTGAAGAACCATATTCTGGCCTTCCCATTCCTTGCTGGGTTCTGAAGGGATCTCCATAGTGGGTATTGTGGGATGGTGAAAAAATGGTCGACTCCCCGAGCCCAGGACCTCTTGAATGAGGACTTTCTGGAGGCCCTAGGGACTCCTGAGAGCCTTGCTGGGATTGTGGAAGAAGACCCTGTTGCTGCTGCAGCTGTGATCTGAAGTAGGGGTCAACCTGCTGAGCCCGTCTGGGGGTTCCAGGAGTTCCTGGTTGCATGTCAAAAGGGCCAAGACTGGCTGGCCGTCCCTGAGGAGGGCCCTGCGGGCCGGAAGCAGAATAACCTGAGGAAGGGGCCTGTAAGGGGCTGGCCCCAGCATTAGAGAAAGGTGTGTTTGGGTGTGAGTGAGAATGGGGTGACTGAGGTGGAAGCTTAGCCAAAGGATCGGTCCGGATTTCAGCTGATAATGGAGTTTTGACAGGTCCATCTGAGAAAAAGACAGAAGATGATCCTGAATCGGGAGGCAAGGGAAATGAGCTGTCTGCAGAGCTGGGTTGAGAAGAGATTGATGTTGAGCCTGAAGGTGGTGGAATCTGGAGGTGTAAACTTGGCCGTTCTCCCTTTGCACGTGGTTGCTCCGTTTTTACTGGCCTGCAGACTTGACTCTCTGCCTGCTGTGAAAAGGTAAAAAGAGCACCAAAGGAACATTAACCACACACACCATAAATCTAATGAAGTCACTTGCTAAACTTAAAAGAAAAGAAATCTACTTTTAACTCACCTTCTGTGCCTTGTTTATCCTCTGAGCTGCTCGGTTATCTTTGGCCTTTTGCTGCAAAGAAAGAGAGAGAGAGGGAGAGAGAGAAAAAGTCATTTTCTGCACATACATATAGGCGCACACAAGTCCAAGCATGAACTCTTATAAAAAGAGACTAAAAAACACAATGAATAATTTTTTTTTTCTTTTTTTTTTTTCTTTTTTTTTTTTTTTTTTAAAAGGAGGACCTAGTATATGACCAACTGCAAATTTAGAAATGTGTTAAAAAGAGAATTACACCAAACAAATGATAATGTGAAAGAATAATGTATTAAACAAAGCAAAAACAGAAAACAGAGAACCTACCAGATATGGAACCTTGTCAGCAGCTGGGACCTTCCTCCAGATTTTCATGATCTGCTTGCAGCGACTAGCCCAATCTGTGATGAGAGAAATATTTAACACTTACGTTACAACTGTGACATAAACTTAAAAATCATGACTTTGATAAAATAGGTTTCTTCTACACTAACCTGGGTAGTCCTGTTTGAGAGTTGGGAAGTTTGTATTGGCATAAAGAACAGGGGAAATAGTTGAGAGCTCTCCAAGCTCCTCATCCTTCTCCCAGCGCTGCAGACTACGCTGGTTATAGGACAGACCATCACCCTCTCCCTCTGTGGGGGTTGGTGGGGAGGAAGGAGTTGCTGGGGTAGAGGGAGTTGCCCAAGGGCTCTCCTCACTGCCATCTGGACTGAACAGCCCTCCTCTGTCCCTGTACACCATATAATAAGTTAGAGGGTTTGTTTTTTGGTCAAATGAAAAGGCCACATGCAGGGAAAAAAATTATAAATCATTGGGAATTAAGCTTCTGCTTTTATATGAGTATTAACTACATAACTGAGATGCTGTGAAATAAAATGCACTAATGAGCCTACCGCATGTCGAAGAACGGTGACTGAGAAATTCCAGGAAAGGCATCCATCATTCCAGCTGAGGGCAGGGACCCTGCAATTCCGGTAATTGAATTAAAATACAACAGTATTTCAATCATGCTTTTAATAATTCAGGAATCATACAACAGGTAATAATAGCTGCGGTTTGAATTATATGAACATCTGTAGGAAACCCTTGTTCTCACCTGAGGGGAGAGCTCTCTGTGGCAAAGCACTACGACTGAGTTCTCCCTTATTGCCCTCCAAGATGGGCTTCATGCCTCCCAAGGAGGAACCATCCGACACTCCCAGAACCTTCCTGAAGAACTGCTCAGAGTCCTGACTCTCCACCCCCTGTGGAAGACCTATCACACAAGTACAACAGCATGGAAGGAAGGAATAAATGATATTACAAGTCATTCTTAAATGCTATATAGCATTGTGCCCTCCTCAGGAAATTACCTTCACTTTTTTCTGCATCAGAATCATGAGGATCAGTTGACACCTGGTTTGTCTGCGATGAGGATGGTGTAGGAATCCCTAAAAGGTGTAAAACTTTAAAACAACCTGGAACTGCATGTTAAAAAGGTCTATTAACTTCACTTCCCATATAGATACTTACCTGCACCGTCTCCCTGAGCCTGGGGGGCTTCACCCCCCTCTTGCTTGAGAGGACAATTAATGTCCACCACACGATCCCCGGCATCAGCTAATGAAAGAAACAAAAAGTTACATATCCTGCAGTGACTTTTTTTCCTAACCAGCATCCCACATTCTATACCAAATAACCCATAATATCAAGTTAATGTTCTTACTGTCTGGGGTAGTACTCTTGGTTGGTGCTGGTAAAGTAGGTCTGATGGGGCATGAACCTGCCCTCTGCCCTGGAGGTATCATCACTGCCTTCTTACTCAAGTCTATCAGTGTCTTTCCAAAGAATGCCTCCTGCCGGGAATTACAGATGTTTACAATATATACATCAAATCAGTGCATATCTTTATTTTCACTTTTAAAACATGGCACATAGAGAGACAAGAAACCTGGAGATAAGCTGGAAACATATCCTCGAGTTTGCTCCTCTTCCGACCCCGACGTTTCTTGGCCTGTTCCTCTCCCTCCACTGGTTTAGGATCCATAATGTTGTCTGTGTCAGGGTGGGGCCCTAAAAATATAATAATAACATTCAGTTTTCTTAGGTTTAAGTTATTTGCATAAAATACATTGAATCACACCTCTACAAGTTAAGCAGAGATGAGGATGTTCCAAGGGAGTTGAACATTAAAAATGTCTAAGTGTGTGAAGGTGGGGGCATGTAGTTTCTGCATCATGTCAGATTTTAAAGCATTTTGTCACAAATTAAGTCCTGATCACGATTTTCTATTGAATCACCCTGATTATTTTTTTGCTTGATTCCTCTACTTTACCACCTCATTCACTTCAGCATTGTGGCTTTAATTAAGTAAACAAGGACTTGGTTTGATGTCAGTGGTTTATATCTGTCTAAATGCAGCCTTAGATCAGTAAGAAGGTGAACAAGCTCCTATGTTCCATAGCAAGCTATTGTTGTCACAAACCTTCTTCAATAGTTCGCTCAATTGGCTGTCCATCCAACATGGTCTCTCCAGCCAACTGGGCAAAAAATTCTTTCTTCATCCGTGTGTGACACTTCCTTTGTCGCACCATAAAACCTCCAATTCCTAACATAATTAAAGGAAACATATGTTTTAATTATTTTGGATATGATGATATGTCTATGTAGATACTGTAAATGCCTTTATACAGCCACATTCATGATTGCATACCAGGCCTGTAAGGTTTTCGCTTTCTTTTCTTGCTGTCATCTGTCTCCTCTGCTCCCCCTTTAAGACCCTCACAGTCACCGTCAGCACCTGCATCCCGCTCAGTACCACCATCTCTCTCAGGGCTCCCAGGTTGGTCCATTTTTGATTCACAGTCCATGGGTTCCCCACAGCCTGGTTATATAGAGGAACATTTATTTATTGTAAAAGGCACAAAATAATCCTGAAAACTCTTTAGAGACAAATGAATGAGTGGAAATTGTCCAAACCTTTTCCCTCATCCCCTTCTCCTTCAACCTCTCTTAGATCCATTCCATCAGGACCTCCTTCAGAGCACATAGTGCCAAGACGGGAGCGACGCTGCCGTCTCTTGTGCAGAGGAGACATGGAGATGCTACGAAGCAGGGACATGCCTGACTCTGTAAGCCAAACACCCTCCAAACGGTAGAACTGGGGCTCTAAAAAGTGACAATTACAAATTTAAGTAAAAATAAAGGGCACAGACTCAGAAAATGTACTTGGAATAATTAACTAACATAAGGAACTACATCTTCTTACCTGGCTCTTTTATCTTTATTGAAGCCATAATGGCTGACTCTACTACTGTGACCAAAGGGCAAAAAGTAGGGAGAAAAAGAAAACTGTGTCACCAATGAAACAACGAGTCAAAAAAAGGAAAAACAAAAACAAAAGAAACAAAAACCCCCCCACAATATCTTAATTATATTTCTGAAGACCTAGACACTGTCAATCTGAGACTTACCCACAGGTTTTGGAACATATGGGGTGCAAGATGTGCAAGCAAAGCCCTCATCAGAAGCCTGTTCCACCTCATCCTCTGTGTACAGACTCTCACAGACGGCATGGACCCATCTGCATAGGCACACATAAAAACCTAGCTATGTGCACTTTTCAACAAATCAAAGATGATATGGAATAATTTATGATATGAAAAATACATAAGTAATGCCTTCCTCGCTTTCATTTTCTGGTTATTTTGTGCGTTTGTGTGTAGTTCCAATAATCAGCACCCACCGATCGCAGTACTGACACTGCAGCAAGAGCTCCTCCTCCATGAAATTCTCCCGGCATACCGGGCAGGTGACGAGGCTGGCGCAAGGCCCGCAGTGTGTGTAGTTGTTCTGCCACTCGCAGTGGAAACCTGGTGAGTTGGAACCACACTGCACACAGCACACACACCTGGACAGAGATACAGATGTAGTGTAGTGCTTTATAACATTTTTCCAGCTAATATGCAAGATTAAAAAAATAAAACTACTGATACCAATGTGATTGGTGTAACAAATTTTCTGTTGCTACAGAAGCAAGAGCCGGAGGGATGGGCCTCTGAATTGCAAATGAAGGCTGAGCCACCAGTGTTTTACATAATATGCAAATTTGGATATATTCATTTCCATTTGACCCAATTCAAAGCTACATGGATGAACAAAGCTTTGTGCACTTAAGTTTCTTGTTTTTTTTATTATTTCTCTCTCTTTTTACCATTTGCACTTCCAACCACCCTTGGGTACAGTGTGCAGGGGAGGATCCAAGCAGTAGGTGTGATAGCTGACATCACAGTCGTCACACAGCAGCAGACGAGACGGGTCTGAAGCCTTTCCACACACTTCACACACAATACATTCCAAACAACGCCAGCCCTTACGAAGCATCGTCTTGGTGATCTGCAGAAGACATCAAATTTAATCTGGATTTTCAAAACAAAACAATGAAAACATAATCCATCATAAGTTTAGCATTGTTCTTACTTTGCTGTTAACACAATAAGGATGGTAACACTGAGCACACTGAGCGCAAGCCAGCAACTGCCCCTCTACACCCTTTCCAAAACTGCCACAGACGACACACATGTCCTAAAAATACAAGAGAGAAAACAAAAGAGAAAAATTAAGAACAATAAGTAAATTTGCAGTCATACAGAAATGTCAACTGCAGTGCTTAGCACAGCAAATCCACACAGGGTAAGTGAAAACGTCAAAGCAGCTTTACCTGTAACAGAACAAATTTATCGGTGTTTGAAAAAAGAACAACTGTGTTCTGCATGGTGTCATCTTCTTCTTCGTCTTCCTCCTTACTCAGTCCAGTGTCTGAGGTCATGCTTAGCTGTAACAGTGTAGTAATTTTGCAGAAGTATTTTATTTCAAGCAAATTTATGAAAATTATAAGAACTACATATTACTAAAATATTAAAAAGTTAAACAACATTTAAAAAAACAAAAACATGCTCAAAAAGTGCAACTCACCAAAAAGGCGTCGATGCAGGAGGCCATAGCTTTAAGGCGTGACCTCCCACCACGCCCTCTCCCTCCTCCACCACCACCACCACCACCACCACCTCGAGGTCTACGCTTTCCAGGGAAACTACTGCTTCGTCCCTGCAATTCATAGAAACAGCCTTTTCAATGTCAAGTCACGTTATAACAATGACATAATAAAAACAAAGACTTAAATTAGTGCCAGCTATCAAAAAATATATATCAACTAGTACATTGTGACCTCACCTGTTTGACCCTTGAGCGGCCTGGGGACCCTCTGCGTTTGGCCTTTTCTCTGTCACTTCTGAGAGGTTCAAAGGGAAGAGAGTCATCGGTCTCAGTGAGCAAGTTGTCAGTGTGCGAGCGGCTGGAAGGTACAAGGCCAAGCTCCATGGAAAGCTGAGGGTCGGGTTCTCCTGGAGAGCCTAGAAAGCCACTGCTGCTCTCATCACCATGGCTCATATTTGACATTTCATCCAGCAACAACTCCGGCTTAACCTCTTGTAGTTTTCTCTTGATGTCCTCACTGTGTCCTTTCATTTGGTCATCATCCTCATCCTCCTCGTCCTCCTCCTCCTCAGAGTGAGGTAATAACCTCCCCTCTATGTCAGCTGCAGAGAGGGACTCTTGTGTGTCTATTGATAAAGAACGATTAGAAAGCAACTGGAAGTCATGGCATGGACTTCGTTCCTGCTTTTCATCCATAGACAAAGGCTCCGTTTTAACCACAGAGACTGTGGAAGCTGGTAACTTCTGGGGATCGTTACAGAACGGTTCTATACAGATGTCACCAGATGCACTCTTCAATAACTCTTGTGATAGTTCTTGTTTAACTGAGGGAGGAGCCTCTTGCTTCTCCTCATCCACCTCCATGCTTTCAGGGCCTTGCTGTGACACTGGTGTTGGTTCTACTTTACAGCTGTTGTTAAACTGTGTCTCTGCTGTGGGACCCTGGGAAGCTGCCACTTGACTCTGTGCCTCTTTGGCTCCGTCTTCAGCAGCGGGTGGACAAGAGCCCCTCTGCTCTGTTGTTGCACAGCCTATTTGAAATGAAGGAATGTGTGATTATCAGCACTGTCATTTTTACATCCATTATAAGATACAAAGCACATTGGAAAAAAAAATCAAGTTCTGCTTGGTGTTTATTTTCATATATAGTACATCTATCATGTGACCTTGGTTTACCTGTAGACTCAAGCAGAGGAGCTGGTCCCTCAGAACCAAAAGCTTCTGTTGGTAAGGGTGGCTCTCCCTTCATTGTTCTCTCCACAGTGTTTGTTGCCTGAACAGCTGCAAACTCCATCCCTAAGATGAAAAATAATTAAACTAAATAAAAACATTGCTGACACACACACCAAAAAAAAAAAAAAAAAAAAAAAAAAAAAATGCTCTGACAGCCATATGCAAATCACAGGCATTTCTTTTAAGTTTGGTCTAATGTAGTGTACAGTAATGAATGACTTACCAAAGTCCATAGTTGTCTCTTTATCAGCCTCATCTTTTGCCTGTCCCATTTCTAATGTGCGTTTCTGTCCTGGTGTCACTTCTGATAAGACTGTATCCATTTGGACTGGCATTTCCACCAATTTAATGTCTCCTTCAGTTTCCTTAAGGGACGTTATGGTCTGAGTGTCTGCTGTGTATGGTTCAGCAACTGGCTGCTGCTGACCCTCCTTACAAAGCAGGCAAATGATCTCAGCTTTTGGGGGTTCCCCCGCTGAACTACACTCGCTGTGAACCCATCTGAGACAAAAGATTATTAAGATTTTTTTTTTTTTTTATATGATCGTAACACTGACATGGTCACACATCCACACAAACTGTGTAGTATTTTAAACTAACCTGTGGCACATGCTGCAACACCGCAAAGCAACAGACGGGTTGGCAGCTTTGCTGCACACACAACATATAGAACTGCGGTGATGCTGGCATCCCTCACACACGGCGTAGTTATCAAACCACTGGGCTGAGCCTGGCAGCACTAGTCCACGGACTCCACACACCATACATACACGACACCTCTAATAGAATAAAGATTATAGAGCAAAATTACCAAAAAAAAAAAAAAGCAGACAGGGAAAAAAAAAACAAAAAAAACAATATACAACAAAAAAAAAACTTCTACCAATGTCTTTTTAAACAGAAACAATTTGGATAAAATAAGGTACGAATATGTTTTATTAAATAAGTGAATGTCCCTTTTAAATGTCCAGTTTCAATATACGGAAATCTTTTTGGATAGAGGTTCAAAAAAACAAAAACAAAAACAAAAACAAAAACAAAAAAAGATTTACTCTGCATTTCCATGGGTCAGATGGAAGAGAATCCATGGCTGGCTGGAGACAGAAGGTGTGGTATCCCTTATCACAAGCATCACATACCAACATTTTGGAGTCTTCCCCTGGTTGTCTAAGAAAAAGTAATAATAGGTGGAAAAGGGAGATTTAATCAATGCAAATAGAATCATTAAATAATCAGTCACAAAAAAACCAAAGTAAAACAGGACACACATCTGAGAAAAAAAGGAACGATGCGAGACTGTTAGACTCACCTGCAAGTCTGGCACACTTTACACTCTGGACACTGCCATCCTGCCCTCTGGATAGGTGTGGCTCCGATCTCCAGACAGGCTGCATGGTAGTGGAGACCACAACCCGTGCAGAAGAGCAAATCTGTGAGCTCGCCTGCTGAGTC
The DNA here is from genome assembly GCF_013358895.1 of Oreochromis aureus. Classification (NCBI taxonomy): domain Eukaryota; kingdom Metazoa; phylum Chordata; class Actinopteri; order Cichliformes; family Cichlidae; genus Oreochromis; species Oreochromis aureus. Next base: position 19,852,204 of record NC_052961.1, on the reverse strand, counting down.
ACATACTGCACACCAAGACTCTTCACCAGCTGCATAAAACAAACAAACAAACACCCCATATGAATAGGTTTAATAAAAATATTTTCAGTTCACCTTAAATTATCATGAGACTCAACAAGGTAGGAAACGAGCACTTAACTCTCATATTTTGTTTAAATTTTAGCAAGGTTTCAGCTTTTTAAGAAAGACAAGTTAATTTCTTTTTGTCTACTTTTAAGTTATACAGATAGCTGACATTTTAAACAATAAAGAGCTCTTTAAGTCTTGTTAAACTCCCAATCCACAGATGATGAGCCAGATATACATGGAGCATAACAGATATCCAAGCCAAACAATATGTTGCTTTTCTACTTTTTTGCTGTTTGATTGGCAGCAGGACATCATATGTGTGTAAAGTCCTAGTCTGACACTGTGTAAGAAAGTCATTACAATTCTGACAAAGGTTTCTGTTTCACTTACCCAACTCCTCTGCCTTATCTATGTGCTCTGGACAGAGGAGGACCAGCTGTTTCATAGACTGGAAAGATCCACTGGCTGCTGAGCAGGGAAAGTGGTAGAACCGCAAACAGCCCTCAGCATGGCATCGAATGGTTGCACCCAGCCTTTTGCAGTATTCGCAATTCTGAAGCAAACCACGGGTATCAAGTTTGTTTTTATATTTTCATCGAGTACATATAATCCAGGTTAATCAAACTACACTTACCCGCTGTGTCCCTGAGATAACAGCTTTATCCACGTTCTCCAACTCTTCATCCTCTGTCTGCTTTACTCCCTCTGACCACACTGCACACCAGTGATGAACCCAACATCCTCCTGTTTATAATAAAGCCCAACATTAGTAAAATATCTAACCAAACCTCTGTTCTACATCAGTGTGCTCTAGTAGATAGAACCTAATATGTTTCAAATAGCTCTAACACAAATTAAATATAGTATTTACATATATGTACACACACACACACATATATATTTGTTTTGACTTTAACCTGAGTCATCAAGGAGTGCTGTCAGACAAGGCGAATCAGGAAATCCAATGGAAGACAGGTCATCATTTCCAGGCTGTGGCAGTGGGGAAGCTGATGGCTGGAGGGTTGGCCGCTCAGAAAATGGTCCAAAGTGCCTCAGTTCCCGCTGTCCATGCAGACTCCGCTCCACACAGTTACAAAGCGCACAGGCTCGAACGCTCTCTCTGTACACAGGTGAGAAATTGTTGAAAGCACCTTCTTTGGATAAAGCAAGAAGCACAGTAGGTTTTATTATATAACAAAGGGCTTACACAGATGTGCTAGAAGAGGCTGCATTAGCACTCGACTCCTCCGCAGCAGGAATGGCCTTAGACTCCCCGTCAGAAGAGACAAGCTGCTTTGCAGTGGCATTGTCATCAGCTAGACAAAAGGAAAAAACATGTTTAACGCATTTTTTTTTTTTTTAAATCTTAGGAATAATTGCATGAAACACACAAATAGCTACTTTCACCTGCTCCCTTATTCACAATGGTAGCCACAGCTTACAAGGCAAAAGCACACCATTATCTTTATAAAGGTGCAGAAGAGAGTACGGGAAGCAAAGAAAACATTACCTGTTGGTTCAGAGTCATTCTCTTCGCAGTTTGATTTCTGCTCGTCCATCCCCCGTACTGATTTTGACCTCCCTGACAGAGATCTGCAATTTAAAAATGTAAACTAGCACCAGTTTGCAAATCATTGTCATACTAATTATTATGGTAATTCCACAATACTGTAAATTTAAAAAAAGAAAAATATTAAAATGGGCATAGTATTTTAAAATGCTAATGTCATCATCATCACATAATGTAGAGAAAATAAAAATGAAACAAAACCTGAAAGATTTTCCTTATTTTCTCCTATACAAAACTGAACAGTAAAGTGATCTCCAGTTTCTCAATTGCTGAGACAGAAAACCCCAAATGTTCATAATCCAACATATTAAACATAAAAAGCCATCTTAACCACAAAATGCACACTCTACGCATCCAAACCCACTTTTACATAAAAGCCAACAACACAACTAATAAATAATGCCTGCTGTTTCTTTCCCCCCCTCTTTTTTTTAAGATAATTTCCTTGTATTTATCCCAGTACAATCGAGCTTTTTTCGCAAACTCGTGAAAACAGCGTTAAGGTTATAAGAGCACGATCAATCCCACAACGTTTTAACAACTCAAGTTATTACCCAGCAATTCATAATCCAAATCGGTCAAGCAGTTTTGGTGGAAAAGCGCGAAATGTTAAAACTAAAATGGTGTTTTGCTAAATAAAACAACCATAAATCGGGATACACAAAGAACATACAACTTCCGTGTGTGGAGCTTCCTGTTGCAGCGGGGCTCCTTTCGTGCAGAACCTCGTCGCTAGCATCATAGTTCCGCTGCGAGGTTCACGCCATTAACAAAAATACTGTAAAACAAACAACGAGGGCCTCACCATATTTTACCCACATAGCTAATCAAAGGACGCATTCACATGAGTGTAACGTTTAAAGCTCTTAACAGGCATTTTAAACGAGGTCGGACAACTTCAATTCGCATTACAGCCCTTATGTTTTTGCTATATTACAGCTTCGCTAGGATTTATAAGTATGATCGCGAAACCGAAAAAGACACCCGCACAATCGACATCAGTGCGATGCTGGTAAATAACGGGACGATGGCTTTAAAGTACAAATCAAACACAGAAGAGCGTTTTTTCAGGAGTTACAAAATCAAAATTGTGCCATCATACTTGAGGAAAAAGCCTTCCTGTGGCTTAACGCTGTCATACACATTTCGTAATGTTTCCTTTTCGTTTTCACTGGGGCAGCTGGAAGCGGATCCCAGCCCGAGGACGATTGGGCTTTTCTGGTGGTTCATGCACAAAAGCATCAGTTATTACAAGCCGAATTTAACGCATTTAATACAGCACAAAGTATCAAAAGTATTTCAATCCTTGTCAAAATTACCCAGGGTTGTTTTGCATGTCTTTCCTATTAGTGGGAACAAAAAACGAAAGACTCCCAAACAATTTCAACGCGATTAAAAGTACTATCATATTGCCTGGTGGTGCATCATTAGCAGATTACACAGACGCTGCTAGCTGGAAAATGCAACTGAGCTACTGCACGAAATGAAACGTTAACGTTGCATGTCCGTATTAAACACACTCGATGGCACCAGAAACGCGCTCTCTTCTTGACAACAAACTAGATCTTCCAAATCTAACTGGCCTCATATCTCAGTTCATGTGGATACCATATATGTTTTATCTCAATAATACAGTTAATAACACGCAAAGCAAAAGTAATAACACGACGAGTGCTTTAACGTCTTAACATCCTGGCTAGCGAAGTTGACGTTAAAAGTGTTAACGTTACAAATTAACTTTAAGGGTAGAGCTGTTTGCTTTCAGTTTATACTCTTTACAAATAGCGACAACGATTTGTTGCAGTCACTGTAAATAATAACAGAAAAGCTACTGATATTTTACAATTGAACAACTGCAGCGCTAAGCACTATTTCTCAATGTAAACATCGACTTCAAAGGGTTGGTTCTGTCCAGAAAATTGCCATGTCCATGTCACTGGCGGCAGGCTGAAACGGAAAAGCTAAAAACTACCAACAGTGACGTAGCTGCAAAGTCTTGGAAAGAGACAAAACTACATAAAATACACAAAATCCTTCAAACATGGACATACCTTTAAAAATGTTCAACTGCTACACTGCGTATAATGGCGCGGAAACAGTCGATGTGCAACATATTTCAACCTAAAGTTAGCTCCCAGGTAACATTGCTAGTTTTCCAGCAACTACACAGCCCCCATCCACTCGAAGCTAACAGCTAAACACTACCGACTGTAGAGCTAACACCCGGTCTAAGGTCAGGGTTGGCGTGTCTTTAGGTAACAGGTTTAAAGGAGCCATAATCAAAGCAGCTCACCTCACAAAAACAATATCGTCTCCTCATGTATCAGCAAAATCCACAGAGCCACGCAGCGTCCCAAAATGCTGATGGTCGCTTCATTTTATGTACCGGACTAACGCTACGGCTAGCCGGCTGGAGTCAGAGTGGGGGGAAGTGCACGTCGGCGGAAGGCAGGCTGAGCGATGCTGCTAGCTAGATGGATAATGCCATTAGCTAACAGGCAACTTGAGCTTTTGTGTCGAATGTGGTCGTACGCTACCGGGGAACTGTTAGCCACAGAGACAAGTCTAGTAAAGATTCCCCGGCTTCATACAGCGAATCGAAACTAACTACTTTTCCTTGCTTCTGGGTTTTAGCTGGGACGGCTAACATCAGCTAGCTTTTGCTCTGCTCTGGAATCTCGCTCGCGAGGTCGTGAAAAGCTATTGCAAGTTTCCACCACAACAGTGTATGCGAAAATTACAGCGCCGAACTTTGTTGACAAGCAACCAAAAGTACATTTTTTGGTGTCTGGTGTCAGTCGACCGCAGACTTTTCATCTACCTAAATTTGCGAGTCAACTTTGCATGGGTACCCTTGTGTGGGTCACTAGCATCTCTTCTTCACTTCGCGTCCTCAAACGGCTGTTCTGCCAAGTGGCTAACTGCTGCTAGCCGTGCCAGCTAATAACAACTACGTCAAAAAATTAATTCATGCAAACCAAGAGGCAGAAATTATATTTGCTACTAGTTTCTACTAAACTTTTTAAACCTTGAGTAAATCGGCGAACATCCTTGTGCGAGGCTAATAGTTTTTACCACATAAGATTTTAATCTGGTGAGCGCTGACCAGTGAAATATGGTGGATATTAGATATTAGGTCATTTTGATTTTCGGATCCAGGGAGGCCATTTTTCATTAGACTGTTATGATTGTAAGAATACAGCTGCTGTGCATATGCCTGCTGATGAATGGTTTGCTTGTTTAAATGATGGGCCGCGATCTGTGTGGGTTCAATTAGGTTAAATTTGTCGTGGTGCAAATTTATTTTTGTAATTGGTTTAACAAATGTGTTCATTATGTTTAACGATTAATTTTTTCCGCCTCTGTTTTTCTGATGGCCATTGCCCGGTGCTTCTGAAACCGATGGGTCGTAATCGATTATCTAAAAAATAAATAAATAAATTTTTAGCGGGTCATGTAATGTTGCGCGTTTTGAAATCGTGTAATCGTGCAATTTGTTGCACCATTGTTTTGTTTTGCAATGTGCCTGCAAGATAAATGTCTTTCAAGGAAGGATGAATCAAACAAGGAAGAAGAAAAAACAAACAAAAAAACCCAGGATGAATAACAATCATTTATTGTGTTAAAATGCCCAGCCTTTAAGCAGACATTTTAAATCTCTTATCTGATCATTCACATTGAGTGTATGACCTTTCCATTAAAATATTTACCATTGTAATGCAACTTTAAATTTGATTTGCAGATAGGATTAAAAAGTGCAATGGTAATGTCAGGGAAGGTGACCAAACCCCAGTTCCTGTCAGTGGGTAAAGTGGTTTTCTTTCTTTATCTTTGCCTTATCACTGTGAGAAAACTAGTGGTATAGATAACCCGGGAAAATATAGGTTCAAGAAAGCTGTCCTGAGAACTGCTGTGACACTGACTGACTGATGGCAAGTTACAAGAAAATCTGATAAACCTTGCATGACAGTAAAGCGTTGTTTGCAGGAAGCTTTTATTTATAAAGTTGTCAAAAAGTTGTCATTTTGGGGGATTTTTTAACTGTGAAGATTATATATGTGTAGCTCTAATTAAATCAAGACATTGACCTACTTGTGTCACACTTTCTTGAGCCCATGCTGAAACACCAGGGGCCTGAGGCTGTATAAACACAAAGTAAAGGTCGAGAGTCATTGAGATGATCCAGCGAACCTACAGAAAATTAGGTTGGGTAGCAGTGGGTCCGATTACTAGAAGGTCATAGGTTTAATCATCTACTGTTTAACTCTTATTCTGCCTTAGAGCAGAACGCCCAACTGTTACAGGTACAGTAGGAACCTTGCTTGTACCTCTACATTTTTAAGTAGCCGAGGACAGAAATCCCTGCATCGGGAAGGGCATTTGGAGTAAAAACTCTGCCACATCATATCATCATATCATATCAAATTTATTTGTATTGCACATTTAAAGACCAAAGTACACCAAAGTGCTTTTAAGTAAAACCATGATACAGATAAAATCCCAATATAAAATATAAATTACAGATATAAAATAATTACATAATATAAATGCAGAGCCAGATGAAAATCACACTAATTAGCCTTAAATGCCAGGTTAAACAAGTACGCTTTTAGACGTAATTTAAAAGACTGAATAGAATCTGATGCACGAATGTCAAGAGGAAGATTATTCCATAATTTGGGTGCGGAAATGGCAAAGGCACGGTCTTCTCTGGTCTTCAGCCGAGACCTAGGTTGCACTAAGAGCAGTCGACCCGATGATCTTAGTGATGTCTTAGGGCTATACAGACAGAGGAGATCCGCTAAGTAATCAGCTGCCATATTATTTAGGATTCTATAAGTAAACAATAAGATTTTAAAATCGATTCGATATTTGATAGGAAGCCAATGTAAGTTGGCTAGAACAGGGGTGATGGAATCATACCTAGAGGTATGTGCTGTGGTGACCCCTTGTAAATAAGGAAGCATCTGAAAGTAACTTTTTTAAAAAGAATAAAAATAATTCCACAATTGTGAAGTGAATGTGAGTGATCTGAGTTCTTAATGGTCCTTATCTACAAATAAAGACAATCATACATATTGCATTATGCACCTGGTGCAGGGGGTGGATGCACAGTTGACCCTGCACTGGTAAATTTATGCATTAATTTCATATGTGGAGAGGCATATATACACCTCGGGGTTTAGATTAGGCTGCTGAAATTATTTTACGCTGAGTGAACACATATAAATAAGGAATGGTCTTCTGAGTGTGACCTTTTACTCCAATAAGAGTTGGTGGGTTTTTTTGTTTCTTTGTAAAAACATTACAGTTTATCATTGTTCTTTAGGAGTCATCATAACACACCTAATTATTGTGGTATGCTATAATAAAGCCATTTTTACCATGGTCGACAAGAGCTATTTGCATTGACGAAAATAAAAATACTTTTGCTAATTAAAAAAATGGAAGGAATGTTGGCAAAAAATGTCCTTCGCTAGATTTTGTAGCCATGAAAAGTCCTCACTGACACTTGTTTCTTTTACAAATGGTAATATTCATTCAACTTCTGTTTGACTCTTTCAGTGCACGACTGTGGGGAGTGCATGTTTCCATTTTGAAAATAGGTTATTACTGGTCCCCCTGACAGGATTAGTTAACTCCCCATTCAGCTTTAGTAAAATTGGATTAGATTTTGGGGCGGCTGAGACTGGCTGGAAGATAGTTGCTGATTGGCTGATAGATGCACAGGGAGGGTGGTATTAGGGCACCGGGACTCTCCTATTGGGCGGTAGGTGAAGCGGATGCTCTCCACCATCTGCCTCCTGTATCTCAAGGATAATCCCCTGGAATACCTTCACAGATGTTTACAACAGAACTGGAAAATGAGAATATATTCTGATATAACAGTAATGATGATGGTTCAAATAAACAGCTCAAGTTACTTTTATCGCATAGAGTTTCACCTGTTTTGTGGTTTGACTTATTAATATTGAGCTGGTTTTGATTTCAGATTCCTGTTACTCTGGTATGGAGCTCTCTCCTTGTCATATTGTCTGCTGGAAAAACAGCATAAAGTCCTCCTATTTGATAGGTTATTATGAACATTTTAACTCATAATACTCTACAATAAATGTTCTGAATCAAATTGAGGCCTGCTAAATTAAAGAGAGGATCAGGAGTGTTTGCTATTTATTAATTTAGATGGTACCAAATACAACTCAGTGGGATGATATCAGTTCCTCCACAAGGGGGGTGTATAACCTCAGACTAGTCCTCAACAGAGCCTTACACTTTTTTATGAACCTTTAAAACATTTGTTTACTTGAAACCAGTAAAAATTAGATGTTTACTAGTAATGTTTATTGTCTTTGTAGGAAGTCACATTGTACTTTATAGGCTAGACTAGATTTTTGGGTGGGATGCGCAAGCGGGATGTAACAGAATAGAAAGTGGCATAAGTAATGTGCAACAATTAGCAGATAAGGGTGAAACAAAATGATGCAATGCCGATACGATTTTTTAAAAAACCTGATGATAAAAAACAAAACAAAACCCTAAAGTGGGCTTCGAAAAGCAGAGATCTGTGACTGAGATAAAGTCAGAGTGTTTGCACACTGTGGCGGAATATTAAGTACTCTGGGCTTTTCATTAACCTGGGTTTCCACACAGGGTTACACAACATACATTAACTCGACTGTAAGTGCTGGAATCTATCATTTCCTTGTCATATCCCTTTTCCCCCTCCACACTGAGCAACTAATTTTTGTTTAATAAGTAAAAATTTCAATTAACCTAACATGCAAAAACAATCTACACCACAGCTAAAAAGAAAAGGTAGCCTGCCGTTTCATAAAAGTACAATTTTAATTTGATTTATGACATGAAAACAAGCAAGGGCATACAGCACATGTAGTAGATATTATAATAAAATGAAACATTTATATTTATATATATATTATGATTCAGAAAGTACAAAAATAAAGATTCTATTCTTCAGGGATTTCATTCCTGTCTCATTAGAATATATATATATATATACATATATATATATATATATATATATATATTTCATTTTTTTTTATTTATTGTATTTTTTAACATATATAGCTGAAATAAAATACATACAAAAAACCAAACCAAACCAAAAATATGATACAGTTTTGGTATTACCATTTTTATATTAACTTGCTCAAAGTGTCTCATTATGTTCAGTTTCTTATACATTTGTTAGCATGTATAACATTATGGCAGATTATTATACAAAAATAGGGGGTAAAAGCTAGCAAGCATTTCCAGTGTTTTTCAATCCTTTAAGGAATAAATGGGAAGTGTTAGCATATTGTATAAACGTAGCAGTAGGCTATGGCACTTATTAGGTGTGCAAAGATTTTGGTTCTTAAGGATGAAATGACTCGGAGTCTAAAAGAACGCACCCAAAACTGTAGAGTAGTCTAGCATACCAGTGCACCTCTGATGTCTCCTGCTGCAAGGAGTGCTTCTCTCTACTTTCTATCCTCAGGGCATCACTCACGTTGACTTGTTTGTTCACATACACACCTGCCTTGTCCTTTGTAGGCAAAGTGCTAACATGCATTGGAGTCTTAGTGCAACTTTTTTGAATGTCAGTATCCTGCTGCTCTTCTGCTGTTTCTCCCCAAAGTAGCTGCTTGAATGAGAAGAGAAGTCGCAGGGGTCCAAAAGCCCAGTGCGCGAGCCTGTGGTCCTCCACCAGCGCATAGCTGGATGCCAGCACGCCATCAACAAACAAAGTTCCAGCGTCTGTCAAGGGTGCATACACTCCCACGCTTTCCGTTAGTGAAACTGAGATGATTTGGGATGCATGCACTTGCTGCTCTGCTGTATGTATGAGAACACAGTCTCCTTGTCTGACCCTGCTTGCAAACTGAGGCTGGTACTTACTGTTTTCTTGTCTGCAGTGCGGGTCTAAAAAGACCAAGTGATTCGGAGTAAGGGCCAATCTATGTCCATGTTCTGTCTCCAGAGACAGAAAAGCAGACCAGCTTTGTTGATCCCGATGGAGAAACAAGAGGACTTGGCTATACACGACTTGGCCTGTCCCAGATAGGGCCATGACTCTGTCCCCAGGAGTGAGTGACGACAGGCTCTTCTGCATCCCTCCAGCCACAGTTACCTGGGCCCAGCCTGGGAAACAGCCACCTTTTTCCACAGCAAGAGAATGATCTGCAGAAGGATCAGCAGACAAAGCCAAAATGAGTAAACACAAATTGTGTTCCCTTTTTTTTAATAAACTTAAATATCCTGATACATTTCACACTGAAGTAAAGTAATTTAACAATACAAGCACGGCTTTTAATGGCAGCTACCTTCTTAAACTTACCAGCTTTTACTGAGCAGTGGACACGATGTTTGGACTCATAGTGGACCCAGTCGAAGCCTGCTTCCACAGCGAGCTGGGCCAGGAGACCGTACTTTTCAGGTCTTCTGTCAGACGTGGTTATATCCACAGCCCGGCCTTCATAGTGCAGAGAGCCAGGAGGATGGTTACCATCTTCATCCCAGGCCTCTGTCACACGCAAGCGTATCCCTGGCCACTGGTTCATCACTGCAATAGCCAGCCTGTTCAAGCACTCCTTACATCGCTACGGGGCAGAATAAGAAAGAGGGCAGATATTGATTTTGGAGCACTTCAGTAAACTTGCAAATATATTCACAAATTTATCAGCATGAGCACCCATCTCAGCCTACAACAAATTGCAACACAGAAGAAAAACCTTGACTTGACTCAGTGTTGTTTTTCCTAATTTTCCAAAAACAAGTCACTCAGTCTCATCAGCACACAAGAGATGTTCAAGAGACAGAAACTTATGAATATTACCACTCTCTAACAGTAGGCAGAAAAAGAAAAATGTGGTTTTTACACCTAAGTGCGTAGACTGATTTCAGTGCGCCTCAGCAGAAAACGATTCCAGTATTTCAGCTCTGTCTCCAGCTCCCAGGTTATGATTGTTTGTCAGTTGGCATCATCACACAGTTCCTCCTCTCCTCTGCTAAAGGCCATTTCAACCTTGCTCAAACAATCAGAGTACAAGAACAAACCCTACTGTAGCCAGTTTGGCACATTCCTTGGCCTTTTCAACAGGGTGACAGAATAATCAAGGCCATTCTCTGCCTTTCCAGATTGTTCCAGACTTGAGTTTCTCAGTTTCACCCCTGAGACATGTGATCAAATATGTGCACAGTGACTCCTAACACCCCCGTGGGCCATAATGTTACAGACTGTGTCAGCATTGTCGCAAAATAGCAGGCTGAAAAATAATGACGTCAGCATCCGAGGTGATACACTCATGCAGCTACTGAACGGCGCTGGCTTGTGACTTTTGCTGTGGCAGGTTTTGAAACCTATAATTATGGCAGTAAAGCTCATTTCGAATACATAATGGATCAACAGCGAAGGAGGAAGTGACAGCAAACGATGGGAGCTGAAGTTGGGAAAGAAGAAAGCGCCGTAGCAGAGGCCTGAGGTTGGGACTAAAAAGAGAGGGCAGAGGGGAAGAATGTATGGGCACGGACTTGGGAATGTGACAGCAAGAGTGAGAAAAAGAGAGAAGGACAGAAAACAAACTGGGTACATTTATCTCGCAATGCCATTGAAGAGAGGCATTTCATTGTCACAACTACAATAGTCGCTTTTCCGACGGTGCCATTACTTCAGTAGGAGGGAATTTTGTATAGGCGACCCCTCTGAGTCTCCAAATGACGCACAAAGAACGTCTTTCACATCTGGGCAAAAAAAGGGGGCACATGCACACATACACACACATTCAAACTGGTATCAGGAGGGCACACGTATACAACCACAGATTTCCCTCACATACAAACCCTACGGGAGGAGAAGGAACACAGATTAATATCCTAAACAATCACACAAGACGATAGTATCCAAAACCGTGGAGTATCTGAGTGTGAATGGAGCTTGTGTTCACGTTCAGAAGTGTGGCATTCCAAATGGGTAGTTTGAAAGTTCTTTAAAGCGGCCCAGATCTTAAATCTTTGAGGACGTGGACTGTCTTCTCAAGACACTGTAAATTTGGCTACCTATCCTTAGAAATCAATCAGGAATTTAAGTGCCCTGCCTGGATTTTTCTTCTGCTGGGCACACTGAGAACCTGTCATGGGAAGTGTGTTATTTCAAATAACAAAGACTTTGGTTAAAGATTAAAAGGAAATGTTCCTGTAGAAAAACTCAGCCACTTAAGGGTAGTGTTAAATTACATCCTTATCTTCTTATCTTTAAAAAAAAAAGTGAGGTAAGGTTTGGTTAAAGCTTACACAGGCCGTGCTGAGCATTTTTATCTATTAACAGACTGGCAAGTGCAGGTAGATAATGACTGGGATTATATGATTTGTTTTGAAGGTGCAAACAGCAGTTTGTCCGTTTAGGGAAATGTAGCTGATCAACCATCCAAACACGAGACTATCCAGAAAAGGGAAGTCAGTCCGTGCATCACCTCACTGAGTCAATCTGGTGCTGCATCTTTGGGCATTTATTGGACTTACTGCACAACAGTCACCAGCGATCACGGAAAGCAATGAAAACGACTGTTATCACTGTATCACACTGTAAAAAAAATGCAACCCAGCTCGACACTAGTCTCACCTTAGTCATGAAGCGGTCAGCGCCCGTGTTCTCCTCGTCCTTGAAGACAATGTCTGGGTTGTAATTGGACACAAGTTCGTTGAAACGCTCAGAATTGCGTGCGATCTTGCCCTCTGCTCTTCCACTGGCCCCCAGGTTGTTCTCTGATAAGTTGGGGAAAAACTGCTTGAGGCGCATGGCTGTGAGCTTTCTGGGCCTGGGACGGGTGCCGTACCGCGGGCCCGGTCCGCATCCCTGGACCAGCCATATAAAAGTCCACACAGCAACCAGGGTGAGCTGTGCCAGGTGGGCCCACCAGAACTGCTTCATTGAGGAGGGTTGGGTCTCCCAGAAGTCAGTGGCTCGCAATGTGTGCGGCAATAGCCCAGGTGTGATAGCTCCAGGTGTGTGACAGCAAGTGAATGAGAGTCAGATCTTGGTCCATTCCAAATCATTGATCATTAGAGGTGATATTTATTTATTTTTATTTATTTATTTTAGCCCAGAGACTAATAAAGTTCCGGGGCACGTAGGTTACTTCATATCCCGGTGTTTCTCCTTAATTTAAAAAAAGTTTTAAAATACAAAGCAAGTGCTTCACTGTTTTGGTGACGGCGCGATCTGATTGGCTGAAGTCTGGCATGTGTTAGGTCACTGAAAATGTGGAAATACAAAGGCTCTTTGAAGATTTCAGTGCGTATCAGCGGGAACTACGTCTCCTGTGATCTGAGAGTCATCTTTAGATATCCTCCAGAGGTGCCTGTCTTGACGCAGGTGTTTTGGTGGATTTCTGCTCACTTACCGCTTCTCTCTCTCCCCCTCTGTGTCTCTCTCTCTCTCCCCCACACCGTCTCCTGGACTGGACACACAAACTGACGCACACCTAAAGCCCGATAGCCGCCTGACTCTGGGGTTTTTCTGGACGCTCCAATGAATCTCTCATCCCTGCTGTCCATCCAATAATGCCTCTACCGACACTTTTTTTTTTCTTCCTTCTCTCCTTCGTCCACCGTCTTTTGTCGCGTTTCAGCGCTCCTGGCCACCTTGCGCCAGCCATTGGTTCTTATTAGCGTCCGGACAAGATTGCCCTCCCTTCCTCTGCTCGCTCCCACCGCGACAGCACACGCCTCCATCCATCCATCCATATAAAGGACACATCATTTGGCCACTTATGTTAACACCGTGAACCCCACCCCCTTATCAAAATACTGAAAGTTTAGACATAAAAAACTAAAAAGTTGCAACAAAGATAATACACAGATCTATTTCAGTTTTTTGTTTGTTTGTTTTGTTTTGTTTAAGACAAATTGTTCATTATAAATACCCTTTAAAAACACAAAATTTAGGATTCATATGGAGCTTTTACAGTAGCTTAAATTTCCAAAGTTTCTTGTCAGTTGAGTTGCTTTGAGCCAACATGTCCTTGCCTCTGTTTGCTCATCCCTCCCACAGCACACTCATGCTTCTGTTATAAATAGACAAGAGTTGAAGGTGAGGACCTAAAGATGGAGCACAAGTGTCCAGCCTTGACACCCACAGACTATGACTTACAGTGCTGCCTTCCTGTGTTTGGGGAACTAGCCTGACCCTCCTGAACCAAGCGCACCCAAGACCTCTTTGGTGGAAACACCCGCTGGCCCTATCATCAATTTATTATTTTTATCCACCCTAGAACAATAGCGGGGAGAATTATAAAAATGTGTCTGATAATGCCCAAAGTGGGAGCAGAAAAGAAAGTAATCACCGTGTCTCAAGGGTGGGACATCTGTAATCGCAGAGGGAAGCTTAAATTAATGGCAGATTAAAGGTCAAAGTGCATGTCACTGTCCTATCTCTGGCTTCCTGAACCTAATACATCAGGCCTGTTTCTGCACTGTGGCTGTTTCAGGGAAACAGAGGAGTGGTGGCCTGTCCTTACTGAATGTTTCAAATAGTATATGTCTTGATGGTTTGTTGTAACTGAAGGTAATAATTTTTAAAAAAGAAGAAGAAGGAAAAAAAGACTTATTTATAAAGTGGCTTATTGTACTCTAAACATTTCATTTTGCACAGTGATGGAGCTCAGGTCACTGAGCTCCACACTGACCATGGAAATGCACTCTCGCTGGGGGAAGTTTCTAGATGATCCCAGGATGTTGTAGGGAGGGGTGGTAAGGCGAAGCTGCATGTTCCTATCCTTATGATAAACATGGAGAAAGGTTCAAGTCTGGCTTAGGCAACACAGATGAGAGATATCAGCCTTTGTAACAAATGCAGGGAATAACTCAATCAAAAAAAGTAACAAACACTTTCATATCTACAATTACTCACATCAGTGTTTCTCTTCAAAGCTATACAAGAAAAAAAGATTTCCATCTGACATGAAAGGGAAAGGAAGGAAGCAAACATCTGTGGGCTGGAGATGGAAGAGAAAAAAAAAGGTCATTATTATTAGTTTTTATTTTGGTGCCCCCATCCTCCAGCCTCCCCCTGCCTCCTTCTGGCTCTTAGCATTTTACTCCCCCATTTCAGGATGGGAGTACATGACTGGGTGAATGGTTCAGTTTCCTGCAAAGCCACAGCACAGAAAACGAGATCTTTCCTGCTTGGGTTAGGCTACCCTGCTTTGTTTCTTCCAAACAGACGGCTGCGCTTGCACCTGAGCTGGTGGTCACACTGAGTGCCTTTGCACTTACAGGTGCACTGTGAATTTGGGTCATACTCGACGAATAGCCGACATCTCAGAATGCAGCAAGGGTTTGAAATTAAGATTCAGTAAAACAGAAGTAGCATTTTTTAAACAACGCCAGCTTTGACTTTTCAAGTGTTAGTTTTGTCTCATAGAGCTGATTAGACATTCTGCAGGATCCACTTCCTCAGATGGAGGCCATTAGAAGGGTTTCCGAGGGGGGTGAGGGCAAGGAAAGTCAAGGAACTGACACCTAACCGACTCCCCCTTCTCTCACACACCCGTTTTCACTGCCCACCACTGTCTGTCACTGTGTTATCAGTGCAGGAAGCGCAGGGTGGTGCATTCTAGTGCAGCTGCACACACTGTATTGTAACTCTGGTTTTGTATTTAATACATCAGTTCGTGTCATGTTTTCATGTTTAATTCAGGTGTGCCACATATAGGGATGTGAGACGTGTACCTTAGCATGTTATGGCTAAGATTAAGCATGCCTGACGTGGCTGGGATGCAGCTCATAAAAAATACAAAATAAAAATAAACAGAGTACCAGTGAAGTTGAGGCGATGCTGTGTGAAAGTGGACAATAGACTGCGAAGGGTGGAACTTCCTGGCTGCTGACAAGCAGGTCAAAGGTCAAACATGATGCTATACCTTCTGCTAATTCCATCCCCAAAATTCATTTACATTGTGCAGTAGTGTGCCGGAGACTTGAGTCATCCCTCATTTCTATATATTTTCCTCCCAAGGAACCAGACTTTCTTGTCTCGATTTCAGTCCAGTCCTCTTACCTAACCGGAGGAACGGTTCTGTTTTGTTTGTTTGTTTGTTTGTTAATCCACTTAATATTGGTTTAAGCAAGCATAAAAAAGCACTTAACACAAGGGATGAAACAGAATTGTGTTTATTCAGCTAACAACTTAGCACAGAGCCATTAGTCTTTCAGCACGTTGTTACCAGAAGCGTGTCACAGAAACACGTAATCTGTTCCCGTTTCTTTATCTGAATTTACAAAAATGCCAATGATAACAGAGTTTGACAGACACAGAATAGTATTTTCACCAACAAGGTGATTCACAAAGAGCTATTAACCAAAAACTTATCTCTGTATATCTCAAAAAAATAAATTAAAAAATTTGGAAACTGGAAGTGGGAAGCCTAAAGTAGATGAACAGCATCTGAAAGCCATGTCCACAAAAAAACAGGAAAAAGAAAATCCAGCAAGGCCTAACACAGGACCTGAGAGATACATCCACCGTTCACTGAACCCTCATCAGAAGCTGTCTCAGTGGAAGGGTGGCTGTGAGTGTGTCATTGTTAAGGAAGGGAAATAGGGAGAAATATCGGAGGTATGCCAAATTAAACAAGAAGCAGAGAACTATTTCTGAAGAATACTTCAAGAAATAATAAAAAAGCTTGAGTTCGGACTGTGTCGAAAAATAAAAGTAGTCGCAGCATCATAGACTTCATGCCCATTAGATTTGTAAAAATCTAGGTTTTTGCACTACATTTCCATTTGTTTCACACATCTTTCAATAAATCCCTGCACTTATTTTCCCATTTCCCCCCGCCAAAATAAAAAGAATTGAGGGGTGTCTCAAGTCTTTTTCACACTAATGTGTGCATTAAATACTGTTCACTTGGATTTCTCAGTGTAAATTGTGATGATAAGGTTTTTGAACCACTCACACACAAGAAAAGCTCCACGCTGCATCCTTCACCCGATGAAACAAAAGGCCTGTGGCAGTCGACTGTGTGAAGCAAGTGTGCCGTGAGTGTGCACACAGGATGGCGGGCAGCTATAGCAAGTGGACAGTGTGGCCCATTATCAGTTGATTAGCGAGCAAGTCTCGCCTTTTCCGGAGTGATTCTGCATTTGCAAGTGTAGAAAAGAGGGAATAACAGCCCTTAATGCACTTTGGCACAAACTTCAAACGACCGACTGTCAGGAAAGCTACTCTGTGTCTTTTTCCCCCCACTTCATTCTTATGTTTTGACAATAAAGATAGCCTATCTCATCCCATAACAAGCTGGCTGTTTCCCGCCTTTTCCCTGATAGTCCCGGCATGCATTACTATAGTGTGTTTCAGAAGGGGACCGCTGAGACACTTTGATTGCATCGCTATCAAGCTTTAATTTCTGCTACAGGGGAATTGAGATATCATAGTGTTACACCAACCACTTTCAAGGCTGACAGTGACAGTTAGGGTTATTTTACGATGCAAATGTGTGCACACGGTGCTCCAGTAAGACAAATCATTCAATCCAGTGGGGCTGTAGCTGGTAAGCTCTTAAGGCTAAAGAAAAGAAAAGAAAAAAAAGATTCAAGCACAAACTGCACCATTTCTCCAAGGTGCAAAACTGTTTGTTGTCAAGAAGGACTTTCAGGAGCACAGAGAGGGCAAAAACCCTCACACACACACAAAAAAAAAAACATGTTTAGCATCAATCACCAGAAGTCCTAAGTGCAATTTTCTAGTCACATCCAAAGAAAACAGAGAATAATTGGTGCAAATTCAAATCACCAACTTGTAGCCCCATGATTAAATGCATCAGACTGGGTTTGTTCAAATATAAAATCACATTTAACAAAATCTAATTTTTCACCTGGTTTCTGAAATCACACCAACAGTTCTTTCGTATACACCTTTTAACTGCCTATAGTGTCACTTGCCTGAGAGAGAGAGTAACCGGCCTGCAGATGTCCGAGTAATGTTACGGCGACATCTGAGTTCATTTCCTGTTAGCAAAGGAAATGAAGTTCAAAAACAAAACCTAAACAAAATAATCTTAATTAAAACATCCAAAGAAGCAAAACAAGAGATGCAAGAAAAAAAAAATCAACAGGGAGAAATTAATCAGCTGGGGTTTTCTTGAACAGACTTAAGAAAAAAAAGAAAGAAAAATAGGAAATGAACAATAGGCAAGGAAAAAGGAATGAAACAAAGGAGGTGGGTGGTGGGGATGTGAAGGAGTGATCGTAAGTGAGCGCCGCTTCTCCTGATTTGGAAGGTTATCTGGCATTTGCATCGAAGTGGGGAAAGCATGTGCAACGGCTGCAGTGGCGTCACGAGTGGACACCGCTGACAGACAGGCCCAAATACAGCTTTCTTCTGCTGCTGATTAAAGAAGTGCAACTAAAGGGTGGAGGGACACAGAGGACAGATGTCTCTTACCAGTAACACACCCACTACAGGCCACATGTTAGAAGATGTAACTGCATCAAAGAAATGAATAAATAACAACTTTGATGTGTGTTCAAAGAAAAAAAAAAAAAAACGCACACAAAGAGGTCAAAAACACATTTTTATTGATTATTGTTCAAAAACATTCACATGATAGTTAAAAAAGTAGTATGTAGGAAAATCTGAAACAACGGCATTTCAAGTTTTCTTTTTGAAATCTTTAAGAGCAACTAAACATTTTATTTAACTGTTTGAAAAGAGTAGTAATGAATCAAAATGTAAAGTATGGATTCCCAAACAACCATAAATAATAAAAACAACACACAATGCCATTTCCAGAAAAATACATTTTAAAAAAAAAAAAATCCATAAGAACTGTTTCAGAACAAGTGAAATGAGTAAACCTCAGAGTTGTCCACATATAATGCATACAATAACTAACCAGACAGAGTTAGGGGTTATATTGCCATTGGACTTAAGAGATAGTGTCCCCTGCTGGTCAAACCAACAGCAAATAACCTGCTGATACAGCAGCAAAAGTAACCTGTGACACAGGATCACCAACACATACGGGATGATGAGATAATGCTGACAGTAGATGATCTAACCTCTCAAAAGTCTGACAGCCACATCAGCTGTTCCAAAATATTCTGACATTATCAGATGCATTCACTCCAGTTTCCGACACAGAGGAATGAGATGAAAGCAAAATAAACATCACAGAAAATTAACTGAAAAGATGACTTTTGGTAAAGTTAAAAAGTGTGCTTTTACATACACAATATTGCACTTTCCCCACACAAATGCTCAATGATTCACAGTTTGATTGTTTTTTAAGGCAGCAAGTTCCCACTAGTGAGTGTCACATGGCATTCAAAGTATAAAGCTTTCAGTTTTGTTTTTTTTGTTTGTTTGTTTGTTTTTTTGTAAAGTCAAGCCGTCGCACAAAATGCTCTTAATCCTACTGGTAAACTCAATGTGTAAAACAAAAAACAAAAAAAAGAGCTCCAACACTGAGACTATCACGTCAACCTCACACTCCCTGTGTGTAACCCGCAGATCCACAGACAACTGAAGTGCTCTCTGTCCCATCAGCTCCCCACTAACGACTTCCTTTTATTAACCAACATAACACTGGTGCAGACTGGAACATCCAAACACATGGAAGTAGAAGATCTTCCAATCTTAAAATAGTGGTGGTACTTAAAGAGGAAGGCGTGGGGAAGCCGCAAAGAAAGAGAGAGCACTCAGTCGACCTGAAAAAGGAAGAGGAAATTATGTCACAGCTACAATGTAATATTTCAAAATAACTCTGCTGACTTTCACATATGTCAGACAAACGGCTGCTAAAGGATCCTCTTTTTACAAGGCATGACTTTGCAGGGGGTATTGCTCTGTTATCGTTGCTAATATGGCTTAAATCCCTTTTCCCCTTGATCCAGTCACACCTGTGGCTCGGTAACCACTTGTACCAGTATTTGCCTTTGCAGTCAAAAAGCAGTATAAACTTGGACCCTGATATATTGGTCACTGAACACAGCATCAAGCGGCGCTCCCACTGGACACAGTGCAAACAGACTCACATTCTTCAGTCTCTTCACACGTGGTGACCCGATCCATGTACCAGCTGGCAAAGAGACTGAACTGTGAATGCCTTTAATCCACCGGGTACACCTCTGAAATGGCTCAGTTTTTAAAGGTTAGGAAAGGCAGTCGTGAGCAGGAAAAAAACAAAAACAAAAAACAAAAAAGGTCACTGGATTTTAGACAATCCACTGGCCAGGAGGAGCCTGAAGGGGACGGTGGAGCGTGACACAGTTAAAGGTAGTCTGTGGAGACCTGTAAAGAGAGAGAAAAAAAGGACTATAATATCACACAATCAAAAGGTGGAGCATTACATTTGCAAAGCTAGGAAAAATGGTGATTTAGGTGAATTGAAAGTCTATTAATCACAGAACAAAAGTATGCTGGGAGGCAATGGGAAAGTGCAGCAGAGCTGCCACAGCGCAGAGATGCTATCTGGACTGTGAGGAAGGGGATTGCGTGTATGCATGTGTGAGTTTGGCGTGCCCATGCTCCGAGTGGTTGTTTGTGTTGGGTGGAGGTTTGGAGGGTGTGTGTGTGTGTGTGCTGTGAGGGGTCTAGGGCGGTGTGCCTGAAGGTCCCCAAGGAGACCTGACTCTCCTCCTGTCCCTTTACAATTTCCTGAAAGAATTGTATTCTTTCTATCTGAGGAAGAGAGACCAGCCCATAGGGAAATGGGGCCAAAGGTGGGGAAAGTTATGAAAGAGATATCCAAGTGCAATGAATTTAAGCACAGCTCAGTCTCACTGACAAAAAAAAAAAAATGTATATGCTTACAAACATTTTTCACCTTGCTTCATAAATTCAAAATGAAAGTAGACTGACCAAAGGCACGGATGAGCTCTCTTTGTACTGCCCAGGTGACCGTCTTTATCAAGGAGGCAGAGGTGAGGCCAGCAAACAGCATGTTGTATAGAAATACAATGTAGAAGTTCCCAAGCCAGTTATATCGACCAAAGTCTCCCAGTAGGTCGAAACGGGTGATCCCTAACACAGAATAACAGAAGCAAAACAAAGAAAGAAGTTCCACTTGTGAAAAATGTTCTAAAGCCCTGACTCACCTGCAGGCACAATATTCATGGCATACAAACGCCCTCCTGTGGACATCATTAAAACTACACAACCTCTTTCCATTTTATAGATGCCCTGTCAAAGCAGAGTCCGGGTAAACTTTTTATTTCATGTAACATCAAAGACAATTTTTCAAAAGACAATGTTGTTGCTTTCCATTACATTCTAACTTATCAGTGCCCACATTTCCTTTAATATATCAGCAGCTGTATGCGACTTATTTCACGTACACAGTGGATTGTTAAGATTGTGCAGTGTACATAAACAAGACATTCAAATACTGACCAAGGTTTGGTATGCATCAACTATATGCTCAGTCACACATTACACACACAGAATTACAGAGGAGCAAAACTCTGGACAAGGCTATAAACTTTGAAATGTTAATGCCCCACTTCTCATTTATGCTTCGTCCTTACCAAGAGTGCGTGAAAACACAGGCAGTGCAGAGCTCAGGATAAGCAGTGAAACACAGTTGGCGATTATCTGAAAGAAATTTAGAGGTTACCATCCTTAGTGAAAACAACAGTTTTTGGATAAAATAGATGCACCTGCTGACCACTGGGTACCTGTGTGAGGTTGGTGTCTTGTGCACGAGGCAGGAGGCCAGTGAAGAGAGGGGAACTATAGAAGCCCACCACTGAGGACACCATCAGATAACTGAAAATAATTTTAAGGACAACAGCGGAAGGCAGAGTGGTAAAGAGCACCCAAGAAGTAGGCTACATTTAAAAAAAATAAAAAATAAAATAAAAAGGTGCTTCCAATGTGTGAATGTGACAGAATGAGTCAACATCACCCACGCCCTGGTGAAATATCAAGGGGATCCTGGTGAGTGGCTGCGCCAAATGTAGACAACTAATTAACTCTATGTGCACCCAATTGTAAGATAGGAGGATAAAAGGATACAGAATGAGGACTACTTGAACAGCAGCACCCAGTGAGCCAAACATTGAAAAGGAGGCCATCCCAAGGTGAGGGTCCTACAACACACAAAAATAACAATCCTCAATATATCATCACGACTAGCTGTAGCACATAAACCTTTAAAAGCGGCGCATTTATTAATTTTGTTTTGGCAGAAACCTCACCTCCATTCCTCTGGGCATGGCTGTTTCATCCAGTAGCAACTCCAACACATTGAAACAGACCATCAGCACACACATCACCTACAGACACAAGAGACAATTACAAAATAATTCTTTAAAAAACAAAAAACAATTGTGGTCTTGATAAATTAAACTTAAAGTAGAATTGATGCTTATATTGATAGTCATGCAAGTACCGTCAGTGCGAGAAGCACAAGCATTGCAAGCGGGTAGCCCAGGTTTCGCTGCCATGGGGACGCTTTCCTACGCATCTCTGTGGGGAAAACAAGAAAGACAGAAAAGCGACAACAACAAATGACTACACTCTGTAATCACTGTGCGAGAACTCCAGCAGAGAGACGGCCTGTTTTGCCAGTCTTACCCAGGGCGACACGCTTACTCTGGACGGCTTGGTACTCTTTTTTCAGAGCCTCCATGTTCAGCTTGACCCAGCAGGATGTACTGCCACCTACAATCACACAGATGATGGTGGGAAAAAGAAGAAGAAGAAAAAATACGTCAAGCAGTTAATTTAAGGTTGAATATAAAAAACAAATATATGTATTTATATCGCACTTTTCTACACTCAATGACCACTCCAGACTATACATTTTAACAATACATTGATAAAGTACTTTTTCCTATAGTCTTCAAACACCTCACATTCATGGCCAATTTTGAATAACCAATTAACCTAACATGCTTGTCTTTGGATCGTGAGAAAAGTAACCAGAGGAAATGTTCTTGTGAACACGATCACCTACTTACAGTTGATTTTCCTGGAGAGAGAGTCTTCCTCAAATGTGGTGCAGCTCAGAGTATCTTCAACATCTTCCAGCAGCTAGAGAGGACAGGACCAGTCAGTCAATTCAATTTTTAATGAGGTCACAGGCACAAGTTGAAATGGTCATTTTCAGGTGTGCTAGCAGCTCTAGAGTTCTGACACTGCAGTGAAATATAGCACAGACATTTAGGCCATTCATAGCAGTTTTTCACTGCTATTTGGGAAAGTTCAGCATGTTAAATTAAAGCCATGACCAAACAACAGTACATACTGTTCTTTAAAGAGACTAGTATAAACCAATTATGTACATTTATTATAAGTTATGGTGCTCTGCATTTTAATAGACTTTGGGAAACTATTAATTAAACCTCAGAGACATTAAAAGGTTTTGGTTTCAGAAGCTTCCCATTTTTAAAAACCAACCAACTCATTTTAATTGTTTACTAGCTGTATGTAGTTTGCTCATTTACTTTGTGTATTCCCCTGACTAGTGTGCATCAACAGCACACTCAAAATTGATAATTCAGTATGCTTTCTTTAGTTGCATCTCATGTAATAAACACTACAAATTAACAACATGATTGGAACCAGCAGGAAGTTTGGATTTTGAAGATGGAATAAGTTGTGTTAGAAGAAAAGTTGTACTGACTCAGTGGGTTGCTAGCATAGCTTTAGACAACTAGACTTGTTTAAATTCAAGACACTGAGCCTGTGACTCACCCGTGGTTTGACTAGCAGGCTGCCCGTTACACTGAACATTCGTGACAACCCTAAGGGAGTGCACACTGAGGAGAGAAGCACAGAGATGATGATATGCAAAAGCCATAGAACCAGGTTTATAGCTACTCCACCAACTGTGAATGAGATATACTAACATAAAAGCAGCAGCACTCCAAAGAGAGAGATCCCCGAGTACAGGTAGGGAAGGTAATACTCCCACAGGTCTGAAATCCAGAGAGAGAGAGAGCATAATAAGTGGCTATATGAAACATATAAAAACTACTTGTCATTGAAGAATCTGTGGTTGACTCACCGTAGAGGCTCTTCCGGGCTATGTTGTCATGTAGGAGGGCTGATGCCACCCACACAATGCCCAGCACAAGCAGGGCCAGCAGCAACAGCAGCACAACTGCTTCATAAACTCGTGCCATTACGCCCTACACAACCAAAGCAGATGATGTGTGAGCAGATGGGTGCGAAAACAGGCACTGTGGACTCACATCTCTAAATCATTTTGAGTCTCCAATGTTAGCTTATGCTAAAAACGCTACCTTTCTGGACCCTGCAAATCCCTCGGACTCAGTGAAGAAATATGCAAAAGGCATGAGGAAGACCAGGGACAGGTTGGAGAAAAGGAAAACTAGGTTCCACAAACCTGTCAAGACAGATTTTTCATTTGTTATTTTTGGGGCAAACGCTCATTAGCATTAGTTTTAGCAGTATCCAGATCGGCCACCATGAGGCTCAGTCTTCCCAAGACTGACAAGACTGTACACATACATTGCAATGTGCAATAAATACAGAACAAAATAAGCTAAAAACATTAAAGCCAAGGTTACTGTCACATTAAACAGCACTACAATTCTTCACAATGAGATATTGGCATTGACATTGAGATTGGAAAACTTGACTGAATTGAACAGTGAGGTCACAGCTTCTCTGTCAGTAATAATTATCAGTTTGGACACAGGCCTGTTTAATATTGATTTAGAGGGTGTCACTACTGTTCATTCTGTTCCAGTTTTAAAACAGATATCCCCTCCTTGGTTTAACAATTCTCTATTTGATGTTTGGTTTGGTGTCATCCCTGCTTAAAAAAAACAGACAGATGTACCATGAATAAGAGATCCATTGAGCCACTGCATGTAGTAGCTCTGTGGGAAGGTGAGCAACACCTCATTGGACAGAATGGAGATGGGGAGAAGGAGCACAGCACACACTGCAACAGACAGGGTGAATGTGCACAGCCACAGCCTGGAAAAAGAAGAAAGACCATTTGTGAGTGTTGTGCATTTATTTATGTTTAGCCTCAAACACCACAGCGTAGATGAAAGGCTACGGTGGCCATGAATAAGGTGGCCACCGTAGTGCCGGCGTGTAAGGACAAAGGGCAGAGTGACATGGAAGTCACACCATTACACACACAAACGCACGCACACACCCGAACACACACACACACACACACACAGACAAGCCAGGGCAATAAATCCAAAGCCAAATGGTATTGGGTCACTACACATGTCACACTCACTTGGTATCTGCTCAATCATATGGAGTGGCACTACAAGCGAGTGAGAACAGAATGATACCAGCTAGTTAATCAGTTGTGTTTTTCACTTACGCAATTTTGTTGACAGTCGCATCTTCGACATCATCTAGAAGAGAACAGAGCAACAAGTAGGAATACACTCATTACACAACTGACAGACCTCCATTTGTTTTCACATGTAACTACCATACTTTTACACTGTAGGAAAGCCTAAGCACAGAACACATACAGTGTGTGCGTGTTTGGGCATGTGTAGAAGTGCAGCAAAAGCTGACCATATGAAGACGAAGGGAAAAAAAAAAAAAAAAAAAAAAAAAAAGCACTGGCTTCAGAAAGGGGAGTAAGCGGGGGACGAGTATGTTTGGAACATTCTGTTCAAGCAAAACCAAGACTCTAATAAAACTGAACTACCTATAGGCAGGATACGGAAAGAGTGGGGAATTAAGAATACCAAACAAACACTTCTACAAATGTCTCCATTTCATCTTTAAGCTTTAAAAAAAATAAATGTTTAAGATCTTGCAACAAACTAAAGTCCAAATTTCTTGATGCATTCTCAATCATCCAGGAAAGTAAATCTCCAAAAGTTGAATCTGTTCATCTGGACGTGGCGTTTTGTGGGAGAAACGTTTTCGTCACTCATCAAGTGACTTCTTCAGTCTCAGCTGACTGCAGGTTTCCCCAAACCTTATAAACAGTACATTTGCATAATGACTGAAACCAGCCCACTGAAGGAACAATGGGCTGTGAGGTCAGTTCCTTAATCATAATTATGCAAATTCCCATGACCATTGATCAACAATCACTGACCAAAACCCACTGATCAAAGAACACTGATCAATGGCCATGAGTACCATTCACAGAGAGTTGGGGAATGGCTGCAATCACAGCATTGTAAGATGGCGAAGATGTACCCTTAGCCCCCTCCTCGATTCAGAGATGGTCTTTCCCTTTTCACGTAAATGGCCTCCTTGACTCGGCGCTCAAACCAGCGTTCTTCCCTGTCCAGGATGTGTACATCCTCATCGTTGAAAGAGTGTCCACTGGCCTGTAGGTGTAAATAAACTGCAGAGTCCTGGCCTGACGAGGAAGCTCTTCTGTGTTGTGCCATCCGCTAGAGTAACATAGTGTACGCTGTTAAGTGCCAGGAGGATTGCCAGGATTTATACATCGGGGAAACCAAACAACCTCTAGCGAAGCGGATGGCACAACACAGAAGAGCAACCTCATCAGGCCAGGACTCTGCAGTTTATTTACACCTACAGGCCAGTGGACACTCTTTTCAACGATGAGGATGTACACATCCTGGACAGGGAAGAACGCTGGTTTGAGCGCGGAGTCAAGGAGGCCATTTACGTGAAAAGGAAAGACCATCTCTGAATCGAGGAGGGGCCTAAGGGTACATCTTTCGCCATCTTACAATGCTGTGATTGCAGCCATTCCCCAACTCTCTGTGAATGGTACTCATGGCCATTGATCAGTGTTCTTTGATCAGTGGGTTTTGGTCAGTGATTGTTGATCAATGGTCATGGGAATTTGCATAATTATGATTAAGGAACTGACCTCACAGCCCATTGTTCCTTCAGTGGGCTGGTTTCAGTCATTATGCAAATGTACTGTTTATAAGGTTTGGGGAAACCTGCAGTCAGCTGAGACTGAAGAAGTCACTTGGATGAGTGACGAAACGTTTCTCCCACAAAACGCTACGTCCAGATGAACAGATTCAACTTTTGGAGATAAAGTCCAAATTCACTATTTCTATTATTTCTGTAGCTCAGTACTACAGTATTTTCCTTACTGTGTCAATATTGGCACAGAGGAGAAATATGAGGATAAGCCTAAGGAGCAAAAACCAGTTCTTGACTCTTTACAGTCAAAAACAACTTTGTGCAGTGCTGTTGCACAATTGTCATTTAGCTGCAGGGCACAACTGTTCCATTGTTGTTGATGCACAGACCGTTTCAGCAGTGAGCTAATATATAGCAGGTTTTCCTCCTTCCCTTTTTTAGAAAAAAAAAAAGAAAAGAAAAAAAAAAGCATCTGGCCATCTCCCAGACTCCCACCCAATCATAGTGGAGCAGAGAGACCTGACTAGTTGGACATCCCACATCTGCTTCCAATTGTGGGAAGTTATTGGATTTATTGTGTAACTGTTTAAAGTTCTCCAGTCACACTTCAGAACTTTCAACATTTGTGTTAAACATTAAGAACATTTTTTTGACAATAACATTATTTATAATGTTGCTTATGTACATCGAAACAATGGATTTTAAATCAGACAAACCAGTTATGAATTAATTGTAGATTTTCAGCTATTTAGCTATTGTAAAAGAATACAGTTACTGCCCAGCTCAGCACCAACAAAAGGCCTGAAAGATGACGGGAAGACAAATAAAGTCCATGAATACAGAATTACTTTGATGGTTAACAAAAAACCCTTTATAACATCTAAACAATTCAAGAGCACTCTCAAAGAGGTAAGAGTGTTACTGTCAATGTCTACAATATAGATTTACCTTCATGAAAATACAGAGGGTTCACAAAAAGGTGAAAACTTTTAGGACACCACAAACATGGTGGAGGCAGTGTTATGACATGGGCATGTACAGCTACCAATAAAACCAACAGTTATTACTTAACTGTAACTATATGAAGTATGGTTGCTTATTAGCTATAGCTATTTTTATAATGCCTGTGTTCACCAAAACATATTTGACTACACTTTTCAAGACAGCGAAAAGTCAGAAAACAAAAAGCAAAAAATTTTTGTCATGTGTATGGTTTACATGCATTCAGCCTAACGAGGTGAATGCATTTTTTTCACATCTAAGTTACTCTAGCCCTAAACTCACATCTGCCTTCCTGCTAGGGTGCAGAAGCGGTACATTCATGTATGCAAACAATATTGATTTTACTGCTTGCATGAGCATTATTCAGGTTTCTGAAGACTCTTCAAATAAAGCACAAAAGAAAAATCCTGCTGCTGCCTGCACACAAACTAGAAAACAAAGACTGCTCAAAATAGAAAGGGTAATTTCTGAATAACACCTGTGCTTGGTTGAAAAGTATTGCCTACCTCCACCCACTCACCAATGTAGACAGTGTGCTTGTCAACATCATCACTGATTCTGCTGCAGGCAATTCTTTACAAGCTTTTGATAGAAAACGTTCTCACAGAGCAGTATTCGTGTGTTGCAGAAAACTCACCGGTGACAAACTCTGCAGTCTTCCTGAATTGATTAAGGATGAGGTAGGACAGCATGTAAAGGCAAGTAAACAGGAGAACACAGATCTGCAGAAGAAACAAAGAAAATTCTAGTGTTATTTTTGCATTTAAAGGTCCGAGGACAGGCATTAAAAGGGACTGGTGTTTTACATAAATAAGATTAGCTATGTAAACCACCTGTTATGCTATGTTAATCAATGAGTCAATGAGCAATAGACATGTCTGGTTTAGTGTAAGTTGGAGAAAGCAGAGAAAAGACATTTGGGGATTACAGAATGTGATAATATGTTCCTCACATAGCCAAATGCATTACATTTTGGCTATGCAAGTTTGCCTACGCCAAGAGAGACACAGATTAAGTCTGAAGATTATCCATTTAGTCCAAGAAAGAAAAAAAAAAAGGTCACTGTGATAAACTGAGAAGGATTATGAGAGAGTAAAAGAGAGAAGGGTTAATGCCATGGAGTGAGTGATCCCCCTCCACACTGCTTACCATTATATTAAAGCAACAAATTTAGGTTAAACCAGTCTTCCACCAGCAATCTGTTGTCTGGGAAAGCCCTCAACATGCCAACTCTAATTAAATCTCTTTACATTAATACAACAATGGATCAAATCGCTGCCTGCCACAGATAAGACAATAAGCAAGCACCAATGGTAGCTGCTGCTCAGAAACACACTCAAGTATAAAATATACCTGGACCTGGATACACTTGGACAGGCTCAGCAATGTAAGCTAGCTGTTGAACGTGCAGAAGATGTGACTGATTAATGCTGAATCCTGATTTATCTGGCAGCTCAACTGTGTGGCATTAATTTCATGTCAATACATTTTTATCAGTGCAACAAAGTGTTGCTGTGAGTCATGAATGAACTGATGTTGCCAAACCACAAGTATCAATGAAAACATTTCTGTTCCAGAGCCTCTGGGGAGCCCTGTATGCACAGCACAATGAAGACGTTTGTCCCTAAGGTAACAACAGCAACAAACACAGAGGGAGAGGCTCTCTGCAGAAATACAACGTTGTATAAAACCTGTTGCTAAATCGAGTTTACACAAAAGTTTGTTACTTTAGTTTAATCTTGCACTTGCTGTGTGAGATAAAAAAAAAAAAACAGTTGAGAGTCTGTGCGAGAGGAAATGATCAGTGGCAGCACAAAAGCTGTGTGTGTGTGCGCAACAACTAATCAGCTCAGTCTGCGTAAATTGTTGAATAATGCAGTCTGATTTGGAAAGAACCTTGTTATGGTTAATCCAACAACAAGAAAAGTAGAAAACAAAGGTTGGGTGAGAAACAGGTAGAGTGGGGTGGGGGGGGGACACGTGCTAAATTGGCCATATTGAGAGCTGGCAGGCAACAGGGGGCTGCTGAGGGGAGAGTTTAGAGAATTTCAGGCTCTAGCGTGACACAAAGTCTCAATGCAGACTATTTCACAATCCACAGAGTAATTCAAAAATTGTTCTGCCGAAGAAAACAAAAACAAAAAGCAGCTGAAGTGCAAATGTTCTCATTCTTCCCAGCCGTGTAGTTTGTGTAAAAAATTTAAAAAGGAGCAGAAGAACAGAGCAGAAATGTAATTTCGTTCAACCTCATGTAAACATGTGATGTGAATGACAATAAAATGTCCTTGAATCCTTGAAGAACGGAGGCAAAGCATCTCTTCCAAAAATGGACTCACTCTTAAAGTAGACACCTTAAGCACAATCTATTTAATGGTCTGCAATAATTATTAATTAATACTTAAGTGCCTTTCAGTATTGGGTCTCTCAATAACAAATAAACTAAAAAAAAATACAAAATAAAAAAGGGGCGGGCGGGGATACGATCCATTAGGAAATAAACACATTGCCCACTGTTTTCCTTCTCTCAAAAGTACTGCAGAAAGTCACTCCTGAGACTCAAACCCATCAGTTCTGAGCTATTATAGTTTTCAGTCAGAGAGCCGCACACTCAGGTATTATACAAATATTACAGTGCTCTTTTCTAAGCGGGGAATAGATATCAGTGTGTGCTGATGCTGGCTGTTCCAGTTCTCTACTGCAAGATTTTATCATCATGACCTTTTATCGTGCTAGACACTGATCCTTCTTGATCCGACTAGGCTCAGGCTGCGGTCTGTGGATGAGTACTCCTAGCTCGGCTGTTTACCCCATCTCCCACAGACAAACTCTCTACGCTTCAATTTTCTACTATCTGCTGATACCCAAGATGATTTACAAGAACACAATCAGCTCAAGTGAAGACATGCACTTGGCTGTAATAGCACTTTCCCACTGATTATTAACTGTTTATTATGCCTTTGGCCAAACAGGTATAGTACATTTCATCGAATCAGAATTTGTTTTGAATTACTGTCGACTTTTAGGAATCCGGTACCAACTGGTCCAGCTGGGAGGCTTCTGACCAGAAGCCAGAAAGTGTCATACTTCACATAAATACCGTCTTCCACCCCCTTTTAGTCAAGCACAGAATTTTACCACTTGTCTTCACTCCAACAAGATATTTCACTGATTATTATTATTATTATTACTACTATTATTATTAAACGAATCTCATCTGTTCTCATGACATGCAAATAGCTGCAAGCATGTTTGTTGCCTATAGAAATAGCATTTGTAGCATATCTTTGTCATGCACCTATGGAAAAATGTATCTACCCTGTGCATTGATAAGTGCATTATTTTTCCATCACATTTCCTCAGAATCAAAAAAGAAGAACTAATGGTACAGCTGCTTGCATGTTTTGGATATCTAATACAAGAGCATTCTCAGTAGCTAAACCAGCATTTATATGCATCGGCTAAGGACATGTTGGTATAAAAACATCTCTATTGGATGATACAGGCCTCGTTGACTGCCTCTGGACTATTGGCAAATAAACAGACATTTAGAAATATCAGTGGCTGATGTTTGTAGTCTGTAATCTAACATCAGTTTTACACTAGCTTCAAATACAGAACTGTAAAAGACTGAAAGAATTTAAAACACCGTTTTCTTTTGTTTAGTTTTTGGTATCTCACAATTGACGCATATCTATTATTATATTATTTATGAATAAGAGTTACAATAATTAGCCAAGTAAACCATTAGTTTAGAAACTCAGTCAGCAGCTATTCTGATAGCCATTTCAGTTATATTAAAGCAAATATAAGTCAGTTTAGGTTCTCAAAGACATTTTGGAATATTTCATTATAGACTAAACAACTGTAAAAAATAATCACCAGATTAACTGATAACTAAAGCAAATACAATGCAGTAAAATGGCAGCATGGTGGTGCGATGGTTAGCACCATCATCTCAAAGCCAGATGGTGCTGGGTTCGAATCCACTGGCTGTGGACTCTATAACATAACATACCTGTTATGTTTAATGGTGACTGTAAACTGGCCATAAGTGTAAATAGTTATCTCTACCTCTCACCATATGACAGCTGGGATGGGCTTCAGCTCAACTGAAACCCTGACTTGAATAAATGGAAAAAGATGGATGGAATTATTTTTATTTATTTATTTTTGGATATCAAAGAGCTGCTGAGAGCAAAGAGGGCAGAATATTATTCTCGGTCTAGCATACAGGCACTTCTGCCACAGGTTTATGACTTTAAAATAAGCTGATCAAAGATAGGCTTGGCCTAAAGCCATTAATAACCAGAGGTGCTGGGGCAGCTGACAAGCCTGAGAGGAAGTACTGTGAAGAGGAGGTAAGCTGGAGACTTGAGACTTGCCACTTGCTAATAGCATTAGGTATTTGAAAGGGACAATGACAAAACAAGGGCATTAGAAGAAATGAAAGCACTTTATTTGCTGTTCATTTGGTTTTGGTTTACTAATAACTACATCACTGAAAATGTATACCGCCTACCAAATGTAGAATGCTATTTTAAGTGATATTTTCCAGAGGATGTAATCTTGCTTCTGATACCTAATGTGGGCAGACAAAAAAGCCACCAACAGCCCCAATGTGCAAATATCTTAGCCTACCACTTAAAAAAGGGGGGAGGATGGTTTCCTAGTCTGCTGGGGAAAAAAAACCTACATTCTTTAGAGGTTTCACAGTTAAAAGCAAGAATTTGACACAATCTTACTGTGTGCTCTTTTGGATTCAGTAAGCCCTGTTCTGATTTCTTTGCTGCTGCAGTGACTCAATCTCCCACAGGAATCACTATTTTTCATATTATACAACTCATCTACACACACACACACACACACACACACACTTGCTGTTTCTTAAAACCTCACATTTTTTTCACCTCATGATCTTCTGCAAACCAGAACGAACTACTTGGAGCTGAGCAAAGCAAAACAAGATGATGAATCAACTCCTGATGCTAAGATATGAAGGTGATAAAGTGTTGCCTGACGATGCTTTTATGATATGCTAGTTCAGCAATCTCCAATCTCAGTAGCCGGGCCCCCGTCTACAGTGATGTGAGGGTTAAAGGTCAGAAGCCGTGTGCTTTGCTGTAACTGAACCGAGTCTAAGGTTCAAATAGTTGCTGTTGCTTTTATACAAAACTGCGATAAAACAGCAGAGGTGAAAAAAAAAAGAGCATCAACAGTAACAAAATGCTGTGCCTCTCTGCTGCCTGCTTACCAGCTGTATCCGTGCAACAGTTAAAGTTTTAACATCGGTTAAGCTAGCCCAGGAAGCAAATATCAATCGTTATCATAACTTTTTTTTTAAAGTGACTTCAAACTTGGTATCACTTAAGAAAGTAAGACGTGCAGTCTACAGCTGAGAAATAAAAGTCGTGCTACCGCTAGGAAAAGTGAAATAAACAGCGTTAACTGAGGCGACTTTTTTACAGTGATGCGACTTGCATTGTTTGCGGGGGGAGACTCTCATAAGCATAGTAAACGACGGTTGAGTTAGTTAGGCGTTACTTACTATAGTCTCCCGGACACGGTTGTGGAAAAGTTGCTCTCTAACCGACACGTCGTCCGTTTCCATTCTCCGAAACCATAACAGTGTCCTCAGGCTTAAAAGCGCTGGAGGCGGGGGGAATAGTTAAAAACTTAAGCGACTTTGCATCTTCTCTGGATATGCTGTTGATGTGTAGCTAGCAGAGCTCGCTCGCGTTTAAAGAGCTAACCTGCTGCTGCAAGGCTGCTCAGCAGCTCCGACGAAAGCCCAGCAAAGGAGGGGTCGCAGGGGGCGGGGCCAAGGGAGCTTATTATGTTGGCAGTCCAGCGATTTGAAATATTAATGTGGACCTAGCCTACTTTCCAGGTATGCGTGTGGTCCACACCCACTGACTGAACAGGTAGCTACTCTTGGCTAAAAATAATTTAGAGAGATACTGGTCGCATTAACTCACCCTCACTGATATAAATGGGGCACACAGAACGAACAAAAATGAAATTAAATGAAAATCATCTCTTCTAGACACCTTTAACGAAGCTGAATATGACCTTAATGAAAACTAGGTTTACTTCAGATGCACAAGGTCGTTTTAGATTGGTGCGCCTAATAAACTGTCAAACATTTTTTCTGATTATTGGGGTATTAATATCAGGGTCAATCGGGGTTTTTCTTGGCTCATAAGTGGTCTCTGGGGGCTGGGTTCTGCACACATAAATACCCCTGGTCAGTATATAGTTAAGGTAAGCAGCCTTTGTTAGGTTACATCACTGACGTATGTGTATTTTCCTGATATTTTGGGCCATTTTCCAAAACAAAATGTTTTTATGCTTGAGGAAATTAAACATCAAGCAAGTTGTTCCCCTATTATAGTTCTGGTGGCATTTCTTTGATGGAAGGCTAAACAATACCATCATAGGCAAACGTTTAATAAGTTTAAAACCTTTATTTCTGTCTGGACTAAATTATTATTATTAACAAATATATTCCAGCACACAAGGATAGTACTTATATCACATGCAGTAGTAGTAGTATTACTGATGTATTAATAATACTTATCTCATATTTTAGCTTTTATGATAATCAATATCACTTTACAAAGTAAAAGTGCTTTGCTTTGATTTAAAAAATACAATATAACTTAAGCTTTATACTTTAAGCTTATATTATACACCTTTAAGTAAGACTGTACAGAAAAACCTTGTAGTGAAGTTGTTTTAGGCTTCACTGGGGAACAGGATTATACTCTTATCCCATGCCGAAGTTTAGCATACAGGCCTAAAGGCTTATGTCCTTATTTTCCTTACAAAATAAACTTAAGCATTATCAACAGTGTCCTTTTTTCCTCATAAATGTCGCTTTTAGCCTTTTTACTCATCTTATCAGTTTAAATGATTACAGGCTCATGTTGATGTGCCTTATGCCCTGAGGCCGTTGCGCAATCCCATTGTCATGATCCAAAGTCCAACTATTGCAACAACATGCAGCAACTTCAACTACGGAAAGCAGTAGAAAAGGATTTCTCTGGATAAGGATTTGAAATTATGGGCTCAGTAAGTAACCTACTCTTTTTTAAAATACAATTTGGTTGTATAAGAACAGCAAATATCTTCGATCTATCAGAAAAGATAGTTGCACTCTTTGTCAAAAATGCCATGTTTTGGATCACATAATGAGTTGAGTAAAACTAACAATACCCAGCATGAGCTAAGATAAATCCTCCTTATATAATATATTATTTAACCAGGGAAGTAGATAGCAGAGATTAAAAATCTGAGTGTCCTGGCAAAGACCAACAGACAGATCACAGAGGAGGGTGTAACACAGTATAGTTATGAAACTAAATAAATAAATAAAATGTTAGCAGGCGATGTAAGCGCATGGGATTAAAGATTCAAAGCCAATAAAATATAAGCTGTACATTTCCGTTTTAATTATTTGATGAAAATATAATAATTATAAAACACTGATGGAGGTTTGGAGGTAAGACTAACACTTTTTGTTACTCTATTGCAGGTATGTATCAAGGATGACTAATATTCACCTGTACAGGAGGTAATCTACTGAGGCCTCATGGTAAAAAGTATAATTGTTGCCTACACCCTGTGGGCAGTAGGTGGGCCTTTGGGCCTTCACCATTTGTACTTAGGGAGAGACACCCATGCTCTGCTATGGATGCTAACACTAGGAGGATTTGGATTTGGGTGGGTCAGGGAATTTATACGCATCCCTGCTTATGTTAGTGAGGCCAATCAAGAAGGAAATAAAGAAAGAAAAAGGCCTCCCACCTCAATCCCTCCACCTGTGAGTCCTGTCAGATTTGCAGGACAGGTGTGTGTTGGAGTCTACTTTGGCACTGTGGCCATGATAGGACTGAACTCCCTCAGTTTCTTCTACTTGATTGTGTTGCCTTTATGTGTGGGTGCAGGGGTGCATCTGGTGTCCAATGTTGGCCAGCAGACCTCCGATCTCCAAAAGACTTTGACTTCTTGTCTCGCAACCTCCCTGCTATTCTATGGCAGCACATTATCTCCTCTTCCTATAAGCTTGGCTGCCAGCGTCACTGCTGCAAAGCACCGCACGTTCAAACCTCCACGGACACCTGGGAGCAAACAGAAATTAGGTGGGCTGGTTTCACCAATCTGAGATGATTGGATGATTTCACTATGCACGTCGATAATAATCATTCTGTTTTAAGTGGCTTCCTGAAGTTACTTTTTTTTTTTGTTCCAACCTCAGGTCCACGGCTTTATAGGATCGGTCTAGGTTGGCTGGCCTTCTCTGCACCGTTGGCTTACTGTATTTTCCACAACACCACAGCCACCCTGTACTATCTGTCTGACTCTATAGCAGCACTGCTGGATATTTTCTGGTTCCTGCCTTGGCTCAGAAGTGTGTTGGAGTACCTTCTTTTAACGCCATATCGGATATTGTGTGTGCTTACTGGAGGAGGGTACTATGAAGAGGCCTGGAGGAAGGTGCTAGAAATACTGCTCAAAGAATACACTGAGAGAGAAAAAGAGGCACTGAAGGTAAGAAATGCATGCTGTAAATAGTTCTACATTTTCTGCTTGCCATTTTGCCCATTTCATCTGGATTTACCTTATTTATGTTGCAGATATTGTCTCTAGGAGCAGAGGCCTCTCTTGAGGAGATATCCCGAAGTTATAGGGAACTGGCCAAGAAGTGGCATCCAGATCACAACCCCAGCAAGGATGCTGAGGAAATATTTGTGAAGCTCCAGGAGGCTTATGAGGTCCTTCTACGTTGGCATAGGCCCAATCGATTCAAGTAGTTGCCTTTTATTCATTAAGGGCTTGCTTGCGTTGTCATTATTTTTTATTGTTCATGAAAAATAAATCAAGGGCACGCACAGACACTTGTACTTTGTAGTTTATAACACATATAGACTGTGTTTCACAGCTGTCCAGTCCATTATTTAAAAGTCTGGACCAAGCAGCAGTTTGCTGCCACCTCCTGGGGCTAAAGATGAAGTGTAATCGTAAACCATCTCATGATAACAATTTTCACCTGCTTTTATTTTAATATCTGCTTGCTTTCTGTAAGACGCGTGTACATGTACTGTTTATACAGGCGTACTGTATATTTACATATGCCATTTTTTTGTTTTTTATTAAACATTTCAGGGTCACTGACCGTATTGCAGCAAGTATTTGACAAAATATATTCATGCGCAGCAGCAATTTGCAGTGCAGAGTCCGACATGATCTAAAAGCACACATTTCACCCTCATTATGACCACCTGTCTGCAAAGAAGACACGCATCGATGCATTCGGCAATCACCGAATCAGGAACTCTGTTGTAAAATTATTTGGTCTGTATCCCAGCATGGGCCCGGAAGTTGTTTGGGATTCCGATTCCCAGGTAAAAAAAAAAAAAAAAAAAAAAAAAAAAAAAGAAAAAAAAAAAAAAAAAAAATCCCGGAGATGCTGTCGCGCCGCCTGGGAAAACAAACAGCTATTCAGACAATTAAAAGGAAAACACCGATCGGTCGCCAGGTAAGGAAGAGGCTCGTGGACTCCGCTGCGGCTCTTGGTAAGACCATCCATCGGTGGTAATTTGGAGGTACGGCATGTTTTTTAGTAGTTGGTAGGGTGAATGCCATTTGTCGTGTGGTCGGGTGCCATAGCAACGGCTCATGAGAAACATTGTATAGCCCAGGCCAGTTTTGACGTGCTCAGTGTTGGATGACAGCCGCGTTTATGCGGACGATGTGGACAATCGCAACTCTTGCAACAAATTGCCGTTGTGTCTCGTTGTTGTCTCGACCGTCCGCGAGCCGATTGTTGTCAGAACTAAGCAAATCCAGCGAGCAGCTAAAACAAGTAGCTACCCTGCGTGTGGAGAGCCATGGCAGTTATTTGTAAATGCAGGTATATGTTTTGTTGCACATAGTCGCTCGGGTTGGGGCAGGAAGGTTTGTCAAGCAAGGGGCGGCAATGGTGCGCGTCCCTTATTTTTTTCTTTCATTCTTTTTCTTTTATTTATTTTTTATTTTTTAATCGCCGTGCCCTGGTGTGACTGGCGCGTCTCCCGGCTGCATCAGCGCCTGTTGCTCCCCATGCGCGGCCAATGACAGGATATTAATTTTTTTTTTTTTCTGTGATGTGTTGTCTCCGCCCCCCCTCCACGATCACTCCAAAGTCTCCTCTGTCCACTGCTGTCATCCATTTGAGCAAAAGGTGCAACCTTGAACGTCTTGAACGTCTTGTGCTTTTGCTTATCTCGTCTTTGAAATTGTGTTCATCGTAAAGCATCGCCTATTC
The DNA here is from genome assembly GCF_013358895.1 of Oreochromis aureus. Classification (NCBI taxonomy): domain Eukaryota; kingdom Metazoa; phylum Chordata; class Actinopteri; order Cichliformes; family Cichlidae; genus Oreochromis; species Oreochromis aureus. The sequence continues at coordinate 19,814,440 of NC_052961.1, read as the reverse complement.
TGGTCAATGACAGTGAGCACAGGCTACTGTATGTCTGAAGACGCTGTAACTCAGCAACGCCTGTGTAGTCTGGTCTTGGTGTAGTCTGCATACCTCACTTTATTTGCTGTGTAATAATCGTTTTATGGAGGCCTGTCATAGTCTACAGTAAATTCAGCCTATTCCATAATAATAATAATAATAATAATAATAATAATTGACAAACTTGATCCATCAATAAAAAATAATATTGTAACTATGTTGTATCTCATACATAATGCAATGTAATACAGCATAATGCAATATAACTTCAACTTTGTAATGTAATATAATATACATACAGTGCACTGTTAGTATCAAATCAGGCATATAGTTTTGTTGTAGTGGCACACTGGAATGCCTCATAGTTAAAGCTGCGGCAGCTATCCTCCCTACCTCTGCAAGCTTTAACTCCTCCTTCCGCTCTCTTGGCCATAAATGTGGAGCCTCTCATAGTCATTTGCTTGGTGGAGAAGAATCGAAAGGATACAGACGTCGTAGGGGAGACCTCAAGTTTACTATAATACTTTGTAATTTTTTTTAAGTGAACTTATTAGAGAAAGCATACATTTTTTTATTTATTTTTGAACCATATTCTTGAAGCAACAGGCTGTTGTGTAAAAGTACATTTTATACAATTATCCAAGGTGTGATACAGTGTTTTTACAGGAGTGTGATTTCAGTTTGTTTGATTCAGAAATTATAACTATGAATGGCAAGCCATAGTATTTACAGTCTGCCTTTAAACTGTATTTCTGTAGGCATCTGGTGAGAGAATGAATGCTGATGACTGCAATGGACGCTCATACACACAAGGTAATTGTAGATGTAAAGGAAAAACTACTGTACGCTGGTGTGTGCTGTCTACAGACTTTCATGTTTACTTTAATAACATGGGCATATTTGTATTTCAGGTAATGGAGGAGAATCATCAACAGAACAGGATTTTTATGGCGGGCTGCAGGGCCCTTCTGCAAGATCTCCAAACAGCCAGCAGTCCTCACCACACCGCTCCCTTAGTGGTTAGTTATCATTCCTTTGTTACATTGCAGCCATACGGTTGTATAGAATACCTTTTTCATGTTACATAAGTAAGTAAATATATATCTCTTCCTCTCCTTCTCTCTTTACAAAGCAAACTCCATCAAGGTTGAGTTGTGCAGTGATAACGAGTCATCAGGTGCTCCACAGCCGGAGAACAAAGAGGCTGTGAGGATCGACGGCGGGAATAATGACCGGGGAGACCCCATGGAAGAAGCCACTGCAGAGTACGCTGGGGCTGGAAGAGACAGAGCAAGCATATACAGTGAGATGGCCAGTCCAAATTCTGCTTCACCAGGACCTATCAGGTTGCCCAATGGGAAGCTCCAGTGTGAGGTGTGCGGGATGATCTGCATTGGACCTAACGTGCTGATGGTGCACAAGCGTAGCCACACAGGTAAGAAAAAAAAGAAGAAAAAACCCCCAGCGAGGCAGGGTTTAAATAAATGAAAGACACGTATCAGTTGAGTGCAATGCCTAGTATGAGTTGCCTCTCACATCCTCTTTCATCCATGTGTTCACAGGGGAGCGACCATTCCAGTGTAACCAGTGTGGAGCTTCCTTCACCCAGAAGGGAAACCTGTTGCGCCACATTAAATTGCATTCAGGAGAGAAGCCTTTCAAATGTCCCGTTTGCAATTACGCTTGCCGTCGGAGAGATGCACTGGCTGGACATCTGCGCACACATGCAGGTAAATGAGGGACCTCCCAGACAGCAAAATTATTCTTCTTTAACACTTGAGCCAGATTGTCAACTGCTACACTCACATCACATATGGACAGTTTGGAATCCACATACATAATCTGGCCAGACAACACTGGTGGATAACATGGAGAACAGCCAGAATCAGCTGAGAGCTCTGGGCTTTTAGAGCCACACAACAGCACCTAACACATCATATACAGTCCATGGAGAGATTTTTTTCACAAATGTACTTGTTTAGTTATTGTTGCTGCAAAGTAATACGATTCCATAGCGTGAACACGTGCAATGTGTGAAACAGAGGTAAGCAGTAAAAGTGGAGCTCTATTAGAAAGGTCCATTTCCCCCTTCTTTCTATCTCAGAGGAAATAGGTCTTTATGAGAGTTTTCTGTAAAACACATGACAGAATATGACATTTAACAGTATCAAAACAGGAAATCCTGCTGGTGCTCTTGAACAGATATTCACAGGTGTTCAAGTACAGTCTTGTTACAGTACAGGTCTTGGTCGCACTCCTCAGGTCTCAAAAGGTTCATTTTCGAAGAAAAGATGATTACAAACTGGATTTCAGTGAATTGACGTCAGTCTTTCCGACAGCTTACTAGGGTGGAACCTTGCGGTAAAGGTTTAGGCGTTTTTTTCTGTCAAGTAACATAGGTCAGTTTCAGGAATTGCTAGTCAGGGGGGAAATCCAAACCCTTTTTTCATTCAAAAAAATTCCCCCAACTATAAATAAATAAACAACAATTAACCCTATATTTATTCAACAAGTTCCACCAGCTATGGCAACTTATTAGCTATTCTAGATGAAATCAATATGTTTTTTTCTTTGAATTACAGTTCCTTCTCCGACGGTGGGAAAACCTTTCAAGTGCAGCTACTGTAGCCGCAGCTACAAGCAACAAAGCACACTGGAGGAACATCTGGAGCGCTGCCATACTTATCAAAAGAGTCTGGACCAACAGGCGGCTGTCAACACACAGACAGCACAAGGTAATACATGGCATATAACATAAAACTCACTATTGTCACATAAAACTAACTAATTTCTGACTTCATGCATATTGTAAATGCCAGCTTAGCATATTTATACACATAATTTGGCAATAGATTAATGTTTGACTGATGTTTTCTGTTTGTAGGTGAGTCAGTAAAGATGGAGACAGTTATTAAACCTGCACTCCAGCCAGCCAATGACAAAATCCAGTTTGTGGATCGACTGGCTATAAGCATCACGAAACGTAAGAGGTCAACACCACAGAAGTTTTTGGGTGAGTTTTTTTTTGAGTGAAGTAGAAGTAGAAATATATTAGTAAGCCTATTCTTATTCTGTTGGATATCTTTGTTATATTTCTAAAGTACAAGTGATATATATTTTTAGCTTCATAAGAGCTAAGCAGTTTTAACTCCTTGTGCCAAATGGAGACACTGGGATTCAGTTGTGCCAAGACAGCTGGTCAAATATTTTTTTAACAATTCAGGGGACGCTTTGCTTCAACCGATATTTCTTCTTTTTATAGGCGAAAAGCACATGCACCTTGACCCACCTGAAGTACCTTACGAATTGTCGTCTGGCTCTGAAAAAGAGGGGGACCTCATGACTTCACAGTCTGTTGGCGACTCAGCTGTGCTAGCCGGTTCACAGCTATACTGTGCCAGGGCTAAAGTTGAGAACCACGAGTTGCCTGCTCTGTCTCAGCTCCATCCCACCTTCCTGTCCGAGCTCCGCACAGTCATGGGCTCCATCGGCAGCAATGTCACCCCTCATGGCCCTCGGGCCCATGGCGGAGGTGGGCTGGCACCAATGTCTCTCGGCCTGGCTGTACGGGAGGCAGGTGAAGGCCGCGATGACCAGCCGACAGCACACAGTCACACCACCTCACCCAACGGCTGCCCCGACTCCACAGACACAGAGAGCACAGCAGAAGAGCAGAGCACAAGGGCTGCTGCCCCGACAAGTACCTCCAACAACCACCACCTCCACTACCAAACCTCAGCACTGCCCCGCAGCCATCCCACTTCCAGCCCCAGCCAGGCCAAAGACTTGGACCCAGAGTGGGAGAGAGCGTGTCCTGTGCCCCCCACCATAGTAAAGAGGAGCCCTGGCTCACCCATTTCTTCCAGGGACACTGTGCAGGTGTTAGACCGGGATGGCAGGCCGGTGCGCTCCTTCCACTGTCGGCATTGCCGCATCCTCTTTCTGGACCATGTCATGTTTACCATCCACATGGGCTGCCACGGCTTCCGCCAGCCATTCGAGTGCAACATCTGTGGCCACCGCAGCCAGGACCGCTATGAGTTCTCATCTCACATCAGCCGTGGAGAGCACCAGGTGGGCTGAGGAGAGGGGTCGCTGGCAGGATGAGGAGAGGTGACTGCTGCTCTATAAAGTTGTTGGCTCACGTTTGTTCTGCACCAGATCAGTTGCTTTAAATCCTGTGTGATTTTATTGTAAGAGAATTTATTGTACCAAGGCAGACGCGAGTGAAGAAACTTAGTACTGCACCAGTCAAAGTTTAGCAGAGACAAATTACGATTGATTGCACTCCCATATCAAATCATACTGCAAAACCCCTGGTTTTGCTTTAAAAGTGCCTTCTTTGGGGATTTCCTCTTAAGTGAAAAAAAAAAAATTAGGGGGGGGTCTGGTGCTCAAAAATCTTGACTAGCCATCTTTTCCTAAGTGATTTTAAGTAGTTAGCACTTTTAGGAGATGCGGTTAAGAAAAACATGGCATGTACATTTTAAGAAATATATTGCTTAGCGTGCACTAAGAGCTTCATTTTTGTTGCTGCGGAAGGTATTTTGTGAATTGTGTCAGGTACGCTTAATATGCACTGAGAGCTTTGTGCCTCTATGTTCAGGAGGAGCTTTGGTCACAGACAAAGCACAGAAAGGGATTGCCTTAACTCCTACAGTGGTGCGCTGCTGTAGGAATACATATTGTTTACAGCATGGTTTTAACAGTGTGTGGAGTCAACTCAAAGGAAAATCGGAGAGGAAATGAACTCAAAAATGGGAGTTCAGGGCTGAATTATAGCTAAAAAGTAGCTGGCTTTGGATTTTAAAGTGAGCCTTAGAAGACTGGTGCAGATCAGACCATGAGCCATGCAGTGTACATTAAGAGCCCGACTGAGATAGCCCAGGGTGCTATACCTATACAGGATTGCACTTTTAGGTTCCCTGCTTATATATGAACATCTTTGCTGAAGCACTTGATGGCTTTACAATTTTTTTTTCTTGATTGTTCGACTGCACTGATAAATCGCATATTACTCACAATAACTGGTCCTCTAATTTGCAACGCCAGTATATTTCTAACGAAGCCGGCCTTCTACAGAGTCCTACAGCGGTCTGCACTCAAGTTTGCTGCATCATGTGACTAATAATTAAATATCAGTTCAACTAAAACCATCCTTTTGTGGTTTCGCACTCAGCGGTTGAAGCTGAGATTTTAGACAGTTTCCATAATATAAGTGAGTTAATAAATTATTTAAAAATTAATTAACAACGAATCACTTTGGATATGTTCAGTTGTCACTTGTGGTTATCTATTTAGTGTTGTTTGTTTCAGCCTTGGTGTATTTAATCAGCTATATTCCAAAACTTATCCAGCATATTCCTCAAGTCCATGAAATGTTACCTCCTGCTTCTTTATAGCACCCAAATACCTTATTGCTACAGTATGGTGAGTTATCTGACAATGTTAATATTGGGAACATGAATGAGACCAAACTCAGTATTCTTACTTGTTATTGTGGATTTGCTGCTTCATAGTTTTAACTTGATTTCCTTTAATAGCAAGCAAAATGTACTTGAAACTGTTTGAGAAAAAAAGTAAATCTAAAAATGCACTTGGTTTGATAAGTAGAGAAACGTGTGTGTGCGTGTGAATGGAATATAGCATGTGTGCTTGTCATTTTCTGCTTTTACCTAAATTGTGAATTATTTTTGAAATGTGAAGTAATTTCAAGAAGTGAAAGTGAGGCATGGGTTTTTGTCTCCTTGTGTGGACTCAATGTTATACAATATTTTGTGAATGATGTAACATGACAAAACACTTTACCTCAAAGTTCAAGATGTACAACTGCCTCATTATTTAAAAAAAAAAAAAGTCATGTTGCTTTCAAAGATGTTCTTGCAGTTACAAATGCGCGCCCCTCGATATTCTAAAAAAACTTTTTACTGTCAATAAAGTTACATTTATTGTAAATGGGATTTTTACATTCTTTTTTCCTCTCAAGAATATCTTTTTTAATCTTGAACAATAACGGTAAAATGCAGATTTGAACTACAAAATGGCAAAAATATACGTTATCCTTTCTAGTGGCGAGTTTAATATTTTATCTATTACTGCCATGTTCTTTTGGATACAAATCAAATTCAGATCAGACTATACTAGACATATACGATACATTTAGCGTATATGTACAGTGTGGTTTCAATACAATTTAACTTGACACGATTTAGGTTTGTATTAACCAGTTTAAATGTTAATCTGAGGCGTGTATTCACCATTTGAGTGAATGGCAATCCTCTGGTGAAATGTTGCTTTCCAGAATTGTTTGTTGCGATTAGATTGTAATATGAATTCTTTAATTCATTATTTCTAACGGGTGTTTGTGTGGGGGGCTAATTTAACTACGTCGATGTCGTTTTGCAAAACTTCTGAGCTTTAACTAAATGCCTTCATTCTTCAAAGACATTCCAATGTCTGAGTTTGGATGTTGTAGATCTTAAATATTTCCAATCACTTAACAGATCCAAAGGTTAAATATAGTGTCTGCTCTACCTGGGCTAAAAACTAGTTGCCCTACAATGGGCTATGTTGTGACAGCGAGTTTGGGTTGTTTAAACGTATTTCTCATATCGCACTAAATTTTATCATATGCTTCTAAATAAATAAAATAAAAGCCAGCTTTTGAAGTGTTTCATGGTGTCACATTGGAACAAAAGCTAGGAGACTAGAATTGAGCAACTGAAGTATGCAACACAAAACAAAAAAACATTTTTATCAGTGGCTGACAGGATGTCGCTTTATAGATTTATCCAAGGATGCACGCAATAATTATTTCTATAACGCTCATAGACAGTCACAGAGTGTTTTTCAGAGAAATAATCAAATAAAAAGAAGACGATTGGAGATGAAAGAAAAAACAAAAGAACAGGGAATACATACAAAAAAACTGCTCTAATTTAAAGCAAAAAAAAAGATATGCATGATAAATAAAAGTGGATTTACGACATTAACGGAAAAGGCAGAAATGTAATATGCATTAAGCAGAACTGGTACAAACAGGTTACAAACACATCATGCTCGAGTAAACAGACACGTCTTAAGCTGACTTTTCAAAAAAGTCTCATTTTTGGTGAACTTCGTTGCTCTCACACTTGTTTTAACTGATCAAGAGAAACTGTAGAATTATTCGTTTAACAATTATACTGAAATAGGTTTCATACCTGCCTTTACTTATTTCAATATGCACAGCAAGTTTCATCAGTCCATTTTAAATTTTAGGCAACAGACAGCACAGAAATTACTTCTAGTAATCTGTATGATGTACAAAGTTATTAATGCAGGAAAGGCTTATGTGATTTTGCGATCACTGTCGGCATAAAACAAAATCTAAACAGTAAAAAAAATTTCATTAACAGCTAAAGTAAATATTGAATTCTTACTTTATCAGCTGTAGTTCACACAATAGAACATCTACGTATTAGCCTAATGGTAATATTTTAATGGTCTACTATTGGCAGGGAATCTGATCATTTAGCTTGATTGAATGACTGATGAAAATGACAGAATATACAATATGACATCTTGCAAGAAGCCACAAGCTCTGATGAAGAGTGTTAACATTCAAAATTTGGGAAGAAGGACAAATAAGTCTGTTCGGATTGTAAAGTAAAGGACGATCAATTTTAATCAGCATCAAACACGAGCATCACTTACAATTGTATAACACAGGTGTTACAAAAACGCGTGGATAGAAAGAACAATAATTTATTTATGTAATTATAATTGTAATGTTTTATTAGTTTAGCAGCACAGGAGGTGCATTATATTGTACATTACAGAGTAGATTAACCCTCAAATACATGTTTTTAATATTACTACATGACACAAAAAGTTGAATATTTTAGATTTAAAATCCAAAACATGGCACTTTTTTCAGTTTTTTTCTGCCTTCGTAGGGTAAGCAGTGTATTTTTTGTCTGAAGCACACCTGCAGCAGGTTTAAGTAGGGATAACCTTAAACATTACTGCTCTCTCCTCATGTGACCTTTGCGCCCATATCACAGCTCTTTGCTTTTCCTGTTTCAGGTTAGTTTAACCTTTTCTGTCCTTTGCAGAAGGAAAATCTCTTTTGGCTGCTCGCACATACAAATTCCAGGTGCAACTGAAACAGTATTTTTACTTAAATAAAAGCCAAACTCGACACTATAACTATACAAATAATAACATGACACAAACAATCAGTATGTGTGTCAAAAAATGTTTAAGTGCAAAGGATTAAATAATCCCTTGGTTAATGTTTTGTATATATTTTTTTCTGTAAACTAATGTTAAAAGTAATAAACAAGATTTGAACTTATTGTTGGTAAGTTATCTTTAACTTAAATAGATTATGCTCTGATGTGTACTGATTAAGTTATACGAGTTAATATAAGTTATTATTTTATATAAAAACTGCAAATCTCTCTATATACTGAGGGATATTGCTATAAAAGCAGAACAACAAAAAAAAGGCAAATGTCATTGCACCCATAAACTCTCACATGAAGGCAGTTGTTATGTTGAAGAAGAGTGTAGAGTGTCATTATTGACAGGTGGAGTGTTCAGTCACTTTAACCCTTGACTGCATGTGCAGTTCAAAACCACTTCTTAGTTCTCCTCTCATTAGTTTTGTAATCTTCAGCTTTTAAATGGAAAAGATAAATACTACATCATCATGTCCACTAACCAAGCGCAGTATTTTGAATGCCTTTGAAATGGTTTTGATTTAATCAAAAATGCTTCCGTGCATCAGTGCACAACCTCTTTATGGAAAATTACTTGAAAAACATCTTATATCTGTGGTGTGCAGTACAATTCTGAGAAAACACTCTGCTTACAATACTTGAGCGAGTACTCTGCCTTATAGTGAATTTACAAAGAAATGCCACCTGTCTTCAACAGGAAGTTTTCAGTCAGCACTGTCATTTGATTCTCTATTATGGTTATTTATCACGTTTTTACCCACCTTACACACTTCCAGTAAATCACTACGGCTGTTTATTGCATTTCCGTCATTTTTATTGCATTATTTATATAATATATATATATAATTTAGACACATTATTAATCTGTGTTAACATTACGATGACTAATTAATTAATATAAATGCGAATATTAATTAGTCTAACCTTTATTTTTGTTACTTTTATTGTTATTGTTTGACAGTGGAGCTATAAAACTGATCTGATCTCAGAGTGAGCTGAGAGCTGAGATACCTTGCAGACAGTTTATGTTAACTATCTGCAAAAAACCTGATCTACTTGGGATGACATTTTGTGTTTTAAAGCTACTTCCAGGAAAGTTACTAGCTTACCTTAGCATAACCGGCTAGTGCAGACTGTAGCAGTTCTCCAAGGAGAAGGAGCTTCGTGCAATTCAGGTTTAAATTAACAACCCCTCTTTTAATAGATATGAATGATTTACAGCTGAATAAGTCATCCTACTGATTTATTAACGTTTTCACTTTGTCTGTTTTAGCCTGCTCTTTTCACAGTCGTAAAGACATTTTGGATACTGTTCTGTTAGCTAATAGCTAACTTAATACCCATTAATTATCACTTTTGTGGTTAAGTTGGTTAGCACTATAGAGACAGTCTCCTGAATGAAATCACCTCCTTCTGAATGTCTGTAAGATGAAAGAGATGGTGGTTGACTCCCTGGAGGAAAAAATGTGACTAAGCCCATTAAAAACATGGTTGACGAGGTGGAAACAGTGGACAGCTACAGGTATTTGGGAGTTCATTGAATGACAACGTGGACTGGAGGACCAGCCATGATGCTGTGTACAAGAAGAGGATGACCAGACTCTATTTTCTGGGGAGGCTCAATGCATGAAACAAGATACTAGAGATCTTCCACCAGTCTGTGGTAGTGAGTATTTCGCTGCTGTGGGTGCAGCATCAGTGCCAGAGATGCCAGCAGATGAAAAAACTAATCAACAAGACTGGAACCATAACTGACCAGAATCTGGGGGTGTTTGAGTCAGCGAGAGACAGGAGGTCACTGAACAAACTGCTCTCCATCACACCACACCCACTCCATTCCACATTACTGAGGCAGCAGCTTACTCTCTCTCAGATTTATGTTTCCTGGCTGCCATTAAGAATTCTTCAGAGAACCAGTCCTCCTGTTCTCTGTGAAGCTGTACAACAGGTGACCTTGTTGTGACAGGTGAACACACCTTTCTGTATCAAAACTTCCTGGTTCTCTTTCTGAGATTTATAGAGTATTATTATTTATGATGACCATTTGCACTAAAAATCCAAGCAGTCCTTGCTAGATTGATCACTGTTATATATAAAATTCTGCACTACCTCACACTGTAATCTTATTTTTATTGTAGATTATCCAATTTATCCTAAAATTAATTTTAGGATAAATTAAGTGTCTTTCTATCTATCTATCTATGCAGAAGAGCATCTCTGAATGCAAAAGTCAGTCCTTGAAGTAGATGGGCTACAGCAGCAGAAGACCACACTATGTGCCTCTCATGTCAGCTAAGAACAGGAAACTGAGACTACAATTCACACGGACCTGCCAAAATTGGACGGTAGAAGATTGGAAAAATCTTGATGAGCTTTGATTTCTGCTGCAGCATTTGGTTGGTAGGGTCATAATTTGTAAACAACATGAAATCAGACTGCCTTGTATCACCTGTTCAGGTTGGAGATGGTGTAATGGTGTGGGGATATTTTCTTAGTAGCTTACCTGAGTATTGTTGCTGACTCTGTTGTTGCTATGTCCATCCCTTTATGGCCACACTGTACCCACATTCTGATTGCTGCTTCAAGTAGGATAAGATGTTAAGTTCAAATCATCTCACTGTACTCAAATACGCTTTAGAGTCACCAGATCTACGTTCAGTAGCGCATCTTTGGGATGTGGTGGAACAGGAGATTGCCAACATGCATGTGCAGCAAATCTCTTTCAGCATCTTGTCGGTGACAGCTTCATTGAAATAATGCTATCAAGTCAACGTGGGCAAAATGCCTTTAGTTGTCCAGTGTTGAATCTATGCTGTGAAGAACCAAGGTAGTTCTAAAGGTTAAAGGGGCTCCAACCTGGTACCAGCAAGTTTAAGTGTCAGGTGAGTTTATACAGAATATTATCAAGTTAATTGAACAAACCAAATTAAAGCTTGTAATTTGGAAATGTCGTCACTAGATGGCAGCATTTTTCAATTTCCAGGTCAGCACAGCTCGTTGATGCTGATATGATTAGAATGGTTTTTGTTCCTTAAGGGTACTGTCTTAAGGCATTCGTCATAACAGATGACCTATGTATACACAGCACTAAAAAAAATTGTTTTTAAAAAAGACATGCAGAAAGACATGTTATTCGTAGCTTTCTCACATTGTGCCTCAGTGCAGAAGTTCATTTCAAAGACTAGTTCAGACATGTATTCTGACCCAGGATGTGATCAGCAGTCACATTTGACATCTGTGCATTCACGTTGAACAAATCATAAGAAAACCATCAAGTTTTTTTTTCTTTTCTTTTGTTACTATCATAGAGCATCCTATCCACAGAATCACCTCAGAGACACGATAGGTCAAGAGTACTGGTTCAGTTTCTTCAGGCGGATATGTTTATCTTCCTTTATGTGCCTTTAACATTTATTTTCCAAGGACTCCATGGAAGTACACTTGCACAGATTTAAACTTAGGCTAGTGTGTAGGGAAAACAGCGTGCAATTCACCTGACTTGCAGGTTTTCATAAGTCATCCATCTTCTAAAAAGTGAATCAAGCTGCTGTCAAACAAAGCTGTTTCTATCCCAGAAGATTTATGATCAGAATCATCTGTTTGCAAGAAAGATGGGTAGCTGGTAGCCTATCAAAATCAGAATCATTATTCTATCAAGTTAACACACCCATTTGTGTTCTAAAAGATCCAGATGCCAGAAAACAATGCGACTAGCGCCAAGTAAAGCAAAAGTGTCTTCCCACATGCTTGCTGTTCAGAGAAGCTCCTCACTGCAGCTGTACCCTCAACAGGCGACAAGATGCATGTGGTATTAATTAATGCTCTTATTGTGCCATTTCACTTATGCTAAGAATGTGTTTATGGAGCAGATGAGTGTCAAGCAAGGTCACATTCAGGTGTTCTCAGGGTGTAATTATTCTTTCAATATTCACCTCTTCAAGACAGCGTTGTTGGTTCAGGGCCCTTTCATGCCAAACGATGACATTTAAAGCGCAATTATCTTCATTTAAATTTGCACCTTGGGTATTGCATGTCACGAAGATGCGACTTTTAATGTCTCTAAACCAAATAGCCGGCCTACACGTTACAATCAGCAATAAAATGATATGCATTTAAAAGCCCCCGAGGACCTTTTCAGAGTGTAAAAAGTATTGAAAGGTTGCTGGCACATTTTGTAGGATAGCTGTGGCTCTGGAAGTGATTAGGCCTCAAAGGTTGGGTGAATATATTGCACAGAGACAGAAGCGGGTGGGAGTAGTATCTTGTGTGTGTTTTAAGTGTGACACGATGAGAAAATGTGTGTGTGTGTGTGCGTTTGTTTCGAGTGAGAGCGAGAGAAGGAGACTGGGGCGGTTCTCTTATGCAAGCAGTTCTCAGTATGAATGTAGATTGGAAGATGTGTGGCTCCTGTGGTTGGCTGTCCCCTGTGTCACTGCCTTTAAAAAACACTTGCCAAGAGAAATGTCTTCTTTACAGGCTTTGGCTGCCAGATGCTGGGGATAATGGATAGGACTGCAGAGGGAAAGATGGAGAGGTGTGCTCAGCCAGCCACACAAACACCAAAGTGCACACATACACAGAACACAAACACGTGCACGCTAGCACACTTTGTGGGCAGCGGTCCCCTGTAGCGCTGAAGTAAGCTGTGAATAATTCATCTTCAAGTCACTGTACGACTGCCACACATGCATTCTGTTACACACAGGGGAAGTGTTAGGCCTAGTAAGGCATGTCATACTAAGTAGTAAGTGAATGAGCATGCAGATTGGGCACGCTTTCAGAATCCAGAGGTGCCACGTTTTGTTGACGTGGGTAAAACACAATGGCAAGGAATAGCTGTGTGTGTCTATGTCTCTGTATGAAGCTGTGAATGAACACATGGGGCGCCAATGTGTGAATGTCGAAGTGTGTCTGTGAGCGGGATAGCCGGTGACACAGGAATGTGTCATAGTTCCTGCAAGCCACCCAGCTCCTAAACTGCAGCAAATAAACATTCCTCTGCTGCTGTGTCAGTGCTGGAGCGCTCGCCCGCTGTCGCTGTAAAACACAGCTCGGAATTAAAACCAAAAGCAGGGCACTTCTTCTTTCTGTCCCCAAGAGTATTACTAGAACGGAGATAATTAGCACATGCCGTCAAAAATGTCTCAGTGTTGTTTATTGATTCAAATGAGGGCATGCTGGGCCTCAGACAATGGCCTGCAGACAATAAAACAAGCTGACTCATCTTTACTGGTTGAAGTGAAAAGCAGTAAATTACTCCATCCGTGCTGTGGTCACTCAGATTTCATTGATCTCGCACTCAGGCAAGTAAAAGAAATCCAGCAGCGGACAGTTTCGCGAAGATACGTTTGGATGAGGAGAAGTGTTAACGTTCAGCGTAGCCAGACACATCCCGGTGAAGTTTATCACTGGCTTGTCTGTTTGATTTAACTGAATGAGTGCTTCATCCATGCTGACAGGTGAAATTATGCACAGGCTCATGTTGTGTCACATGGATTCCACCACAGTTTGTGCTCATGTTTCATGTGGATCTCAGAGCTGAAATGTTGCTGCGCTGTACCCGTACATTGTCAGATGTCTGTAAACATATTCTACTGTTGGTTGTCCTTTCCCAAAGTCTTTCCCTATCATTACGGCTCTGTTTACGGGAGCTCTTACAGTGTTTGCTAGCATATTGTCTCCCCTGGAGTACGGCGTGGTTTAAAGTCGCACTCTGACGCACAGTTTTCCATCTGAAACGCTTAATTTCAGCGGGACACAGTCTGACATGGCACTTTATCTGTTTGTTGTCACATATCTGGCTTTGCCAGGTTAACCATTCACAGATGTGTAACGAGAGAGTTTTACTTTTTCTTGTTCCATAATCGTTCTCACCGAATCACTGCCTGTGCATTTCAAATGGTACCTAAAGCTGGCCCGTCAGTGGTTTAGATGAACTTAGGGACACTTTTAGGTGTTTAGTTAGAGGTGATGTTCCATGGTGGTGAGGTTTTTGTCTCAGGAGTTTTGAGGTTTAGCAAAGAATTTAATATCAACAAAAAAATGGGCCAGCAGAGAAAAAGCCATCAAGCCAAGACAATCCAGAGGCCCTGCAGTGTGCGTATGCGTGCGAGCGTGTTGATAGCTCAAAATATATTATCACCCCAAGCACATCCATTCGTGTGTGTTCACATGCAGGAGGCCGCAATTGAAAACATTTTTATACACGTGTGAAGAGTGCTGGCCTATTAAACACACACAGACCCCAATACACACACACACACACACACACACACATGTATATATATATATATATGTACATGCTGAACAGTTACATCCCTCCCACCTTAACTGCAGGGCTAGTTCTCCATCTCACTCCATAGGGGCACTGAGCCTGACCACAGACATCATACTGATTGCTCACCATGGTCGAGTGGTCTGTCCACATTCCCACCCTGATTCACTATGTGCACAAAACCCAACAACGGAAAACAGTGGTTTGAGAGTGTCTGAAGGTTTGCGGACAGCAGTGAGCGTTCGCTGTGTCTCTCTTAAATCAGTCCTCTTCTCATGCCTTCCACTGGCCCACCGCACACCCAGAAACATGGGAACAGGCGAACGCAGGCTCAAACCGATGTTTTGGAACTTTTTGGAACTGAAGCGAGAGGAGACGCATAAACAGGACGCTGGAGCTTGTATATTTGCTGGGCTGAATCTAACCTTCCCTCCTCTCCTGTGTGACAGGTTGTGGAAGGCCAGAAGATGATGAAGTGATGGAGATGTTAGGAGGCCACGGCCATTGTGATGCTGGGTGGCTGTTACTCCGGAGCTGCCATCTGGCGAAAAGGTCAGTTGCTAGGGGATGATTCTTCTCCTGGACCGTGTCTGCCTCCCAGCTGCCATCCACACACCCACACACGCGCACACACTGGCTCGACTGTGTGCACAAACTTAACACATGCGCACACGCATGCTCTTCCTTTTTATCACTTCCTAGAATCCTGAATTGAATCTGAGTGAATCTGACCCACTACACTCACCGCTATTAATCCACTTGGTAGTTTTCTGCAAGTTTGAGTTCTTTATTTAATATCCGAGTGACGAAGCTGTAAATGCACATCTTGTTACATAATACCCCTGTGGTAACCTAATGGCACCAAACTCAATTCTTCTGATTATTACACAAGCTTGATATGGGTGTTCCTATAATAACAATGCCCCAAATTAATTTAAAATTGACCCATAATTGAATGCTAGGATTACAATGAAACATGGAGCGAGCACAGAAATCAAATCACTACTGCGTGCCAGACTCATGCCACACCGCACTGTCAATCACAAGCACTGTAAACAGCCTTTCATTCAGTGCCGTGGCCCAACCCCAATTATAAATTATTTATCATGCTGCCTTCGAATTAGAAGCCAACTCCACCCAACAGGCCAAACATTTTTCCTAGCTGTAGCAGGAATTTTAATATGAGTCTGCTGTGCCTTCAGTATGCCATGTTTCTTGCATGTGACCTGCCTGCTGGATTTGTGCACGTGAAAGCATTTCTCGTGGCTGTCAGGTCAGTTGCAGGCAGCGTGGCTTTTTAATTCTCGTTGTCGAGTTACATAATTAGCAAAATTGCCCCATTAACCTTCACCCTTTAGCCTGCTGTGGCCTGTTGTGATACTACCCAGAGATACTTTTTTTGCTCATAAAAATAGAAAGCGAATTTACAGCGATGGGAAAAGTAACCATGAGCAAGCCACGGGAACAAAGTGCAAAGGAACTAACATTTCGATGCACCACGTATCTCACTTATGAGCAGGCTGCGACTGGATGTCAGCGCGTTATTATTATCTCCAGATATTGGCAAAACAGTAGCTGGCAGCAACCAAAACCAAAATGGGACTCAACCGTACAATTTTGTACCATCTCTATTTCTTTTTTTTCTTTTTTAATCCTCCCTGTCACACATTCCTGTCCTCCTTCCCTCCTCCAAGTCTGCGCTTCTCCACTGGCCTTCCATAAAGCGAGTGACTTTTGTGTAGTGGAGCTGTTGTTTTTGTTTGTGCCCCTCTCACCATAGCTGCCTGCTTGCCGCCTGACAGCTCCGTGTGTCAAAGGTGGCTACAGCAGAACAGACTGTGGGAACAGCCGGTTAGCCTTCCTTGGTCCCCTGCTCCCCAACCAGAGGGGCAGCCATCAATCCAGCGCTCCCCCTACCCCTCCACACACACTGAAGCACAAACACACAAATACCCAACTAAACTCATACTCACACAAAAACCCTACAACGCTCACACCCTCTCCCAATAATCCTCGGAAGCAATTTCATCTCGACTCGGGTGGCAGCCCATTGTCGCCAGCCCCTTCAATCTTTCCTTATTAACTCTCGCTTTGTCCCACATCCGAGCTTCTGGACTCATCTCTCCTACATTCCGATCAGTGCTGCTCCCAGCACTCCCAGGCAACCTCCATTCGCTAATCCCACTGCCTACCCACCGCCCCCCCCTCCCAGCAGCCCCACCCCAAGGAACTCTTACTGTTTTTTTTCCAACCTGCCGATCACCTACTTGCAGAGTAAGGTAGTGGCATTAACTCCATGGGTTTTCTGAAGGCAGAGTGTGAAGGCGGGGTGGGTGAAAGAGGAGGCGGCCACAAAGTGACTCCAGGCCAGACAATTAGAACAATGAGCTGGGCCCGTAGGGGGCTAACTCGCTGCGTCACGCCTGGACGGTGGGGTATTTTGTCAGTTTAATGAATTGTCCGTCAGGCTAGAGCCACATCGCAGGCTGCGCAGGGAGAGGCCAGCAGGGACCCAGACACTAAGTCGGTATTTATTACACTGCCTTTGTCACTAATTGAGCTAATTATCACTGACTCCTTAGCACTCCCACAGGCAGCGCCCCCTCCACTTCACTCTCCACCAACTCTCCCACCTCACTCTCATGCCTGGGGTTTGAACTCTGAAAAATTTTTTTTAAAAAAATCAACCACTTTTGCTTTCTATTGTTTCTGTCTGCCCATGATTGCTGATTATTTCTCTTTCCAGCCAGATTTGCCTCGTTTTGTGTGTGTTTTCACTCCGTCAGCTCCTGACTTTTCTCTCAGTTTGTCAGTTATTACACAGTAAGCCATATCATGTTCTGGTGTGTTACCCCCTGTTTTCCAGGGGTTATAGAAGGGGGTGATAGAAGACAGAGCTTTAGTTATGTATAGGTCAACAACATTTTTTTCTAATCAGTTTAGTTTTTTGTTGTTTTTTGTATTTATAGACATTTCCTCACTTCTAAATTTGCAGTATTTTAGTTCAGTTCACTCTGATCCGTTCTTCCAGATAAGTAAACCGTCGACTTTATCTAATATTGTAGCCGTTCTCTTCTTATTTTTATAATGTTTTCTCTAATTTTATGCCACAAGCCCACGAACCCCTGTTAAATCTACACTGTAATACGATGCTAATTCAGAAGCACTCTCATCCCTGCATGTTACTGCTTTTCCTCCACTCTGCCCTTTCTGGATGACCCTGATTGCTCCTTCTCTGTGGTGAACTGAGAAGTGTGACGCTTTCCAAACTCCTGTGGTTAGCTACATTGCCAGGTGTTGAAGTTTTTCATATTTCTTTCAGCCCTTAAGCAAATGAAGCAACTCCTATACTGTATAAAATAAGGTATGTGGACAGATAAACAGTCTGTCTCTGTGGTTGGTAGCACAGATGCAGGGATGTTTTGTGGAGCTGGAGAAAGAGGCTGCTTTGGTGGTGGTAATAGGATTAAGCAAAGGACACCCAGGGACAGGCTTATATGTTGGCTCGGTCCGTAGTCAAAACTCTCTCAAATACAGCAAACACAACACAAATAATGGTTGTAATGTTGACACATTCACAAGGGCAGCTTAATTGAAAATATAGACTTTATTGTTCTATCGTACAGTACAAAACCAACTGGAACCTAAGTCTTTTGATTAAAATCTAAAAAAAAAAAAGTATTCTCGTACTCTCTAGAACAGTATAAAAATCCTCAGAAATAAATATTTTATATTTACACTAGTAAAAAAAAAGGAAATATTCAGTGCATGACCAAACATGAGTGTTTTTTTTTTTTTTACAGAAAATAAGCAAAGAAGTGATAACAGTCTTTTTCTATCAAGAGTTGTTTTTTAATCCGCTACATTACACCTACATAGAAAGAGCCAAAAGATAAAAACATCCCCTGACCTGACTCTAATGATAGCATATTTTTCAGCCACTGACAGGCACATAAATCATTTAGAAAACATACAAGTAACATCTTTATAAATATAATCAGATATTTTAATATTTACAGATTTTGGTCCTCTTAGCTGATACACAGTTTGTTTGTTTTTTAGTCTGTATTCTTTAAAATATTTTCATTCAACCTAACTTGGAAAACACAACGCACCATTTGCCTACTTTAACCTGCAATATTTTAATCCTTTATGCATGCATTTGTGGGAAATTTGTATAGTGGTCACATTTTTATTCATTGTTTTATTAGTGTTTTATGTTATTTTCCGTATTGATCCCCCAGATTTGCTTAAATCACGCCGTGATATTCAGTGTATTGATAATACATTCAAATTACATTGCCTTAGTAAGATTCACTCAGTCAGTTTCTGTGCTCCCTGCTCCTAGTCATGTAAAATAAGGACCATCCTGTTGCAAGCCGGAGTGGTACATGTGGCTGAGGTGAATTCAGATCTGGAGAAACCTAAACAAAATGGGCAAATGTGGCAGGGAAACTAGAAGTGGTTGGGTTGCATACAATTCCTAAGTACACAAGCATGGAACAGATATCCCATCCAGGGAGATAAACTTCAACCAGTTTCATGGGAGGGAGGCCAAACTTCAGCAAGAGAAAACAAAACACAGATTTTTTTTTTTTTTTTTAAATAAGCTTCCTCTTGTTAGAGGTCCTCGCCAGTTTATGAGAGCATATGTTTGTGGCTCTGTGGCCACAGAAACATCTGTGAAACATTGTGTCCAGTTTCTGCCCTTTGTTGGGGAGAAACAAGGCCCTAGTGGTACCTGGTTACAATGATCAATTCTCCACCACATCCTTTTGTCCATTTACTCCTATTTTTCTAGCATGTAAACACTCGAGGGACAGTTCCCATTCTACAAGTATCATTGTAGTGTTAATTTACTTAAGGTTAAGCATTAAAGAGTAAGACATACACTCCCTCTATACCCTGTTCACATACTTGTGCTTTTCCCTTTCTCCTAAGTTTAAAAATACTGATTGAATTTTTGTGCCAGGATTTCCCTGTATTAGTTTACCCGCCTTGAAGCTTTTCCAGCTTCAGCCTAACAACTTAAAGCACATGAGTGCTAGTGGCTTCTCAACCAGCTACCTAAGTTCTTCTTTGCTCCTTGTATATTCCTAAGTCTTTGCCTACGTGCCCATGTTTGATCATAGACACTGATGTAACGTCCTTGTACTGGTGCAGTTCAGACAACTGACATGACAGCACCAGTGGAATGTGCAGTGGCAGCGTTCAGTCACGCTTTCAGTCCGGGACTTAAACCCACGTCCGCAGCAGAGCAGCTCACAGCCATCCAGGCCCGGAGAAGAGCTGTTGCACGTTCTCCCCGATGTTCCCAGAGTGCCAGTTTTGCCATTGTAGGAGCAGAAGTTGGGTGATTTCTCATAATAGACAAGATCCATAGACGAAGGGGGTTTGTGAGCTGGGTTTTCAGGCTCTAGATGCCGGGGATCGGCTCGGTGAGAGGCACGGTTGCTGCCCTTGTTGGCATAAACAACTCTGGATGCGCCATCAAACCGGTCCTTAAGAAAGTCTCCCACTGTGCGGAAGCTGGGCAGGCGCATCCAACAGGTGCGCACTGTGCAGGAGCCAGACATGCCATGGCACTTGCATTCCTGACGCATCTCTGATGACACAGTCTGGGAAAGGAAGACCAAAGATTACTCATGAAATCTCACTCATGAATACATTCATTTCAAGTAGAATTCGGACAAACAGTCTTAGTAGACGAGTAAAGCAAGTCTTACCATCCTGCCGGCTTCATTATTGTGCAGGTTGGTGAGATAGCGCAGATCTCTGCCCCGCTCACTGGAGTCCACAAACTCACGGCTGAACATCCGGCCAAAATCCACATTGTCACTGCAGCCTCCCCAGTGCCAGTCTGGTCCTCCAGGACCTCGGCGGCGATAATCGCATGTGCACGTCTCAATAGCCCCCTCTGAGCAGGAACGAGCCACAGCGTGGGTCACTCCTGCGCTGGTAATGGCAAATACAAATGCTGTCTCTCGGCAACCTGAAGAAACAACATAAAAACTTCCCATCAGAACCATATCCAGCGTTTTGGACTTTATATTTGCCTTTTTTTTTCTTTTTTGTCCCAAATTGAAAATCATTTGCAGACAAAGCCATTCAAATGCGTACAAGAGATTCCATTACATCCTGTCCAAAATTGTCCTATATTTCCTGGTGGGAAAGACAAGAGGGACTCACCACGATTGACAATTTTGCCAAAAACTGCTGGACTGTGGGTGGTCGGGCAGTTCCAGCGGCGGTTGCGGAACTGCCACTTGCACTCCTTTATGGCAGTGTGCAGTCCAGCGGCGATGGCATGCAAGATGCCAGGATTCTGCCGAATCAGCCGGCGCTGGCGACGGCTCAGAAGGGCCAGGCTTGGGTCCAGGACCAACTGCACGTTCTTGGAATTGGTGAGGAGGTTGGACGAGGAAGCCACATTGACAATACCCCTGGCGCAACACAAGGACAATTCAGAGTTAAGGAGCTGGCAGTTCATGCATGAAGCTCCTTAGGTGACCCTCTAAACTCATTAACTGATGGCTTTGGCATCCAATGAGTGTTGCTCCTTTGAAATTACAGTTTTTATTATGTACTAAAGTAATAAACAGAGTCTCACATTCAGTTCCAAGATCATGAGAAGACAGTTTGTCTCTGAGTAACAGTGTATATTTCACTCTTGGCAGATAACATGAAGCTATTTTTATGTCTTTATAAAAACTTGGACCAGGTGCGATTACTTGTCAGTTTCACGATTAGAATATGTAAGCACATTTGTCTGCTAAATATTCAGGATCTCTTATGTTATGATAATAATAATATTAAAGGATTACAATAATAGACAGTTCAGGACACTCATTCATGATTTCTTATCTGTGTAGTATCAAATTAATGTTATTAGCTTGACAGTTAAGGTTCCCTACATATATGTTAAATCAGATTAAAGATACAAGGTTCCACCAAATGTGATTTAAAGTGCAACTTCAGCTAAAAATGTCATTAAGAAGTAGGCCTTTAAACACCCATCTGAGGCAAATATTTGAAAAGCTATAAAAAAAAATATGCTGCTATGCTTAATGTCATTCACAGCATATAAAAAATAACTTTAATTATTTATTATTATAGCATAACAGATGAAAGCTGTCTGCCTGCCACCTTATATATGTACATATATGTATGTATGTGTGTCCTGTCCATATTTGTGCCCAAACGTGGCACCTGTGCGTCTTCAGCTTTATCCAAATCTTGGATCACTGAACAGGGTTTAAATGCACCCATTTTGCTGGTTTCAGAACATTTTTAGCGTTTCAGCACACAGGCTGTGTAATTTTCCACTTTATTTGGTATTTTCTGTGGTTTATGTGTCAACATTTTTCATTCATGTGTCGTGTATTGGCGGCGTTTTGCTGTTCAGCATTATCATCCGGAAAAGCGGGCGAGCCTGGGCCTGTTAGAGGGTTGACCCAGACAGTGGTGCGGTGAGAGGCCTGGGAACTTTAATAATAATCTCATCTTCTGAATATTTGCTTAATTCCCAAAGTCAGCGATGTGTGTGTGTATGTGTGCTTTCTAGGCGTCTTTCGGATGCCAGCTGAGATTTCAAATGTTCGAAAGCGCACTGCCATTGTGCGGAAACCTTGTCCATCTAATAAAACCGCAAAAACCTTTTGTTGAATCGTTATCTCAACAAACCCCAACCCACATTTTTTTTGTTGTTGTTAAAAACAAGAAAATGTGCCAAGCTATACAGATCCGGTTTTATTTTGGTTTTAAAAAAATCAAAATTCTGTTGCCGCAAAGTTTATGATCGCTTAACTATATCCAGTATTAGATCAACGTGTCCCCGGAAAACAACAAACAACAAACAAACAAAACAACAAACAAAAAGAACCCCTCTATATAGGCTATAGGACTCCTTTAACTGTGAACTAAATCCATATTCAATTTATTCCACACTGGACTGAAAAATCTTGTCTCGTGTTCAAACCGCAGTGTCCAAAAAAGGAGCCAGAGAGAAAGCGAGAGAGAGGGAATTAAATCAACCGCAAATAAAAATGCTAAACTGTAATTATTATGTAATTATTTTATTGTTAAACTGTGTGCCGTGGTTAATTTCACTGGAGGCACAATAAATTAAAGAAAGAAAAAAAAAACACCCTAAATTTTTTGGGCTGTTGAGCTCACGTAGAGCAACCTGAAAGCATTAAGCATCAATCCTATATGGTTGCTCTTTTTTTCTTTTTCTTTTTTTCAAACAGGAGCTGCGAGCGGCTCCAAAACTAACACATTATTATGATCAAGCTGCACGAAATGTGGCAACTCAATAAAACGCCCTTTTCCCCAGAGGGCTCCTATAAGCTGGCACTTAACTTTGCGGATGAGGTTTTCCTGTAGCATAACGCGATTAGTGCATCATCAGTATCTGCTCAACTCACCACCACCGGCCGCTGTTGTTGACTGCCCCTGTGCCGGAGAGCGAAGACACCAAGAGGATGCAAGCGGCTTTCACCCCTAACAGCAGCGCCAGACTCCTCATCGTGACTTCAGTTCAAAAATGAGGAGGAGAATGTCATTATTTTAAAAGTTTACACACACACACACACACACACACACACACACACACACATATATATATATATATATATGTATATGTATGTATGTATATATATGTGATAAAGTCATGAAAAAAAAAACAGAAAAAAACAGAGTCAATCAGTATGAAAACAAGAGAACTTTTGTTGCAAACATACTGTGTCACTTCTGTGCCACTTTTATCTTAATGATCAACTTCAGTTCTGGTCAAAATGAGCAGGCTCCAAGGTGGATATACTCACCACGCCACAATCCGAGGAGAGGACTTGAAAGGTGAGAGACGCCGGCAAGCCTTAATTAACTTAAATGGCTCTTGAGTGGAGACAGGTTGCTGTGAGGTGTCCGGGCAGGATGCTACTGCTGCTGCTGCTGCTGCAGTCCTCTTCACTCTGTCTCTCTCAGTGATGCTTTGCACGGCGCATTGAACGCGTGGGACAGTTCCGAAGACTTGATCCCCTCGGTGACTGATAGGCAACACATTCTTCTCTTATTGAGCGCTACGAGGGGAATAAAAAAGGGATTTGCTGCTCTCATCTCCCTCTGTTTTTTTTTCGGAGCCTTTTCAATAGGATTGGAGGGAGGGATAGTTAATGCTCTTCATAGGGCGCACAATGAATAAGGAAACAACTGAGCAGCAAAAAGAAAGGAAGAGAGAGAGAGAGAGAAAAGCAGGGCAGTCCACGGTGTTACGCATATTGTGGAATCTCACGGTCATCACAGAATCGATTCCCTGTAAACGTGTACGGCTGAAAGTATTTTCTTCCCCTTTCAGTGACCGCGCAGCTAGCCTCCGCATCCAGTCTTGCTGAGAGAAGTTCCCCCGGAGCCCTGGAGCAGTGATGAGTTGGTACAGATGCTGTGGGTGCGCCCGCTTTGGTGCTTCGCCGCTGCTCAAAGCTGGTGTCACGGTACAGTATAGTTACAGCGCAATATGAGCCATCTGAAACTGCCCTTTTTACCCGGTGGTTGGATTAGCCTACTCCCTAACCGCATCTCCTCCTCTCTCCAAGTGCGCACTCAAAATGTGCAGTGACTAAGGCCATTTCTGCACATGTTCTTTTTTTTCACATTTAAACCCCTACATATCGAGTTTATTCATTATTACATGTAAATAATATATATGTATTTTTAAAAGTGAATGTTATCCCTTAAAGTTACTTTCTTCGCAATAAAGCGTGTTATCAGCCGTCTTTATCATCTAAGCGCGCACGCGCACACGCACAGCAAAACGTGAATGCATGCAGAAGTAATAATAAGCTCGCAATTGTCCTATAACTCACACTGCCTGCTGGGCTACTTAAATATTTTTCAAACACTGAAGACATGAAATATGGCCTCCAATCAGAAGTTTGATGTATGATGAACCAGGAAAAGAGGGGGACGACTAAGGATAAAAACCAGTCCAAACATCTGGCTTGCAGACCTCCCTCGACGCAATGTAGCTCAGTGTAATCACAGCTTGAGCCACTTTGCGGCATCTCCATCAAACCCCAGACTAGGAGCAAGCTTAAATGTCCCCAAACTTCTCCATATTGGTTCATTTTGTGACATTTATCTGCTAATTTGCATATTCCACATTAGTCATTGCAGAGGTTGTAGGTTGAGTAATCTCTCCCCCTTCCTCTGCACCTCTCTGTCTCTCCCTCAGATGACAGTAAAAGGAAGTAGGCTTTAAAAAAAAAAGAGAAAAAAAAGCTTTAATGACAGCCACCCTACGTTTTTACCCGAGCCTTATATGAATTTGCTCAAACGGGTTTCCTGGAGCAGTCATGCGACACCGAGCAGATTAGAGCTTCAATCCGGATAAAGGGGGCCTTTTATATACAAATCAACTTCAAATCACTTTTTAAGCCACTTAGATATACACACCAAGGCAGAATGCTAATGCACTTTTCATTGCTGGAGCTTAGGGAATGGAAGGAGATTAGATGAATTGGTGTCACTAAGCGAACCGTGTTCGAGGGGGGTTTTAACTTAATTTTATGAAAGTAGCACACAAGCACCTTTCGCACCCAGCAGCAATGTTATGTTTAATTTTGGATAACCTGAATCGATATACCGATTGATTCGTGTCCACACAGAAGGCCCGGGCAACTTGCTACATAAGCTTACTCAACAGTGACCACAGAAAAGAATTTTAATAGATATGTTGTCTCCAATAAGGTGTTTTAGTCTGTCAGTTCTTTTGAATCCCTAAAAATTATTTGTCATTAGAGTTTTGTCAGAGGTCGTAATTGCAAAACATTGTAAATAACAGTCTGTTACTCCAGCCATTTGTGCATTTGTGCGGGGTTTTTTTTTCTTTCGTTGCTTTGAAATAAAGACTTTAGATTGACAAAGTGAAGTTGTTTCAAGCACAACAATGAGGCACAGCCGCTCTGATGGAGGTGGGAGGAAGGGGGAGCACAAGACTTAAAAACAGTATTGTTGTAGGGTCTGTTAGCGGAGCCGCCTGCCTGCTGCTGCCTCCCTGTCGTACAGTGGAACCAGCAGCTCTCCCCTCCCCCTTCATTATTTAAAATAACTCACCGCTTTATGAACAAAATCTTCCTTGAGTTTCCATATTTCATCTCATCGAGGATTTCTTTGTTCTCCCCCAAAATGTAGGACCAAATTACCTTATTCCTCCCATCACACCAACAGAGAGTAGGAACAAGTACATGCATATATAAATATGTAATTTTTTTTTATCCTTATAAATATGATCATTGGATCCAGTATTTCTAAATACCTGCTTAATTCGAAATCGCTGTCCCGCAATGCTTGTAAAGTGCTTGTGCGTAAAATGTTGGAGACGTCATTTTACGCTTGGGTGAATGATCCCGTTATCGAATAATTAAAGTATCAACTGGTGATCCAGTTCTCATCCTGGCCAATATTTTGCAAACAGCCGCCTGTAGAGGCATCTACTCCCCTCCCCTCTTTCTCCCCCCCTCTCCCCCCTCCTCCTCCACTTTATTCTCTCCTCCGACCTCCTCTGTTCTCCGTCTTCACTCCTCGGTCGTTTGGCGGTGCATCGATAATACTGCAGACATCGTCCTTTCGATTTTCTTATTCGACGCGGACCATCACTACCAGTGTTTTAATGTCACGTCGCGAAAGACGCTCAACAAAATGGAGCTATCAAACAAACTCCGTTGGGACCAATTCCTGATTTTGGCAGCAGCACTTATGTCACCTGCAATCACGTAAGTGCACTTGAGAGCGCCAGGAGAGTTGCAGACTGTGGCTGCACGCGATTCGGCAGAGTTGCGGGAAGTCCTTTGCATAGGTTACTATTTAAATGAATAATTTAGCTATTTAAAAAAACAAAACAAAACAAAGAAAAACATAAAAAACGAATTATTAGTCATTGTATTTCGAAGTCTGGTTTCGTGTAAAGTTAAATAAAAAAAAGTGCAATCAGTGTTAATTGAGTGGTTTAGCTTTAAACGAGTCAAAATAATTCCAAAATGATTTCACTTTCAATCTCGTTATTTCTTTATAAGATGCATTTGGCCATTAAATCTGTTTTTGATACTTCTCAGCTGGATAATCTGTTTAGAATTATATTTTCCCTCCTTTAACCAACTGACACTGGAGCACAAACAGTGCAGCAAATACTTTTGGATGCATTTTATTGGTAGGTGTATTTCCCATAAAGAATAAATTATATCACATCTCTCTTAATTATTTATTGGTTTGTATTTTTCTTAAGTGTACTGAACCCCCTCCCATTGCCTCATACTCCTCTGGGCTTGACTAATGAACTGTTGACCATCTCCGATGACACCCCCCACCACCACCATCTCACTCCCCCACTCTTTCTTCCACTCTCCCTGCAGGGTGCTGTGTAATGATATCCTCAGCCTGAAGGTGGCAGGAGATCCAGTGCTAACCCCTAACTCTGTGTGCCTCAGGCTGGCAGGCCTCAGTAAACGTCAGATGCGGATGTGTGTGAGGAACCCTGATGTGACAGCATCTGCTCTGCAGGGGATCCAAGTGGCCATCCATGAATGCCAGCACCAACTCCGGGACCAGCGCTGGAACTGCTCCTCGCTGGAGGGCTTTGGCAAGCTGCCGAACCACAACTCCATCCTCAACAGGGGTGAGAGTCTGAGGCAGGCTAATGATAGTCAGTATGTGATCCTGGGGTTTATGGTAGAAAAGTGCAGGTATGAGAATACAGAATACCTGCGCTGTACGCAGGTAAATGACATTTGTAGAGCTGCAGTCTTTATGGTTTCAACCTCTCTGAGTGTGTTCCTCTTGCTCCTAGGTTTTCGGGAGAGTGCCTTCTCTCTGGCCCTGCTGGCGGCGGGCGTGGCTCACTCTGTGGCCTCGGCTTGCAGCATGGGCAA
The DNA here is from genome assembly GCF_013358895.1 of Oreochromis aureus. Classification (NCBI taxonomy): domain Eukaryota; kingdom Metazoa; phylum Chordata; class Actinopteri; order Cichliformes; family Cichlidae; genus Oreochromis; species Oreochromis aureus. The sequence continues at coordinate 19,786,997 of NC_052961.1, read as the reverse complement.
GTTGCGGGGGTGTGGCTGCGAGGCCAAGCGTCGCCAGGACGATGACAAGATCCGGCTGAAACTCACACAGCTGCAGCTGCAGACGCTTCAGAAGGGTGGGGCAGGCATCGACTTAACACGGTCATTACCCTCAGAGCTGAATGGTCATCATGGCAGCCTGCCACCTAACCTGCACTCAGCCCACCCCTCAGCCCTTCTCAAGCCCTTACCGGATGAGCTAAGCTCTATGCAAGACACCTGGGAGTGGGGGGGGTGCAGTCATGACATCCGTTTCGGGGATCGCTTTTCCAGGGACTGGCTCGACTCCCGGGGGTCTCCAAGAGATATCCACGCCCGCATGAAGATACATAACAACCGTGTGGGACGACAGGTGAATATTGTGCTTTTCAGCTGTTGTCCCTCCGAGTTTCAGCACTCACTCATTATGATTTTGGTTGTTGTTGGAGTTTGCTTACAGTGTTATTCTTTACACAGATAGTGACTGACAACATGACAAGGAAATGCAAATGTCACGGCACATCAGGGAGCTGTCAGTTTAAGACCTGCTGGCATGTGTCTCCAGAGTTCCGGCTCGTGGGCTCCATACTCAAAGAAAAGTTCCTGACAGCCATTTTTGTCAACTCTCAGAACAAGAATAATGGGGTTTTCAACCCTCGGACAGAAAACGGCGCCAGTGGAACTCAAGGGGGTCTCGGCGGAGGACGTCGTCGAATCATGTCCAGAGAACTGGTGTACTTTGAGAAGTCTCCTGACTTTTGTGAGCACGACGCGTCCATAGACTCTCCGGGAACACACGGACGCATCTGCAACAAAACTAGCTACAGCACAGACAGCTGCAGCTCGCTGTGCTGCGGCCGTGGACACAACATCCTGAAACAGACGCGCAGCGAGCGCTGCAATTGCAGATTTCACTGGTGTTGTTACGTGCTGTGCGAGGAGTGTCGTCACACAGAGTGGGTCAATGTGTGCAAGTAGACGTCAGTCTGTTCCCCCCTTAGTTCGAGCGGCTTTTACTCATCCAGGACTCAAGATGGCGAGCCTGTCCCTTCGCCCACTCCTGTTGTTCGAGCTTTTGTTTTTGCTCCTTGTGCAACTCTCCCAGAGATTCTGTTTACGCCCCCCCCCCCTCTTTTTTTAAGTCCATCATCTGGGATCTATTTTCTTTTTGTAGACGCTGTTATTCTCAAAATGCCAAGTCAGAGATTGAAGAGGTGACTCATGTCATTTGTCTTCCCATGGTCTGTTTAGACGCTGGCCTTTCAGCCATGAAAATGGCCCATACTTCATCGTTTGAGTCCCACAAAGACAAAAAAAGAAAGAAAACGCAACAGCAGAGGAGCTTCAGTGTCTACAAGCTGACTCATCTTATTGTACAGTAACAGTTTATTTGAATGTGTATGTCTATAATTGTAAATGTATTATTATTAATATTAATATTGTACTAGAGCCTGTCTTTTTTCATTTAAGTGAATGACAGATTGATGGTGGCCATGTGGTTCGGCATGGTGAAGCAGTGTGCAGAGAGAACAGTCTAATTTTCTTTCTCCATTTGCACCAAAACAATACTCATGTGTGACTCGGAAAAGTACTAATTTGGGAACTTGTCTCACAATCTCTCTTTACTGATCAAAGAAGAAAAGACAGACGATTTTTTTTTTGGAAGGGCAAATGAATTTGACACAGTGCTTTCTCACATGCAGGACTTTCAGATGCTCGTCCAAGCTTGTACACTTGTAAAACTCAAGATGGGAAACTGGAAGCAACATCCGATTTGGAAGCAAATCGGATCCCTCAAATCTCTAGATTGTACGACTAATGATTCAGATTTATATATTTATATAATGGTAACAATAGTAATCACTTCATGAGAATGGTTGCTAGTAGTCATGTTTTTTATGACTCTGTATCATTACTGTGGCAGCAAAAATGCTCTCTTTTGTGTATAACTGTACTGTGATTTGTGTCACTTTCCTAAGAAATTGTGACTGGGCTCTTGATATTCCGTGCTTGCTTTTGTCCATTTCATCAGTCTGAGCACTCCTTAGATTCTTCCCACATGTACTACATGTCAAAGTGAGAGATGGACCTACTTTAGTCCTGAAATGACGCTGAAGGGTGTGCGTGTGTTTAAATGTGTGTGCGTCTGTTGCTGTGTAAATGGGGGGTAGGCTCTGTGCACTACAGATTTGGGAGGTGAGAGCCTTTTTTATGGCCACTTCATGCTGAGAGAAGGACTTTTTATGGCTGCAGGATATTGTTTCCTTAAAGTATGACTTTTATTACTGGAGAGAAGCATCAAGAGAGCAGAGAATGGGGGTGATTATACCAGTCTTTGCTGTGCGAGCATCTAAGGGGATCATCTGTCCAGAGTTCATAGCCAAGGAAGGGACTTGTTGAACCACGTGCTTTGGGGACGCTGTATCCCTGTTACCTGGGAGACAGACTACACAAATATAAACACATGCACATAAATGCTTGCATGGGTTGGTTTACGTACCAAGACATGTAGGAACGCTGGCACCCGACGTTCAATCAAAAACATGCATGTTGTTGCGCACAAATGAACTGTAGATTTAGCAAAATGCTCCTGTCGCCACTTGACTTGATTTATGATAGCAGCATTCCTCGATATCTTAGATAATCCAAACCGTCTCCATGCATGGCCTGCTGGGAAAAGCTTTTTTTTGCCACATAGGATTTAATGCCAATTAAGTCCTGTTTGCATGGACTTTGGTAAATATCCCTGGACTCCGAAGGAATGACAGCGCCAGTGGCTGAATTGAGCACTTGATCTTTTTTGGTATTTAGAGAAGGAGTAAAAGAAAAAAAAGGAGACAGCGAAGAGGTATGGAATGATAAGGGCCTGGATTTCTGGTTTGGATTTCTTCATTCCTTTATCATTTCACCCTGGAGCTGCTGCAAAAGGGAATTTCCTGTCACTGTTTCTAACCATGTGTGAGACAGAGGTTGGTGGACAGCCTGGGATTGCTTTCTCTCTCTCGCTCTGTTTCTCTTACTTACTTCGCCCCTTTCCCCATTCTCCCCTTCATCATTGCAGACAGAGACACATGCATAGCAACACATTGACTGCCCCCCCCAGCAGTAATGACATCCAGACTGGGCTGAAATTAAAGAGAGGCAGGCAGAGAGAGAGGAAGTAAGGAGAGATAAAAGTTACCCACTTTGACTGACAGCATGATTATATGTATAAATAAGGCGATTTAGCGTGTTTAGTTGGATATGAAGATAGCGAGATAGATCCTTGCTGCACATACGGCAGAGATGCACAAGCAAAGGACAAATAGAGTGTGGCGAACGGGGTGAATAAAGTGTACTCTGTATAAATATATGCCTCGAAACATCTGCTTCTCAACTCCCCTTTCATTTTTGATGTGGGACAGGCAGAGGAGAGCGGGAGAGAAAACACAAGGAGCCAGCTACCCAGAACATCAAAGCCCCTGCCCTCAACGTGCAGGCCCTCATTAGTTCAGCTAGCAGAACCAACGAGACTTGTGATTGTGTTTGCTGGGGTGCACGCTGGCAGACACTTCAGAGGAAAGGCTCCCTTAAGTCATAACTCCCCACCCTACCTCTCCTGCCACCACCCGGGCCCGCTTTAACCCCCCTGTAACCCTCTCCAAACTCCCCGCGCACACAAACTCCTGCATGCTCACCCCACCATCCACTCCACCCCGTAATCTGGTCTGCAGCTGCAAACATCTGCTCCCCTCTTTATTCCTCGCTGCCTCCACCGCTGAATTGATAAACACATCTATTACTGGACCACTGACTGGCACGCAGCACAGAGGAGGAATGAGGCAAATGTTGGACTCACCTATGGCTGCAGGGGCGGTTTGACGGAGTGCCGTTTGTTCACATTGGCTTCTTCTTTAGGTGGCTTCTTTTTTTAAAAATGTCCTTTAATTTCAAAGTGCAGTGCAGTTTGCAAGTGTACAATGCAAACTGCATGACAGAAAACAAGAAAGAGAGATGGCATTGACCCCAGGTTTGGTTTTATTTAACTTCATTCAAAACCTTTTTTTTTTTAATTTTAAAAAGATGGCTACAGAAAAGAAGAAAAACATCTTATAACTATGAGGGAAGTGAGTCTGCAGCGGTTTGGACTCACTGCATGAAGCAATCTCATTAAATAGCATAGGCGCCAAAAAGCCATAGAAATACTTGACATTTTTAATAAATAAAATAATGCTCAAAGGTAAACCAACTGCAACATCGAGTCAGTCTATGCTTTTGTCCCCTCCTGTCACCTCATTATCTGTGAAACACTGCCAGGAAGTATCACTTGGCATCCTGTTACAGTCAGCCATTTACTTATTCATTAAGATGATTCCTGTTTTAATTATTCAAGCGTGTTTGCCTGCAGGCTCTCGTTTAAAACTGGTTTGGGCCCTCTAAAACGTGTATGTCATATGTTAGATAGTGGGAACAACGCTATCAAACTATTTATTATTCTTTGATATCCCTCAAGAAAACAAGATAAGCCTCAAATAAGCTGTAAGGTGATGGTGCATACAGTAACTGTTCAGAGCTGGAGACAGCAGTGCTCCTGGCTTTTAACAAGTCGCCGCGCGATGAGAGATTGGCAATCCAACTACCGCGAGAACGCGCAGTGTCACAGCTGCAGCTCATCGCGAGACTATCATCCAGTCCTTCGCCTGAATCCAGCTGGTACCCTTCCTGCCGTTGACGGGTAAGTGAGAACGAGATGCAAATAGTGAAATTCCTGAAAGAGGTATACGAGCGCTAAAAAGGTGGTTTAAATTATCACCGCTTGAGTTGCCTTTTAAATGCTGGGAGGGGGGAAATGAACGACCCTTAATGTACGACATGAGGCCGACTGGCGCGTTTGTCGTGACTGTAAGAGGGGGGATTATAGCACACAAATTGACCCGGAGATTTTATTTATGTTTTCAATTAAATACCGACGATATTAGCTCATAGGATAGCAAGCAGATTATGTTCGAAAAATGAATGTTATCGAGCCGAAAGAAACGTGATATGGGTTCAAAATTCATCGCCTGCTTCGACTGCAGCATCCGCCGTCTTCGCCTCGCATTATGACAGATGTGTGTGGATGTGCGGCCACTGCAGCTGCAACGGGCTACGCTAGCACCTGCTGCCCGTGCTTTTGATAGAAATGAATGGAAACCTAGCTAGTCAGAGGTAAAGCAGCCAGTCATTAAAACAGACAAGAGGGATACTTCACTGCCACACAGAAGACTGCCACGGCTGGTTTAAAATAACCCTCTAAAAACCAATGCGACCCGTGTAGTGTGTGTTAGCACAAGTTAACAGGCAAGGTTGGCCTGTAAAGGGCCCATTACCACTGAAGGGCCACCCTCCTCCCTCAGCTCTGTGAGCCTGACTGTGTGCAACCATAGACAGCCTTAGGTTATGTGTCATAATAACGTAATATGAAATGAGTGTTACCCTGGCATATCTTCAGTTGCCTAAAAAGAGCATAAAAAGGTGGTTACTCAGCACCACATGAAAGCTGAGCCACATAACAGAGATCCAGCATGGCCGCCTCTTTTCCCAGTGAGCTGTCACTGTAAAGGAGCAGCTTTCGAGTCAGGTCAGCTGCCTGCCGGGTGTGAAGTATACGTTTCCTGGCTTTCCTCTGAGGGGGCACGGCTGTGAGCCGTAAGGGAGGTGCCAATGCTGAGAGGTGCTTTTGAACAGCTACTGTCACACCACATGTTTCTTTGTGTGTGTGTGTGTGTGTGTGTGTGTGTGTGTGTGTGCATGTGCATGTGTGGTTTCGACTCTCTAAACGTGGTTCACGGTTTGTTTTGGCTGCTTGTTGCTATGTATAGCAACAAAGCAGCCCGTGTAACAGTTTTGTTGCAGTTGTGCCCCCACCTCCTCTCCTCCCGAGTCATCATGGGAAACATCTTTGGGAACCTGTTGAAGAGCCTGATAGGCAAGAAGGAGATGAGGATTCTCATGGTGGGGCTGGACGCTGCAGGGAAAACCACCATCCTGTACAAGTTGAAGCTGGGGGAGATCGTCACTACCATCCCCACAATTGGTGTGTGACTGTCTGCCTCTAAATAAAAAAAACCCTGCGTCTTAGAGATTGTCCAGATTATGTGACCCATTTTCTATTTGCTTGTTGTCCCATCCACCCCAGGTTTCAATGTAGAGACAGTGGAATACAAGAACATCAGCTTCACTGTGTGGGACGTGGGTGGCCAGGACAAGATCCGTCCTCTTTGGAGACACTACTTCCAGAACACCCAGGGTGAGATGCATCAAAAGCATCTTAGGTGAAAGACCAGCCGGCATGGTTAGAGTTTTTTTTAAAAAAAAGGCCTCTCCAGTCCTGCTGCGGATCCTGGAGCGCACGCTCGCCCCCAGCACCTGAGGACAAAATCTGACTAATCCTTCAGATGATGTCATTTGCATACAGGCTCCAGCTGTTTCAAATTATCATCATCCTAGTCATGTTCAAATCCCGGACAACCATTAAACATGCTTTGACAATATGCTTTTCTAACAATGTGATGTGACCTGATTGTTTTTGTTCGGTTTAAACTTATTCCTGCAGGTTTGATCTTTGTGGTGGACAGCAATGACCGCGAGCGGGTCAACGAAGCTCGAGAGGAGCTGATGCGGATGCTGGCTGAAGACGAGCTGAGGGATGCTGTTCTTCTAGTCTTTGCCAACAAACAGGTATGCGCCACATTACGTTTCCCCCTGCTTTTACGCCTCTTGCCTCACCAACTTCCTGACGGACACTTTGTCCTCTGTGATTTTGTTCAGGACCTGCCCAATGCCATGAACGCCGCAGAGATCACAGACAAGCTGGGCCTGCACTCCTTACGTCACCGCAACTGGTACATTCAAGCCACCTGTGCCACCAGTGGGGACGGCCTGTACGAGGGTCTGGACTGGCTGGCCAATCAGCTGAAGAACAAAAAGTGAAGGGCCGGGTCAGTAAAGTGGGGAAGAGCCTGGGTGCCAGCTCCAGGTTGTGGTTATAGGGGTTCCATTGTGTTTACATAGAGAGGAAAAATGCTGAAAAGCTCCCAGGGGGTGACTCTCAGTGGCTTTCTCCCCTCCCACCATCTCCCCCCCACCATCCACCCTCGAAATACTTCTTTATTTTTTTTCCGTTCTTTGATTAATTTGATTTGTTTGAATCTGTGGTGAGCATTTTTAATCATTTACAAGCAAACTTTATCTAAGTTTTTTACAATCTATAAACAAATAAATATGTACTGTATAATATTACTGTAAAGGTATATGGATTTGCTCTACTTTGCAGACCTCCACCAACATTTAATTAGCTCAGCAATTGTGATGGATCTCAAATCGTGATGGCAGAGCAGCCTTCCCTCAGAAACTACAGACCTGGTGTAAATTACAAAGAATGTCATAATATTATAGTGGGAGTACTATTACTATTATACTCGTACAGATAAATGTAATATAACTGTCCATACTGCAACCAAATTATGCTCTTCATAGATCAAAACTTTTAGCTATGATTTAGTTTTATTTATGCTGAATTAAACAAAATGTGTCAACTTTCTGGACAGTCTGAAACAATATATTTAATATTAATATTTATTGATTTTTTTTTTTTGCGTCATATAGTTTCTTTCCCTTTATTCTAATGTGCATTTACTGCTAAAGGCAGCTAGTTAAAAAAAAGAAAAAGAAAAGAAACCCCAGTATCACTGTACATTACTGCTTCCCAATCTGCATGGAGATATCCCAGTACTGGCTCGTGGGCTTGCAACAGGCCGCTGCTGTAAATAAAGATTTGTTCTAGTTGAGTTGCCTGGCACAAACGGGGTTAAAACAGTTTGTCTGGCATCAGCGAGGTGTGATATCTAAAGTGATACAGATGACAGAACAGGCACTCTGTACCAGCTCTGTGGCTCAGAAAAAAAAAATGCTGCTATTGGCCTGCCCTGTGGAGAGTGATGCAGCACAGCATGTGACTGGCAATATTAAGAGAGCTTACATAGTTTTACATTTTTGTTTTTATTTTTCAATCCGTTTGTGCAGCATCGCTTCTCATGCGGATTTATCCACCCTTAACTGGCATGACATTATGCGTGTCTCGCTATTTCATGTTGCACAAAATTACTCTAGACTCACTGTTGTTGTACAGAAGGTGTTGTCTGTTTTTTTTAAATGGGGTGTTTCTTTATTTTGTTGAGTTATTTTTTCCTTAATTAGCTAATTAGATCAGACTGTTGCATTTTTTTGTTTTGGGGTTTTTTTGGGGGGGAGTTTGTTCACAAAAAAAATAATAAAATAAGGAGAGAGGATGATAGTAATACTGCATCGTAAGGCATGTTAATACTGTACAAGATCTGTAATAAAAGCGAATTATAATAGCCTGTTTCCTCAGACTATATTTGTTAGTCTTAATCATTGCTGCTGGTTGGAACAATGCTGTACTAATAAATGTTATGGATTTAGTGTAAAGTTTACCGAACAACCTTCTAATATGCAAAAGCATGCTTTTCTATGTTGGCGCAACTGTATATATGTTGATGTAACCGGGAAAGTGGAACCGTGGTTTTCGGGGTGAAACCAAAAGCGCTGTTGATACACCTGTAGATAATGGGGTCAGCGTGTTGGCAGATAACTGACAGCAGCTTGTGTGTGCGTGTGTGACGTGCATTATATTCCGTTCGGTTTGGTGTGAAAATTGTTTTCGTGGCCTTATTTAGCCAGTGGTTTCATTTCTCTTTGATAACAGGTTTATATGTAAGAAATATCCAGCATTCAAGTATCTCACCTATGATCTGTGACACCGATGCACTAGCAGTTCCGATGTGGCTAAACATCCCTCCCTCTTTCAGTGACTATTTTCAGATTTTAACTTTCAAATAAAGAAAAATATTAAATGAGGCTGCACGACATTCCAGCTGGCGATTTGCTCTCAGAGAGAAACAGAGTATAATATGAAGAGGGGGAAATTTAAGACAGAAAATCAGAAAAACCTAAGCAGGTGCAAAAGTGTTGAATGATTTAATTATTCCTGAGACTACATCAATAAATAAAAAGACCAGAGTATACATTTGCTTTGCCTTGCTCATTTTTTTCCTTGCTGTCGTTTATCGTCGCACGTGTTGGTTTGAAAACCCCAGCACGATTACGAGCGTGCTGTTTTTATCTTCTCTTGTCTGTGGCTCAAACTCAATTTCAAGTTGACAGTTCGCCCCAGAATCAAATGTGCGAGTCATTATTTGTCAATCATTGTTCTTGGATAAGTTGCCCAGTTTTGAAGATGTTTGTCTGCTTGAATAAAAGGAAGCTACAGAGTATACTTGTGGTGCTCAAAGCACCAAAACACTATGTTTGATGTGGGTGGTGAGTGCAATGTGGTAGAACGAAGGCAGTTCTCACACAAACTACTGTATTTGATTTGGAGGTGATGTGTCCTTTTAAGATCCCTGCTAGGTTTCTTGAAACAGTTTGGTCCTCAATTTGTTGGACAGAGACACTGTTTTTGTAGTTTTGCTTCTGTACAGTCATTTTTGAGTCAAACGACAAATTAAACACACAATGTCTGAGGTTGATTCAAAGTGTAGAATTTTTATTTTATAGTTTTTATTGTTATTTTTAAAACATGAGGCTCATAAGAGATGTCATTTCAAGTGAGGGAGACAAGTTAGCTTGAAAAACCCAAATAAATAAGAGCAATAATGAAATAATTAGGAATGGCCGAAGCAACATTCTTAAGAAGTATAAATGCAGTGATCAAGTCAGCAGCTCCCAACAGGCCTGGAAGACCAGCGAAGACAAATGGAGTGCATGATGACAGAATTATTTCCATGGTTAAGAAAAACGGCTTCACAGCATCTAACCAGATCAAGACCACACTTTAGGAGCAGGCATGTGTGCACGTCAATCACATCATGACTGTTTGATTTAAAATCTGCTGTGGCGGTGTACAGAGGCAACACTACAAAAACTCTGTCTTTGCACAACACATTATTGACCTTACTGTACTTCTCCTTCATTGATGAATCCTTAATAAACAGTAAAATATTTAAAAACTCTTAACTGTTGCCTCAACACATATATGTTCAATTGATTTCATGTGTGCACCGGAGGTTTTAAGTTGCGGCCACATCTGGCCTCCAAACTGGTTGTGATGTCACAATATCCTCTTATGCCTACACATGTTGAACTTTGATTTAAGGTGAGTCCAGAAGGACGTTCTTTTCAGCAGATTAATAGGAAACAGCTTTGACGTCCCTTATGACGCATGTATCACTCTGCACAATAAAGGTCAAAAATCTAAATGTGAGTTAGACTGGGTTTTTTTTAATGAAGTGGGAGTTGATCGAGAACAGTTTTAACTCAGTAAACTGTTTATCGTACCAGTCATCAGCTAAGACTAAAATCAGACTAACAGCACATATTACACAACTGTGGGATTTGGCTCTACACAGCCTTTCTTTTGTCCTTTATTAACTGCTGTTATCAAGAGAAGTTTGGCACAATCAGGTAGTTTGCCTGTGGAATTGCTGCACTTCACAGAGAGTCATTTTGTCTGAGCCAATCAGAGGTCCATGTAGGGGAGAGTGCTGCTGTGTCTCCAAGGGTGTGACAGCAGTATGTGAGTCGGAGCTGCTCCCGGGGCCACCAGCCCCCTTGGCCCCCTGCAGGACCGCTACAATAGTGGCCCCAGGGCGGATGCCATAGCTGGGATTCCCACTCGTAACCGGGACACCTTCGCCCAGGGCACAGACACACTGGCAGCAGCCCCACAATCAATTCATCAATCTCTGAAGGGAGTGGCAACTCCAAAAGGCCACAGCAGGCACCCCTCACAGTTCCCCTTGGAAGGGACAGGGCCACCAGGGCTGACACAGAGACTTGACACCATGGTGGCGTTGTGAAAGTGCCAAGCTCTGTAAATACTATAGGCTGCTATCAAAGCTATTTTATCTTGACGGGGCAAACAGAGAAACTCTCATGTGAAAAATGAACACACGCACAAAAAAAGTGCATCTGGTGACAATCTTAGACTTTTCACCGTTTTACTCAGCAACAGGAAAGTTTCACACTGACTGCTGTTTATGAAACAAAACAACTGACTCAGTCTTCAAGATTTCTTCCAACATTTTTGGGGCAATGGTGTTTTTTTTCCCCACAAAGTTTTCCACTATTCAGTGACTGACTGGATTAAAGGCTGATTATTTTATTAGAAGAAATTAGAGATTGGATCATATGTCCAATAAACAGTGAAAATATAGCCATCCATGTGCAAACGCTGAGTCTACCCACCACAGGGCCCTGCAGCAGCTGTGAAATAGGACGCCTAAGTGTCAGACTCTGGCTCCTCCTGCTGGACAGAAAAAGAGGCTGGAGTAGGGCATTTCAGACTCCTGCTTTAAAGTCCAGGCAGATGAACAACAAAGACATTAATTACTGTACACATAAACCGCGCTGTGGTGTTATTTCTTGGCGTCTTTTACCATCAGGTTGTTGAGACGAACATTAAAATCCAAGTTCATCTCAATCTCACCATTCTTCCCATTTCCTGCACATGGATGCTTGCAAACAAACTGCGGATTGTTCGGCTCTCCCCTCCCTGCCGCATTCAAAAATAAGATTAACAGTACATCTGTCAGAAGCGGTTAATGATTTCCATCCATTAGTGGCCCGTTTTCACCCGCAGCTCCGTGTTCAGGAATCTTGTCTGCTCCGAGGCCATTTTCTCAAATTAAGCATGTTCTTGTTTTGGGTTCAGAAGTCACTTGACTGTCTGACAATGTGGCCATTGTGGCAGGCTGCTCCATACGCATCAAAGAGGTGATTAACCAGTTGACAGGGCTGCGGGGACAATACTGCTCTTTACGGGGGGAAACAGTGCGGCCACTCAGAGCGCTGGGCTCTTACTGGGTGGGGGGACCGAAACGCTGCTTCCACTGCTGACAGCATGAAACAAAAATAACTGGTGTTCACACTGCTGCACACGGCAAAGATTCACATCCAAAATCAGTTCAATGCTACACTGAACGACCTGTCCTTGTTAGTCAACCGAGTCTGTCTCAGTGACTCGTGTGTCATTTAGCTTTTTTGTTATTATAGTGTTTTAGCCACGCGTGTTTGTAATTTTTTAAGCTTTCTGTCAGCAGTATTATGTCAGTCGTTTCTCGAGGGCTTCATAAATTTAGCAAAATTTTTTGCTTTAGCGTAACAACCGAGGCTTCAGCTCGAAATGACGGACAAACCACTGATTGGTCGGGATATCGGCCAATCACACGTCCCCATCTGGGAGGGAAATTCCCTCATCACAATAAACTACAACTTGTTTTCAGTTTTTCAAGTAGTCTGAGGGATGTTTGCGGTCTTATTAGGTGTTTTGAAGGAGTTGCACTTGTCCTTCACTTTGACTCATGATTTGATCGGATTTTCCCTTTCATGGAGACTTAACTCTTAACTTTTACACCCCCTACTCTATATTCTTTAGTCAAATTTTTCCCTGCAATACATATTGGCTCTTCGGAGGACTACCTAAACCCCTGTGATATGCATAGATCTCCGTGAACAGGCTGGACATCAGCATGGAGCAGTGGCGAGTCATTTTACTGGGAGTGATTTTATCTTGGAGGCTTCGAACATCATCTCAAACGCATGAAGGTGAGGATATACGTGATTCTACATCTGAAATCCTGTCTTCATTAAGTTTGAATCTCGTGAAATTTAGATAATACCTCAATTACCAGACAAATTCTAGCAATAGAATAGAATTAACTGTATGCACTTAAAGCTTTCGTAGTATAAAGTGATAAACCTCACCATGCCATTGTTTGCTTCACAGCTCACCACTCTTCCTTAAAAGCTTTTTTATTGTTATGATTAGGGTCTTATCCAGGCCCTTGCACTGCACTGTAAAAATCTGCAGAGAACAGCAAAGATTCACTTTAAGAACCTCTATTTACCATTAACTGATTGTCACGCTGTCACTAAATCCTTTCTAATAAAATTTAATGTGGTTATCTGCAGTTACAACGACATTAATGTGTCTTTGCTAACATTCAGATCTCCCTTTGAGATAGCTGTCAAACAATCACACTGTTTTTCTTTCCTGTCAGGACCTTTTGTTTATTTACTAATTTCCGATCACTGAGCCCTTTCATGAATGTTTTATGAATGTTTTTATAAATACAAAACATTAACAAATAATTTAAGTACTAATGCCTGTTTTTGAGTTATCCTAAGTATGAGTTGAATATTATTGAGTCCTCCCAGATTAGCTGAATGATTCAGGGCCAGTGTTTGCTTAAAAGAGCCATGTATGAATATAAGTGTGCATTAGGCAACAGTCCTTTGTCAGCATGTAACTTTCCATTGTTATTATGCAGCAGTCTTCAGGGTCCCATAGCTGTGTGTTATGTGTTCATAACGAAGACAAGAGATGTGACTTGTGTTGAGTGAGTGCTGCAGGTGGCTAACGTTTGCACATTAAAGGACCAGTTCCTCAGTTTTCTTGCTGGGCACTCAGAGATGGTGTGTATGTCACCTTCCGTTCACGATATTTCCCTTCCCTCTGCCAGAGAGTCCCATTCACACACGGCCCATTGTCTTTTGGTATGATCTCAGCAATGCGTGGCTTGCAGACGCACATGCACACGCATACACAGAAGCACTGTCTGTCACTGCAGCACTCATCACTCACTGAGACACACTGTCCACATTTATAGCTTTACAACAATGAAGCACTTTGTCTGAGGGGGAAAAAAAAAAGTCACTCTCTCTTCTGACCCCCCTGGCCTCCTCTTCATCAGCCCCAGGCCTGTACTGCTCCATGTAAGCGGGTAACAGCCTGCAAGTTTCTCTCTGCTTCACATCAAAATCTGTAGCCAGCACAGGCATGAACACAGCATCAGGGAGAGTCACCAACCCTATAAATACCACAGACACAACACAGCCCACAGTACTCACTTTCCCAGTGTTATTTACGTTCATTTTCATCTTTATTCCCTATCTGTGTTAGAAGTGTGTCCAGGGACGCAGAATGGACTCAGTTCCACGGGCTCTCAGGAGAACCAGTACAATCTGATTAGAAACCGGTATTATGGCTGTGAGATTGTAATGGGAAACCTGGAGATCACACAGATTGAGAGTAACTGGGACTTCTCCTTCCTCAAGGTAAATGTCATGTTTCCTTACTCTCCAGGCCTCCAGTCGGTAAATTTGAAAAAAGCGTTAAAAAGTGGAGAGTATATTGTAGAAGTAGCCTCTTATATTGCCTCTTATATTAATGGTCTTCTTCACTCCAGAGAATCCGTGAGGTGACTGGCTATGTCCTCATTGCTATGAACCACTTTCAAGAGATTCCTCTGGGCCAACTGCGCGTCATCAGAGGAAACAGCCTGTATGAAAGACGTTTTGCTCTATCGATCTTCCTCAACTACCCCAAGGACGGCTCCAACGGCCTACAACAGCTGGGACTCGCAAACCTGACGGGTTAGAAGAACAACAGAAAAACAGATATTAGAGAAAGAAAACGTTCAATGTTTGTTCTGTAAAAGAAAATGCTTTCTGAAACCCAAGGCGTTTGTGACAGTGGGGAGTGGTGCATTACATAAAATGGAGCAATTAAACTCAACATCTCAGATCAAGCCTGGTCCTACTGGAAGTCCCTGCCATCAAATACAGCTGTGGTCAGAAGTTTACATCCACTCAACATGGGCATGAATGTCATGGGAAGTCTGGGCTTTAAATGATTCCTTTGAATTGACCGGGACCTTTCTGTGTGGAGTTTGTATGTTCTTGGTGTATTTGCATGGCTCTCCGGCTTTCTCCCACAGTCCAAAGACATGCAGTTAGTGGGGTTAGGTTGATTGGTGATTCTAAATTACCTGTAGGTGTGAGTTTGAATGCTTGTTTGTGTCTCTGTGTTAGCCCTGAGTCAGATTGGCAGCCTGTCCAGAGTGTACCCTGTGTCTGCCCTGTGGCAGCTGGGATGCACTCCAGCCCCCCTGTGACTCTGAATTAGATAAGTGGAAGAGATGGATGGATGGATGGATGGATGGATGGATGGATGGATGGATGGATGGATGGATGGATGGATGGTCCTTCAGCACATCGTCTATCAATCACCTCATCAGGATGCTTTTGGTAACCATCAGCAAGTTTCTGGCATAATTCTTCTTGGCAGAATTGAAGTGACAGTTTGAGTCATCTTCTGGACCTTGGTGCCAAAGCAGTGACAATTTAAATGATCTCTACCAGACCTGCTAAAAATAGTGGTCAAATGTCCAGCTAGAATTATCCCAGAAGCTTTTTGAATGGTTACCAAAAGTATCTTGACAAGGTACAACTTACTAAAGAACATTTAACCAAATATAAAGGGTGTATGTGTATATTTTGGACCCTGTGTGGTTTAGAGAAAGCCCCAAATAAATTCAAACTTGCGCACGTAATTCTTGTTTTTTTAAAGACATTAAAGATGTATGGTGCAAAATCATTTCACCCTGGAAAAAAAAGAAAGAGTTAAAAGAAATCAGTCCAAAATTACTATGACATTCAGGCCCATGATGAGTAGAGATAAACTTCTCACCACATCTGTTAAACTGTAATTTTGATTTTTACATTACAATTGTGAACTGGTGCTACATAAATAAAACTGAAATGAAATGACCTGAGAGATCATTTCTTTTACCTTGTTCCAAATTCTGCATCTTTTATTGGTTTTATTGTCTAATTCTTTCAAACTTTATTAGTATTTTCTTAGAGGCTTAAAAACCTCATGAAAAAATTATTCTCATACTGTTTTTTTAAGTGTATATTTTGATTCACCTTTGATACTGATATATCTGCTGAAAGCTGTGTTAACCGTTTTCTCTGTCTAGCTTGCGTTATGTTTCACTAATGTTTTCACAGAGATTCTGGAGGGAGGGGTGCAGATTATCAATAACAAATACCTGAGTTATGGTCCCTGGATCTTCTGGCAGGATATTGTCCGGGACAGCAGCGCTCCTATTGATATCAAATACAATGGAAAGAAAGGTCACTGCTGGTCTGCTATACGTATTCCAATTCATCTCTAAATCATCTCTTTTTATAAGAAACGCTTATCTTTCTATGTGTCTCTCTTTTTTAGGCCCATGCCATAAATCTTGCGGAGATTATTGCTGGGGACCAAACGAAAAGCAATGCCAGATCTGTGAGCGCCCACGTTTTGTTTTTCCTTTGCTCCTCTTCACTTCACCTCATTATATCTCTTCAAAGCTACACAGAAATACCCAGAGACAGACGCGCACACAAAGGTTCAACACGCATACACATTTCTGTGACTTCCGATTAACTCGTCTCTCCTGTGTGTTTTAGTGACTAAGACGGTGTGCGCTCCACAGTGTAACGGCCGCTGCTTTGGCACAAGCCCGAGGGACTGCTGTCACATAGAGTGTGCAGCAGGATGTAAAGGCCCCCAAGATGTGGACTGTTTTGTAAGTGAATTATCTTTTTCTCTTTGGAGAGGTTTGCTGATGAATCAAGAAAATGGTTTTATTCTTTTTTTTTTTTTTTTATTTCATGAAGGATTTAAGTCTAAATTCCTGTATCTCATGCTGGGAATAAGTCTTTACTTCCTGGGCCCAATTCTAAATCTTGAACAGGTTTTCCAGAGTTTAAGGGAAACTAATGCTTTGTTTCCTTTGTTCTTCTGTGGTATGGATGGTCAGTCTGCCTTTAATTGTTGCCATGTGATGTAGCTTGTAAATACAATAGTTCATGCAAGCACATTCTTGTACTGGAGTTTATATTCATGCTTGTGGCTCGCACAGCCTTACTTTGATGAAGTTAGGTTTAAAATCAAGTTAAATTTGGAAATGCATAGTTGCACATAATAGCCTGCCATAAAAAATAATCCACACTATTCAAAAACAAAATTCTTGACCTCTTGGTGACATTAGAAGAAAAGTAATTTATAACCAAAATCTGTATGATTCAGCCTCTGCAGGCCATGAATGTCTTTTTAATTGTGATCTACTTCAGCAGCTTCACATATGGGCTTTTAGTATTTAATTTTGATTCTCTTCTTTCTGTGTGTGTTCCTGTAAAGGCATGTCGTCACTTCAATGACTCCGGAGCCTGTGTGCCACAGTGTCCCCGGGCTCTGATCTATAACAAGCAGACGTTTCAAATGGAAACCAACCCTAATGCCAAGTACCAATACGGATCCATCTGTGTGTCTCAGTGCCCCAGTGAGTGGCCTGCATGTGTTTACAAGTCTCAAAGTTTTCTTGTTACTTTTTTCAGCCATGTATAAAAAAAACAAAAACAAAACAACAGTGCAGTCTTTTTCAGTTCTAAGGTTTGAAGCATCAGGTTGTAATAATAAAAATCATCTGGTCCATGGCAGGCTAACAACAACCTCACATTAGCAACAACACATGACGTATTACACTGTGCCAAAATGCACAAGCAGCATGTGAAAAATAAAGTACACTCTTTCTGTTTCCAAAAGGATAAAGAGAGTAAGGATTAAGGAAGGATTAATTAATTAGCTGCCATTAATTAGTCATTAGCAAGCATGACCACATTTATAAAGACAAACGTTTTGGCGCTTTCTGGTCTGGAGCATTCAGTGCCAGGGAGGAAAGACATCAGAAGTGATCATCCTGCCCATCAGTCTCGGAGGGGTTGTAAGGCCACTTCCAAACAAGTCCATCATTCTACAATGAGAAAGATTATTCACAAGTGGAAAACATTCAGCTCAGTCGCCAATCTCCCCAGGAGTTTGGCGACCTTTTCATATACTACACACTGAGCCTGTTCACGAAGCTGCAGTCAGCACTAATATATGGTATCAGATCTAACATAATGCTAGTCCCCATATTAAAAGCCAAAAACTAAATACAACATCCAACTCTAACCAGGCAACAGAAGTTTTCAGGTGTTGTGTTGAATCTGGTGTGTTCATGTGTGTCCCATATTGTCAGTAAGGAGTCTAGGGTGGATAGGAGACATAGAGAATAGAGAAAAGCTGGTAAAAACCTGGTAGTAGGCTGTCAGGAAGCATATTACTGACTTTTAAGATTGTTAAAGTTGTATCGTCAATCATTTTATTTTATTTGCTCCTCTGCATGTGTATAATAAACATATTCCCTGTGTTTTTCTTTTCTTCCTCCTCCTCACAGCTCATTTTGTGGTGGATGGTAGCTCCTGCGTGAGCGCCTGTCCGTCAGACAAGATGGAGGTAGAGAAAGAAGGCCAGAGGAAGTGTGAGCTCTGCAGCGGACTTTGCCCAAAAGGTTGAAATGAATACAAATGCGATTTTTCACTTCTTCCACCAAGATTAGATCTCAGTTGTCAGATATGATTGTTTCTGGTCATCCCTGTAGTGTGTGAAGGCACTGGTGCTGAAGACAGGCAGACTGTGGACTCAAGCAACATCAACAGCTTCATCAACTGCACCAAGATTCAGGGCAGCCTTCACTTCCTGGTCACGGGGATTATGGGGTAACTGTCAGTATGCATCTCAGGGTATAGTGCCATACACTTGGTATGTTTATAGTAATTTTTTGTCTTTTTTCTTCACAGAGATGATTTTAAAAACATCCCACCACTTGATGCCAAAAATTTGGAAGTGTTCCGCACAGTCAGGGAAATAACAGGTGCACTCATGTGGTTTGTGACAGCTGACACTTTTTTCCAGCGATCGCTTTTTATATAGAATTTCACAATCAAGCATGCATGTTTCCTGCCTAGACCTGTAGTGCTATTCATCCATGTTTTTTTCCCAATTTGGTGTGAGTTGCCTTTGGTTGCAAAGATGTTTCCCTTCTCTCAATTGTCATAGCACAATCAAGTTTGATTTGGCGTAAACTATCCATTTAAACTTCGGTGAGGTGACAGTCACAATTAACATTAAACTGCTTGGTTTTCTTGTCACATATGAGGCTGTCTTCTATCCCTTGATAATGCACACAAAGGTTGCATCCATCAAATGATATATGCTCTCCTTTGGGGGAAAACAAATATCCAAATTATCTGCAAAATGGTATGCACAGTGTCATTTTCTATGGTGCTTAATACAATCACTGTGTTTTATTCTCAGATTTCTTAAACATCCAGTCCTGGCCCAAAGAGCTGAATGATCTGTCTGTTTTTTCGAGCCTCACTACCATTCAAGGGAGGACGCTCTACAAGTAAGACTAGACTGCAGATTATACTGTACATGTGTCAGTGAGAGGCCAGAGCAGGATACTTTTATCACAACAGCTGATGGATTCAAATGTGTGATTTGGTGTTATGGGATGTCATTTGACCTAGTATTTTGAGTTTCATGCCCTTTTGTGTTATGATGTTCCTGTTTGTAAAATTTAAGCTTTAGTCAGTTCTGTTGATATTGAGTTCTAATTCCCTATTTAGTTCTCCTCTGTCTAGGTTCTTCCCATGTCTGTGTCTTCCCTACTATGTTGGTTTTGGTGTCCTGTCTTCAGTGTGTCAAGTCTGTCAAGTCCCCTGTGTTTAAGTCTCCCTCGCCCTTTATATGTTTCAGTGATGTCTTTATCTCCCGTCATCTCCCCCATTTGTCATGTATACTCTCCTTGTGTCTCTCTCCTCTGTGTCCCTCTCTGTGTGTCTGTGTTAAGGTGCATGTGTCCCTTTCCTGTTTACGTCTCCTCCCCATGTTCTGTCTCCCTTGTCTGTCATGTGTATCCATGTATGTTTCTGCAGCCAGTGATTTCTAGTTTCCTCTTTCTCGTGTCCACTGTGGTTATGTTTTCCTCTCTCTCGCTGTCTGGTGTCAAGCTTGGGTCTTCCAGTTAACGTCTCCATGTTTCCTATGTTATTTTTAGAGTCTTGTGTTCCATGTTCAGTGTGTTTAGTTTTCACCTGTGGCATCATGTTCATTTGTATCAGCTGTGTTCCCCGTGCGTTTCTATTTCCCTCATCATCCTCGTGTGTATTTATGTGGTCTGTTGTCATTCATTCTTTGTCAGGTTGCCTGAGCGTACCCGGATAATCTTAGCTTTCTAAAACAGAGTTTGACTAAGAATTATAAAATTGACTTTTTATTGAATATGACCCTAAATGAGGGACTAACTATGTTTGTGTGTAAGGGAAATCTATTACTCTTAACCCTTTAAGACCTACCACAAAAAAATTGAAAATCATTTTTGGTTTTTTTACATATATTTCTACTTAGAGAAATTTAAGAGGTTTATCCCTCAAAACTTTAAATACAAAAAAGTTGCAAAAAATAGTTTACAACAACAGGAAATTTATTTTGAGTGTCTTCATAGTTTTATTTTTGAGATACACCAATTTTTATATACTGCAGAAAAAACGAAAATAAATGCAAATTTGCAAAAAAGCAGCATATGCATCAAAATAAACTATTTAAAGCAGTGCAATTTGAGTTCTAAGCATCCCAGAAACTATTCAGAAAAGCATGGAGTCTAACATGACTTTTAAAAACACCAGTATAGGCTTATAAGGCCTATAAGTAAAAAACTACATTATCCGCGAAAATGACGTCACTTACGGTTTCGGGCAGGTAATGGCAGACATGCGATAGTTCGCGCTGACGTCTATTTCAATGTAGGAAGTGTTATGAACAGCTGATCGGATCGGCAAAGTGTGTTTCTGGAATATTATGTTTTTGTTGCTGCAAGTGCTTTTTATGCAATTTTTACAAAGCATTATGTGGAAGGAAACTGTGACCTAAAACGAGCTGATGGCATAAGATGTAAGTACAACTCCTCCGGTTTCATATGCAAAAAAAATTATTGCGCTACCTTATGTGGTTCCGGTTCCACAGGGATTTAAAAATAGTTACGCAAAACGGAGCGTGCCCGCTCCGACCGGCTTTAAAGGGTTAAACCATGGAGGCATTTGTCTTACTCAGACTAATATCTATCTATAGGACTGTCTGTTGAATTACTCATTTATTTATAAGGCTCCAGATCACAACAAAAATTGCCTCAAGGCACTTTTTATTGTAAGGTAAAGACTCTACAATAATACAAAGAAAGCCTCAACTATCAGATGACCCCTTTGAGTAAGCACTTGGCAACAGTGGAAAGGAAAAACTCCTTTTTAAGGGAAAGAAACCTCCAACAGTTTCATTGTGAGACTGATTGCATTACCTAACAGGCTTGGAACTACAACATAATCTGTTACAGACAATCTGATGTTTTTTCCATTTGAATCATCCTTTTCTCCCCTCTTCATCCTCCAACCCTCCAACGAAAGCCATTTTTCTCTGACGGTCATGCGTGTCCCCACTCTTACCTCACTGGGTCTGCGCTCTCTAAAAGAAATCAGTGACGGCAGCATGTACATCAGTCTGAACAGCAATCTCTGCTACCACCACACTGTAAACTGGACGCAGCTGTTCAGAGGCCGCCGAGTTCGAGGCAACAACCTCAGCAACAACAAGCCATTGGCAGAGTGTGGTGAGGCGAGCTGTTGGACTAACAGATAACCTTCACTATATTCTAAATGTTATATTTTGAGCATATTAAACTCAGAATTCACTATTGTGTTGTATGTTGTAAGCAAGTAATCAGTGCTGTTCTTACACAGTTTTGTGATGTAGTTGCAGAAGGCCACGTGTGTGATCAGCTATGTTCAGACGCAGGATGCTGGGGCCCAGGGCCTGAACAGTGTCTTTCCTGTAGGAACTACAGTCGAGATGGCACATGTGTGCACAGCTGTCATTT
This sequence comes from Oreochromis aureus, assembly GCF_013358895.1. Taxonomy (NCBI): domain Eukaryota; kingdom Metazoa; phylum Chordata; class Actinopteri; order Cichliformes; family Cichlidae; genus Oreochromis; species Oreochromis aureus. Next base: position 19,765,314 of record NC_052961.1, on the reverse strand, counting down.
TTACAACGGGTCAGTGGTTGTGAGTTTACATTCTCGTGATTCATGTGTGTATGTTGAACATATATGTAATATTTTGTTTTGCTTCTTGGTTAATATTTCTGCAGGGCACCAAGGGAATTTGCAGGTCCGGATGGCGAGTGTACCGCCTGTCATTCAGAATGCAAGGCTCAGAGTGGGAAAGTCACCTGTACTGGACCGGTAATCACTAGCTTTGATAATCCAGTGACACAGTAGCCCAGAAGTTTATACGAACTCTAGCTTGAATTTTGATTATTTTTTTAAAATAGATAAGCAGTTCATTTGTTAAAATCTAGATGAAACAAGAAAGGTACTTAGAAACACACTCACCACCTACTTCATTTGGTACACATCACCAGTGTCAGGTTAGACCCTCCTTTGCCTTCAGAACTAAGGTTTGTGGCATTGATTCAACAAAGCGCTTGTTGTTTATACCAAATTCTAACCCTACCATCTGAATGTTGTAGCAGAGATCAGCACTCATCAGACCTAGCTGACAGGAGTAGCACCTGGTGTGGTCTTCTGCTGCTGTAGCCCAGCTGTAGTGCATTCAGGAATGCTCTTCTGCATACCTGAATGCAGGCTTTGTGATACCTCGTATATTGGTGGCATCTCTGTTGTGGTTCATTTCTGGTTCATTGTCACTCTAGCAGAGTTTATCTCACATAGTCTTTATTTATGATCCTCCTTTCTCTCTCTCATTGGTAGGGTTCAGATGATTGTGTGGCTTGTGCCAGCTTTCAAGATGGTCCTTTCTGCATGTCCTCTTGTCCCACTGGGATAAATGATGGACAGAAGGGACTCATTTTCAAATACCCCAACAGGAAGGGTCATTGTCAACCGTGTCACCACAACTGCACACAGGGGTGAGACTGGACTTTAAAAAGTATATATGCCCACATGTTTCCCCAAAGTGAAGTGTCTCAGTTAGGTTATTGAATCTCTGCATAATAAAGAAAACTTTGTGTTTTATTTTTCAGATGCATTGGCCCGGGATTAAAGGACTGTTTAGAGACAGCCAGACTGGCAGTTAGTAGGTTAGTGTTTCCTCCTGCTGGTGAACATAAAACAGTACACTGCAATTTGTGTTGGCTCTCCATAATTCAAATCTAAATCACAAATCATTGCACTGTTATAACAAAAAAAATATTTGAACTCGAAAACTTTATTTCTAAAAGTGTAATTTTCAGTTTCCCAAGAAGTAAGCGGTGTTATCATGACATAAAATCTTTTCTTTTTAGCTGATGTGCTCGCTCTGTTATTTCTCTCTTTGCAGTGGTCAGATCACAGGCATAGCCTTGGGTGTCCCAGCTGGCTTAATTTTCTGCCTGGTGTTGTTTTTCCTGGGCATGCTTTACCACAGAGGACTTGCCATCCGTCGCAAGAGGGCTATGAGGAGGTACCTGGAGAGCGGAGAGGTGAGACTTTACAAAACACTCAACTATCTCTTCTGGACTGATTTAATTGCATTTGTTGTGATGAGGAAAATCACCTTGGAATAACTGCTCTGTTTGTGGCAGAGCTTTGAGCCGCTGGGTCCTGGAGAGAAAGGCACCAAGGTTCATGCCCGCCTTCTGAGGCCCTCAGAGCTGAAAAAAGCTAAATCCCTTGGCGTTGGTGTTTTTGGCACTGTGCACAAGGTACTAATTAGCCTGGATTTGTTAGACTTTCACTGATTATCCATAGATTAGTGTGCAGCTCTACATTTAATTTGTGTTTAAGGGCTTTTGGACTCCAGAAGGAGAGACGGTAAAAATACCCGTTGCCATTAAGACAATCCAGGATAGCTCCGGTCGACAAACTTTCACTGAGATTACTGATGTGAGTCTCCTCTGAAAAAAAAGGTTTAACATCACACACAGAAGTTAGTGTAAAGAATGAATGCTTGACTTTTATCATATGCCAAAAGATGTCCAATAATCACATTATCATTGCATTGTTTGTTGTGTAGCATATGCTCTCCATGGGCAGCTTAGACCACCCTTACATCGTTAGGCTGCTGGGCATCTGCCCAGGTGCCAGTCTGCAACTGGTAACCCAGCTCAGTCCACAAGGTTCACTGCTGGAGCACATCAGGCAAAAGAAGAACAGCCTGGACCCCCAGCTCCTGCTCAACTGGTGTGTGCAGATTGCAAAGGTGAGGGCAGTTTTTTTTATTTTTTTATTTGTTTGTTTACTTTTCTGTGCAAATATATTAATGACTACAATGACTACACATTTGTTTCTCAGGGCATGTACTATCTGGAAGAGCACTGCATGGTCCACAGGAATCTGGCTGCACGCAACATCTTACTGAAAAATGACTATCAGGTCCAGATCTCCGACTACGGCGTAGCAGACCTCCTTTACCCTGATGACAAGAAATACGTCTACACAGACACAAAGGTTGTTGTGAGTCATTCAGTTTGCGATGCACACTGAATTGTTAAACAGCTTTTATTGTCTCTTCCAGTAATGCAATCAAACACAAACCAATCTGAGTAGACTTTCTGCATTTTTTTCTGTTTATTCAGACACCAATAAAATGGATGGCACTCGAAAGCATCTTGTTTCGAAGATATACTCATCAGAGTGATGTCTGGAGTTATGGTAACAGGATGTCATTGAGTGTGTGTGTATGTGTGTATGTGTGTGTGTCTGTCTGACTAATACATTAACCTTCCTCTTGAAACGTCACTGTCTGTGAATTTTGGCATGGAGCATTTAAATTGTCCTCTTTTCCTGGACAGGGGTGACAGTGTGGGAGATTATGTCATTTGGGGCGGAGCCATATGCATCCGTGTCGCCTCAGGAAGTGCCAGGTCTGCTGGAGAAGGGCGAGCGTCTGTCACAGCCCCACATCTGTACTATAGATGTCTACATGGTCATGGTGAAATGTTAGTCAAAACATTAGTCTCCCTCTCTCTCTCTCTCTCCCTCTCTCTCACACACACACACACACACACACACACACACACACACACACACACACACACACACACACACACACACACACACATATATATCTCAGGAAGTAGAGCGGACTATTTCGGTCTCGATGTTGAAGTATCCCAGGGAAAGATAGTTAACCCTGAATTGCCCATGATGCAACTGAAGTGTAAGAGTGCGCAGTGATGTTAGACAAGGTGCTTAGATAAAAAAAAAATTAAAAAATTAGTGCTTATATGAATGTGTGTGATTGGCTTGTAGTAAAAAAGTATTTTGAGTAATCAACTTAAGTGATTAAAGTAGAAGAGTGCTATATTTACCATTTATTCAGGCATTATTCACAATAACATTCTGATACATAATAAAATTCGTGCTTTCCTTGTTATATTTAGGCTGGATGATTGATGAAAATATAAGGCCAACCTTCAAAGAACTGGCCAGTGACTTCACTCGCATGGCGAGGGACCCACCAAGATACCTTGTCATCAAGGTGAGACTATGATGGCTACTCATTTTACAACTTTTAGTTCTGAAATATAGTCTTTAATCTTAAAGCCTGATATTCCTGATTATTTTGCAGCTGGAAGGAGAAGAACCTGTCTCAGATGCAACCCATCGAAGGGAGTCAGAGCGAGGACTTCTGGATGCAGGTTTAGAAGAGCAAGATGAGGAGGGACTGGAGGATGGTCTGGTTACACCTCCTCTTCAGCACTCGCCGTCTTGGAGTGTGTCTCGTTCTCGGATTAATTCGTGCAGGGTAAAGAAGAACATCCTGGATTTTTGCACTGTTGTTACAGGATAATTGCAGAATCAGCAGACCAATTGTTTTTGGGGTTTTTTTTGCAGAGTGGCACATATCAGCCGGGACCTATAGGATACCTGCCAATGACCACAAGCCCAGCAGACAGCTTCCGCCAGGTTTTTATAAAAACAAACTTTCACACAAATGCATGCAAAGACACATTCCTAATTTCTGATTTGCAAAAAGTTGATATGATTAGCTACATCTCCAAAGGACTTCACTTTGAATAAGTATGTTACTGGTGGCACGGCCAGCAGGCCAAAAAACTATCCATCACTCTTTGCTTTTCCGTCCCAGCTGTGGTTTCACAGGTCTCGTCTGAGCTCAGTCCGGACTCTGCCTGAGAGGTTAGAGTTCAGGGGGATTAGCAGAGAGGCAGAGGTGCATGAGGAAGGCTTACGGACGGGGAGTCTTCACAGGGCCAGGATTGACTCAGAGAGGAGTAATCGTCGTGTGCCGATCAGCCAACAAAGGAAACTTTCAACAGCCTCCAGTCCACCCTCGTACAAGGTGTGGACGGCAGAGGAAGAGGAGGAGGTGGACAGCTATGGCTATGTCCTACCTGGCTCACCTAGTACACCAGAAAGAGGTAAATTATGAGCAGTAAGATAGGAACAGTGCCTTGTTGTTTTGTTATATCTTGGTTTAAATAGTTAAATCATGTATTTAACCAAAGCATCTTTCCTAATCTTCTTCCTTTTTTACACCCTATCACAGTTCAAGTCTCTAGAATTTCTCATTCTGGCCAAAGAAACTCAAGGCTCAAGGATAACCTGCTTTTTATGGTGATAAATCCCACCAAGGAATATGAAATCATGAACATGGAGGAGAGCGCTCCTCCTCGCTTGGCCAGCAGCATTTCAAGACAGGAAGATGACCCCACTGTGGGGATTTGCTGCAAAACCCCACCCTTACCCTCCCCAACATTCAGGGCTCTGTTACCCATAGAGGACATAGCACACAAAGAAACTCTGCCACCAGACTCAGCTGTAAGGAGGAATACAGTTCATGAGGCTTGTGAAGGAACTGCAGAAGAGCGAATAAACTCAGCAGAGAAACATCCACTCACTAGTGACATCACTAGTGATATCAGAGCTGTGGATGACCCAGGAGAGCCAGCCCAAGGGAATGGCAGGTATGAATACATGGACATCAGGCACTCTGACTCTACAGAGGGAGATGAATCATCACAGGAGAGACGTGGGAGTCAAACATCTGCAAAGAGTGCAGCAGAAGAACAGGAAATACACCAAACAGTGGAGGTGTTGAAAAAGGAGCACAAAGAGGAAGAGGAAACGGAGGAAACCCAGAACACAAACAAGAAAGCCACTCTAAGCAGTACGGCCATGCCCAGGCCAGATGTGCTGAAAGCTGGGGGAGAAAAGGTGGAGGAGTATGAGGAGATGAACAGATTTGGGGTGGTGCCCAGCAGATGTAAGGAAGCAGAATACCAGAACCTCCCAGTAAAGGGGAGGGTTATTTGTGAGGAGATGGGCAGTGGCAGGTGCACAGAGATTGGGGAATATATCAAGGTGTGCGCTGGTGTGGGGGAACCTGCAAGCAACACATCATTCGACAACCCAGACTACTGGCACAGCAGGCTGTTCCTCAAACCAGATGCTGTGCGCACCTAATAATGCGGCCAGGGACAGAGGCACAGAAACTGCTGGAGTTGCTAAAGTTGCTGTCATAAATGTGGGCTGTTTCATATTCATGTTCACCTTCTTCTTTTTTTCTTTTTTTTTCAATTTTTTGTGGGTTCTTTTCAGCCACAAAGTTTCAGGAGGGAAAAAAATATTTAAAATATTTTTGATTCTTCTTTATTTGATGAATAATAATTCGTGAAAACCAACTGTGAGATGGCCAAGGCCAACAAACTGGAGGGTGTCGTCAAGCATGTATAAAGTTACCTTCATATCACAATGAATGCAGTAACATGAAATGATTCCCGGTACTTCTTATAGAAACATGAATTATTATATAAATTCAAGTGACTAGTTTGCAGATATCCTACCAATTGTCATTTATATGTGAACAGAAGTCTTTTTTACATTATGTTGACATTTTTTTATATAATAAAACAATAAAATGTTGTTTTGTGGTTGTTTTATTTTTTTTATTTTTTTTATTTAATTGATTGCTCAATCTTTCATTAAAATGACAGAGTTAAAGAGACTGTACTCTATAGATTTACCGGCTATAGGAGGCACGTGTTTTATGCAGAGCTGAAACGCAAAAGGCAAGTGACGGCACTGGTGACGCGCTCGCGCTGCTTTTTTTCAGATGCAGATCAGAGATGACGGAAGTGAGAGTCAACGGTCACATCTTTCCGCTTTCGTTCAAGTAGCGATAGAAACCGTAAAACTGATGGGCACATTTCATTTCCACCGTATTTTTCAGAGCGTGCTTTTCTTGAAGCAAAACATGTAAATCCTAACCTTATTCCCAAATAAACTTTTTTTTGTTAATGTGTATTTGTGTAGGTGTGTGCGTGTGTGTGGATAGATAGATAGATAGATAGATAGATAGATAGATAGATAGATAGATAGATAGATAGATAGATAGATAGATAGATAGATAGATACTGTAGGTATCTATCTATTAGGTACTGTGTATGTATCAATTAAACCTGTGTATATCAGAGTAGTTATATCTCTCAATTTAAATCCCTCTTATGAGCTAATTACCATGCTATTATAATGTTATTGGGGTGCAGTAAAGTAAAACTGAACAAATATTATGTTAAAAAAAAAAATATGAGACACCCAAAAACTTAAACGTAAAGCTATTGCATTTGGCCAACAGTTAACCATCGGTCAACGCACCGAGCTGGAAGTGAACTATCTTGACTGCAGAGTGTGTCTTTGGCAGCGGGCGGGATCTGCTGATCGTGAGCTGTCGGCCGGAGTCGGGCGGGCCGGTGTGCAGAGCAGCGTGGTCCGTCCTGAGCCTGACTGAGACCCGCGGGGAAAAAGTTATTCTCGAGTTCGCGGACACACTGCCAACATGTCTGGAGATGATGAGACGCAGGAGCAAACCATCGCCGATGACTTGGTGGTTACCAAGTACAAGATGGGCGCAGAGATTGCAAACCGTAAGTAAATACATCGCTAACGAGGCGTTTTGATCTCTTACAAGTACCAGAGCTGCGCCTGATGTAAGCTAGCAGTGTCAGCTAGTCATATGCAGGCAGCAGCTATGCCATGTGCCGCGGCAGTGCAGCGATAACAGGAAGATCACATTAGGAAGCGGGGGCTTTTTTAAAACAAATAAACGAATAAAATACGTATTTTATCATCATTTACACCTAGATTTCTCTTCAAAGCTATCCGCACACGTTTAGCGCCATGTAGCTGTCACAGCAGCACACCGGTAAGCTAGGAAGCTATGTGGCTGGGCTAGCTGGCTATCAGGCGTTAGCTAGCTGTAACTGCTAACGTTAACAGATAACAATGGCAAGTACAGATGACATGCAAGTGTTCAAAATAAGGCAGTTTACATTTAAACGCATGTGTGCAGTGAATTCAGATCCGTACAAATTAAGTTTAATTCAACTTTGCTGGTGACCTGATTGACTTATACGGTGTAATTAAAGGTAATAACTGGCGTAAGCAGAGACCATTTAAAACGACTTTCTCTGTGGCACTATTAATTGTGGTTTAAGAAATGAAACAAATCTAATTAATCCTAGGCTGCCTACCAGACAATTACATTTCTAAACATACTTGATGTTGGGAAAAAAAACAGAAAAAAGCATTTAGTTCACGACCCTTTTTGGTTTAATATAGAGACTGGTTGTTTTTCATCCCCAGCCCTTCTCTGTATGATGCACGAGATCACATCATATGCTGGTCCTTTACATCAGTGGCAGTATGTCCTTATTATGATTTATGTATGATAAGCTGATCTTGATTTAAGACACCTAATTCACTCTCGTCATTGCGCAGATTTGGGCAGACCCGCAGCTGTCAGGCAGCCTGTCAAACGTTAATCTCATAGCAAATGTGAAATGGGTTTATCTGTGCCCTCTGATGATAAGAGGAACACTGTAAGAGCGCCTTTCCCCGCTAATTCTAAACGTTTTGGGAGCCTAAACAGCTGATTGACCTGGGAGTTAATCAGCAAGTAAAGTTATGATGAAAATAGTATTTCAGCCTGACACTTATCTGCCCTCTGTTATTTAAACACCATATTAACCAGTTTAATGGCTCTCTTATCTCTTGCCCTGCAGAAGCTCTGAAGGCTGTAGCAGAGGCAGCTAAAGCTGGCGTCTCCGTGCTCAGCCTGTGCGAAAAGGGAGATGCCTTCATTGCGGCAGAAACTGGAAAGATCTTCAAGAGGGAAAAGGAAATGAAGAAAGGTATTTTTTTCTTTCTCTTGCTCGCTCTTTCTTTTGGGCTTTTCATTAGTCACCAATCTGACTCTGACTCAGCACTCCCTCATTCACTCTCTCTTTCCTTCCCAGGTATCGCTTTTCCTACATGCGTGTCTGTTAACAACTGTGTGTGCCATTTCTCCCCTCTGAAGAGTGATCCTGAAATCATACTGAAGGATGGCGATCTTGTCAAAATGTAAGCTTCCCATTTTATGCTCACCATCCTACTGCAAGGTGGGAAAAAAAGCACTGAAAACATAAACTGAGCCAAAATTTAACCTCCTCATGTTTGTGTGCAGTGATCTCGGTGTGCACGTCGACGGCTTCATCTCAAATGTGGCTCACAGCTTCGTTGTCGGCGTGACCAAGGTACGAGCAACACACCCGGCCTGTAGCAGCCAATAATCCCAATACCTTCAGTCTTTAACTTACCTCTCGTGTCTCCGCAGGACAACCCACTGACAGGACGTAAGGCGGACGTCATTAAGGCAGCTCACCTCTGTGCTGAAGCCGCTCTCCGCCTCGTCAAGCCGGGAAACCAGGTAAAGCTCTCCCACTGACCGGATCTGTGTGACCAGATAGCCATTTGGACCTCGTCTCATAATCGCCGCTGTTTGTTTTTCATCAGAACACGCAGGTCACGGAAGCCTGGAACAAGATTGCAAAGTCATTCAAGTGCTCCCCCATTGAGGGTGAGTGTTTGTGAACACTCGGTGGTTTCGGTTTCTAGATGTGATTTTGGCCCACTTGACTCATTTTAGTTTTCGAATGTCCGCAGGCATGCTCTCCCATCAGCTGAAACAGCACGTAATCGACGGGGAGAAAACGATCATCCAGAATCCATCGGACCAGCAAAAGTGAGTTCTCTCAGCCGGTGCGTATAATGGTCGATGTGCCCTCTTTGACCAGTAGCTCACCTCGTCGTGTGGTATTTGCAGAAAGGACCACGAGAAGGCCGAGTTTGAGGTGCATGAAGTATATGCAGTGGATGTGCTCATCAGCACCGGAGAGGGAAAGGTGAGAAGAATTGAAGCGTATGGTCAACTGTTTTGTTTTGTTTTTTTTCTGCTCAGTATGAAGAATTTGTTAATTCATTTATTTAAATAAGGCAAAGGATGGAGGTCAAAGGACCACAGTTTACAAACGAGATGCCAACAAGGTGTACGGCTTGAAGATGAAGACGTCTCGGACATTCTTCAGCGAGATGGAGAGACGCTTTGATACCATGCCTTTCACTCTGAGGTAGCATCTTTTACCCCAGTTTAGAGATTTCTTGTATTTTTGCCTTTCAATTTTATCATTACCGAAATTGGTTTGCACCTTCATCCACTTATTTTTCTTTCCATTGTCTTCAGAGCGTTTGAGGATGAAGCAAAGGCCAGGTTGGGGGTGGTGGAGTGTGCCAAACATGAGCTGGTGCAGCCCTTCACTGTACTGCAAGAGAAAGAGGGTGAGCACCAGTGTGTATTTAGGAGCGAGCGTGTACTATAAGTGGTCTTTCGACGTGTTCAGCGACGACATGTGAAAACGTGCAGCTGTTATTTGTTTAGTCTGATTGGGTTCATGTCTTATTCTGACCCAGTATTATAATAATCCAGTCAGAATTCCTGGTATTTCAAAGGGGTGTGCAACTTTTTTCTTGCAAACTTAGCACTAGTAATACGTCTCTAATCCAACAAGTAATAAAAACTTGCTGTTGCAGTTAAAGTAAGTGATAAAATTAAAAAGAGAAATAAATGGAGAGACAAAAAGTGGAAGTACCTGCTTTGGGGTTTGGCATAGACGAGTATGAGTACTGACTGTGCAGCCCTTCTTGCAGCAGTCGGGCCCTGCCACTTCACAGCCTTCACCGTTACACGTCTGAGTGCAGTGGGAGAAACCGTGGTCCAGGTGGCTCCAAACTGGCTGGTCAGCTCTGAGTGATAGACTCTCTGCAGTATAAGGACAACAGCCAAATAGATTAACAGTCTTTTAGTGTGTTGGGTAAAGGAAGCCTTGTTATGACTTTTAAGTTTCTCTGCATAGATCTTGTTGACCAACTTTGCCTGTCTCCACAATAGTTCTCCCGCCTCCATCTCATCCTGTCACTATCATCCTTCTGTCACGCCAACCCTCCTCCCTCACTACATCTATGAATATTCTCTGTGATCTTCGCTCCTCTGCACATGTCCCAACCATGTCAGCCTTGCCTCTCTAACTTTACCTCCAAATTGCTCGACCTAAGCTGGTATAATCACGTCTAATCCTGCCCATCTCGATCACGTCCAATGAAAATCTCAGCATCCACCTCCAGTTCAGCCTCCTGTCTTTTTGTTAGCGCCACCATCTCCAAACCGTATAGGTCTCACTATCATCTTGTAAGCCACTCTTCTGTCACACATCAAAAATGAAAAAAAACCCTTCTTTGGCCACTAGAGGTCTCTGTTGACAAACAATCATAGGTTGATTGATGGAAAACCATTAACTGCGAAGGTGTCTACTACGACTACTTCTATAACTGTGAACCCTCTGTGTTCAGGCGAGTTCGTTGCCCAGTTTAAGTTCACCGTGCTGCTCATGGCCAACGGACCTCTGCGGATCACCAACAGCCTCTTTGAGCCAGAACTCTACAAGTCTGAGCACGAGGTGGAGGACCCAGAGCTGAAGGTAATATATGGTTTTTATAGACAGTCCTCCTGAGAAGGATTAGACTAATGGGACTGCTGTGTCCCGCCTGTTAGCTGACTTCGCACTTGCAAAACCATTATGTGTTGATGTATTTAATGCTGTAGCTCATCGGGTTGTGAAAGTCATATTTGTCCACTCCTCCCTCTCCCAATAAAGGCTTTACTTCAAAGCTCAGCCAGCCGTAAGACTCAGAAGAAGAAGAAAAAGAAGGTGAGATCCAGGACGGTGTGATTCTGTATCTCACTTTAATGCTGTTTCTGTGAGAATGCTTGACAAGTGTCTGCTCTAACGTCGATCCTTTCTTTTGAAAAAAAAAGGCTTCAAAGACGGTGGAGAATGCAACAGGACAGCCGATGGAGACCGAGGCCGCAGAATAGATTGATGCTCCAATAAATTGTGACAGACATCTGATGATCCAAAGAACAGGCGTCACGAATCCTTCTGTCCCAGCTGTGTGAGGCACTTGTGGGCAAACCGCTGCAAATACCTCTGAGTCTAACTGATGTCAGTTTGGGATGATGCTGCTCCTTAAATCTGTCACTCCCACTAGAACACACACTCTCTCTTACAAAACACACACTTATATCTCTATTAAATTTTACTGCCTTTGAGACATCCTTATTCTCTTAACAGTGGTCTGCTACCAGAGAGGATATTTTGTACAAGGGCATATTCTCACTGGAAAATGCCACCATTTGACTGACCTTGAGCCTTCCATTCATCCTCCAACTGTAGTGAAAGATGTGGAAAATAAAAAGAGTTTGACCGAGCGGCCAAGGATGGCGACTGCACAGTACTGCGTCAGTCTAATTGTGTGACATTAAGATACCTTCCTTAAGGTCTTTGAAGTGAAGCCACGCCTCTGTCATGAGTTTAACTTGTCGTGGGCATAAATGTGGGCGTCTGTCCCGATTCATCACATCATCCCCCATCGTTCAGTTTAATTGCAGCATTTATACCGCTCTTGCTTAGGTTTGTGCTCCACTGTGTACGCTCGTAAGCCTCTGCTATAAGTTACTCCTAATAGTTTCTAAAATCAACATTTGGGACCTCCCACATCTAACCAGTAAAAACAAATTGATTTCTTTTCCTCAGTTGTGGATGGTCTTAACTCCTGCCAAGGGTTCACCACTGAGTCTGACAGTCTGTGTTTACATAAGAAGTCCATACCTGTTAAATATATGGATGCTTTTGTAAAACAAATCCCACTTTTAGAGACTATTTTTGGAAACATTAAAAAACCACCTGACATCATTTGTGTGCATTCTGCTTTGGTGTATTCATGAATAAAAGAGTGTTTTTACATTTTAAAAAGGTGAATGGACAACCGTTCTGAGTTGTTCTGCTCATTATTCCATCTTATTTATCGAGGGTCTGATCCCAGAGAGTTGGGACACGAGCCACTGGCCATGCTGGAGGATCAGGATTAAGTTATGCCCACATGTTTGATAGATCTTGGGTTTGGTTCACAGTAGTTGCATAGAAAAGTCGAGGGGACAATTTAATCACATTTGATTTTGATGGATCGAGTATACAAGCTGAATATCTTTACTGGTATATATTGTGTAATTTGTTTAGAAAGTCTTTAACCCTTTGAGGGTTTCAAAGTCATTCCTGCATCATAATGATGCTCGGTAGTGTGTGTGGCCCCATGTGCCTGTGTGCACTCTGTTAACACCGAGACATGCTCCACTTGAGACAGCAGATGGTGTCCTGGGCCTTATATCCTAGACTTGGATCTGAATATGTGAACTTCCAGTGACTTTGTCATCCAAGAACTGTGCCTCTGTTCATGTGAGGCTGGGTTTTACCCTATACCAGGAGGCTTACTGCGACTGGAGCAACAGAAGTCTGGCTTTGGTATAGGTTAGCATGTGTAGGTTTGTGCAACCATCCAAAGATACCTTTTCACACTATCACCCTCTGACCCTCTACCAAACTGGTCATGCTGAATGATGTTGCAGGCAGACTCTTTCATGCCTGTCACACATGCTCAGTGTTTCATATGTGAAGTGAACGGGCATTATTGGTGGACCTGCCAGTTCTGGTGACTCCATAGTGCTGGGGTGTGGTCACAGGACCCCCATGCCTCTTCATGGAGTGTACACACACTACCGGTCAAAAGAACACCTCACCCTCCAGTTATTTATTGCAGTTCAAGTCCGGTGATAGCTTAAAATGGTACAAAGGTAAGTGGTGAACTGCCAGAGGTTAAAAAAGGGTAATGTTACCCGAAATTGAAAATGTACATTTCAGAATTATACAAAAAGGCCTTTTTCAGGTAACGCAAAATGGGATAACAATTTAAAGCTGTTCTGCAGCAATGGAGGTTGATCAAGCCTTGAAAGCTGATGCTACTAATTCCTGCAGGGGTTCCAACTTTCCTGGATTACTTACAAAACCTCCTCTGCATAAAACTCTGTGAGCATCAGTTGAACAGTATTGTACTGCTGAAATTAGTGTGTTGCTACAGAAATGGTGAGGAAAAAGGCAATTAACAATGGAAGAGCGACAGACCATCATAACACTTAAAAATGTAGGTCTTTCCTGCAGAGAAATTGCAAAGAAAGTAAAGGTGTGCGTGAGTACAGTTTCCTTTACCATCAAAAGCCACTCAGAAACTGGGGCAAACTGACAGAGGAAGAGGTCTGGCAAACCCCAAACCCCAAATGAATCAGAGGACAAGTTTCTGAGAGTTAACAGCTTGCGTCATAGGCATCTTATCGAGCTGATTTGGGATGAACTGAACACATTTATGGGAGCTTTTGCGGGCGTGTTCAGCTGTTATATCGGCCAAAGGTGGCTACTTTGATGAGTCAAACGTTTAGAATACACTTTGGTCTATAAATTGATTCCATGATATCGTTTCTCACTCCAGTTGCTTATTTGTGCTATGCTTTAATTTCAGAGTGCAATGAGACATTAAACTCCATAATTTTCTACTAAAAAATGGAAAAAATTGGGGTGTTCTAAAACTTTTGACCGGTGTAAGTAGCCACTGGAGGTCATTTTGAAGGGATCTGGCAGTACACCTGTTCCTCCATGTACAAAGGAGCAGATACAGATCCATCTATATTGATCTGTCTACAGGAGAAAGAACAAACCTTCCTGTGACAGCACATAAAAATCTAAATCCTCAAGAATGAGATCTCCATACTGGATCAACCAAAGCGAGGTTTTCCAATGATGCCTACCAGTGCAATATACCAGCAGGTTGTAGGTGGAAAATATGCTACTGTTGGGAAAGATTGAGGAGAAAAGGGGGAAGGTACGTTCAGTGGCAAAGTTTAAATGTAGGAATATCGTGGACGGGTGCAGAGGTGGGAGTGAGTCTATTATAAGTAAGATTTGATGCGATCTCTCGCACATGCGCGCTGTGTAAGTATTATTTAAAAATAAATGGTCCAATAACCCACTAATTTTATGATCCTTGCCACCTTGAAAACTCAATTTCCCATGTTTCGCTGGCGTCCATTGATAATGACGTAGGAGGCCATATAAATAGGACGTCTCAACGTTATGACGTCCTTCGTGGAGACGATTCCGTAGCGATCGGTGAGTGGGAATCGTTGGTGTAAGAATCCAAGTTAATCGTCTTAATATTAAGTCAATCGAAAGTATCCGTAACATTTTCTTTCTGTTTGCAGCATTCCCACGTCGACATGAGAGCTAAGGTTGGTGTTTTGTGTCTCTGTCATGAGATAAATACAGTTTCCAGCGGGGCTACATTTGTTAGCTAGTCAGCAAGCTTGTGCAGTTTGACGGGCTAGCACAGCCATCAGAATTTAAAGTCATTCTTACACAGATGTTGGCAGCTGCAGTCCATAATGAAATATTTTTGCTAATTTCTATAAAAGTGTTACTAATTGAACGTTGTCTCTTTTCCGTAGTGGCGAAAGAAGCGCATGCGCAGGTAAGAGTCCGTTTTTATAGCCGTACAGTAATCCCTTTTGCATTCACACCCTTTTAAAATTTTTATTTTTTTATAACACCTGAAGTGTGACTGAACTTTGTGACGACTTCTGTACAGGCTGAAGCGCAAAAGGAGAAAGATGAGGCAGAGGTCCAAGTGAACTGTGCTCTCCGCCATGGCTGTGACGTCACATGCCGACAACAACAACGGGACCGGTGAGCACAGCTGGAGACCCAGGACCCTCCCAAGTCAAGTCTGAGACCTGGAGCATCCACTTCTACCAGAGGCAGCAGCTGCTGGCTCACGCTTGGAGCTGTGATCGAACATCTGCTGGACGACGGCTTTTCCTCTGGGACATTCTGAACTCTTTGTTCTCAACTCCTCAGCTTTTGTCATATGTTTTTGTTTATACTGTGATTAAAGGTTTTGGTTAAAAAAGAAGACTTGAATAATGTTCTTTCTTTATATTTAAGCAATCTTTTCAAAGGGTCTCGAACTAAGTCAGTAAACCTACAAACTGCACCGACTGATCAACCTGTAGTACTCAAGTACAGTATGGCAAGGCATCTTAATACAAGATAATACAAGAATACAAGCCTTACTAATGTTTCATACTTTGGAGCATTGCTTGTGCATTTTAGGGTTTGGGACCGGCTTAAGGGTGGGAATGAAGTGTGTTAGGTTCACATCTACCCCCCTTTTTATATAGACATTTTCCTTATTAGATTTTGCCAAATAGAAACCTTCAAACTGTGAGAACATTTTCTAAAGAAAAAAATTGAGCCTGTAGCTAAAATCCAGCCTAAACTTAACCATATGAGAATGTTGGGGGTTAAGATAATGTAGGTAAAAAGAAGTCTTATATAGAAAGTGGTGGGATTTTTCTAGTGTTTGGGCAAATTTATGGAAAATTAAAATTTCTTCGTAAAGTTGTGTAAATGTACATTAAATATATGTCTGTGTCATCACTCTTTAAAACCTGAGGATCCTG
Source organism: Oreochromis aureus (assembly GCF_013358895.1). Taxonomy (NCBI): domain Eukaryota; kingdom Metazoa; phylum Chordata; class Actinopteri; order Cichliformes; family Cichlidae; genus Oreochromis; species Oreochromis aureus. Next base: position 19,749,620 of record NC_052961.1, on the reverse strand, counting down.
TATATATGTACTTGTCTATGAATGACAAGACAGCTGATCTACCATGGATATTTGAATTTTATCTCCTCTAATTCTAATATTTTCACGAGTAAGACTGACAAAGAAAAATAAGTCACATTCAGTTGAATATTAACATCCTCACTTAGTGGTTGTAAAGCTATGACATACGAGAGGTGGCGCTCAGAATGCTGAATGGAAATGTATGGAAGATTTTGCAACAGCAAAGATGGGGATAGAAGTACAACTCGGAGGGGGGAAAGTTTTTTACAACCTTTTTTAAGCAAAATAGATTTTAAACAAAAACTCTGAAGGGCTTTTTAAAAGATGTGACACGTGTTTCTGTACATGCAGTTTTTACCCGGTGGCCACTGAAATACGTGCCTGGGGTTGTTTCAAGATGAATAGTCCGTGCTTCTAGAATGACTTTCTTCTCAGTTTTGCAGTTCAGATCATGTGGCAGGTGCATATCTAGGGACCTGACTTGCTTACAGACAGGCCAATGCAAAGCTACAGATAATTAAAATAGAAAGTAAATCATTTTAGATGCTGTCCATAAACCATGATTTAAGTGGGTGTGTGAAAGTTTTAACCTTTGGACAAAGCTGACTCAAAGGACAAACTTGTGAAATATGTCTGTAATGTTTTTACCCTTGAAGCCGGTCCACTAATTCATTCTCTCCTTGGCTACAAGGTGACGTATAATGAGGCCATTGCTGGAGAACGCAAAGGACAATAGTGTGTAGTAAATGTAACTGGAGAAGCACTCACTGCTTACAGTCCTGATCACAAAATTGGAGGGAGGTAAAGCTCTTTCCCCCAATAAAGACGAGATTTGACGACCATATTGATGAGCTTTGTTCCGAGTTTGTCCAGAGGTAGCCCCAGTAGCTGTATAAGCACTCTCACTTCTGATGCACACTCACTCATTTTGTTTGTAACAGATCTAAAATATGACAGAAACCACTCAGCTCATAATAGAGAATCAAGGTTTGCCCCCAGGAGGAGGAAAGAATTGTAGACATGGCAGTGAAATGAACATGTTTAGTGAGGTTGTGGGAAGAGAACATGCAGTTTTCATTCTTTTAACAACTAAATCAAGAAGATAAGACATGCATGTGCAGTATCCTCATTAAAGATTCCTAAAATACTTATTGACCAACCTACAAATTATTATTAAAGATAATGACCTTAAAAAATAAACGGCATCTTCTGTAATTGTGAAATTTCCTGTATAGGGGAAAATATTGATTACACAAGCTCAAATATTACTTGAACAACAACATGCAACATCAGCTCTCACGCTGGTAGGTAAATCAACATTGATAAGTACTTGGCAAAGCCAGACAGACGATCAGATGACATGTGTGCTTTAACTTTGACACTTCTTGCATTTCTCTGCCCACATCATTTCCTCACAGATCACTCATCACCCTGTGACCACTATTTCTGCTTCTGATGTAGAGCTACAGAGCACTTTTTGGTTTTTTATCTTAGGTTACCGAGATGCAATCATACACTTGTTTTCTTTAATGTGTTTGGTTCCTTTTTGTGGGGACGACTTGAGGACATTTTGATGATTTTTACATTCAGCTGTGAACATAAGAAACACTGTTTGAAACAAATAACATAGTTCACGGATGGCTCAAATATACTGTTAATGGCTGTTTCACTTTGTGATTGACTACGTTTAGATCAGCAAATTCACGTATACATTTCACTTAGCGGTACATTTTAATACACTGTATATAATAAGTAAATAAACAGGCCTAAAACATGAAATAAACACTCCTAAATACACATGCAGAAAAGAATGTTGTATGTGTTCGTTGAACATTGTTCTATTATTCCAGAGTATGCAATGCACGCTGCTCTATATTCAACACTAGAGTTGAGCAATTAAAAAAAAGAAGTCTGGAACTATTTTGCACTTTGACACTCTGAATTTGTGTTTTGTATTTAGAAAAATAAAAATTTTTGGGGGGGGGAGGAGGCAAATAGGGTCTAAATATCAAGCTATAACATGCCAAAATCGAATGTAAGCGATAAAGATGGGTTTGTGGTTTGTGGCGGTTATAAGAACAGAAATTGTGGCTCTAATAAAACCCTTCAAATTCTGAGAATAACAAGCTTCATAAAACATGATCTCCGCATTTCGTGGGCTCTCACAGTGAAATTTTGTTACTTTATAGGACTTGGCTGTTTATTGACAGTGTGTTCTTCCTGTCTATCTACACAAAGGATCATCAAACCCGTATCCCTCCAAGCAAATACTGATAACTGCCTGTATCCAAGGCAACAGGGGGGTATTTAAAACCTGGCCTGTTTTTCTAGCCATAAATGAAGCTATTAAGAAAAAAAGGGAGTGGGAGTGGAAAGACACATGACATGACAAATTCACCATTAGTTGTTATTATTATTATTTTTTTTTGTTTTTAACAGGTGCGTAATTATTACGCCAGAGTCAGATGGCGCAGATCCCGGAGGTGTCACGACTGTGCCTCCTGGACCCAGTCTTGTAAAAAAAAACAAAAAAACAAAAAAACAACACCTGCAGCTGATACAGACCTGTCGATAAAGGAACTGAGCACATGTTTATCAGTTGTTGGTGCCTTCATGATCATCTGTTAAAGCTGCTGCTGCATACTGCAGTGGGGATGGGCGCTTGCGCGAACAGGAGGATTTATTTCGGTCATGCAAAGAAAGATAACGGGGTGAGCAGCCTGTGCATTAGACGTACTACTCTGCTCTGGTTGTAGTGTGTCGTTTGGATAAACTGCTACTGTGAATCAAAAGTGTCCCGTGGTGTCTTTCTACATGATAAACATTCGTTCGCTTTGCGTATCGGTAATACGCTCCGCCTGAGCAGTGTATGACGCTACAAGTAAATTCTAGGGTATGGGTTTCTACTGGATGTGAAGGAGGGCTTGAAGCCAAGCCCGCCCTCTCGAGACTTACTTCGTGCTTGCACTGCCTTCTCAGGAGCTTTACACGTAAATGCAAGACGAATAACCCTCAGTGCCCTGCGGAACTGCGCGGTGCACGTCGAAGAAAAGTGACAATGAAGTGACAGTCCGACGCTCGCCGATTATCGCCGACCTGTCCATGGTTATCGCGGTGAAACGGCAGTGAGTTGACCCCTATCCCTTGCCACTCAAGAAGAAGAAGCCGAAAAGCTGAAGACCAGATCGAGCTAGTGAAGTCTGATCTTGCCATGCCAACCGCGGATGCAGAGCCGGGCATCGGCACGGAGCCTCTAGCCCCGGTCTCAGAGAACCAACCCCAGGGTGAACGCGCAGTGAGTGTGCTGTGGTCGTTTGGGAAATGCCTGGGTGCTCTGCTACCAGTGTACCTGGCCGGATATTATGGCTTCAGCGTCACCATTGTTCTGTTCGGTCTGGTGATCTACATGGGATGGAAACACGGGCGACAAGGGAAAGTGATGAGGCTCAAGTCTGCCATGTACCTCCTGGAGAACGAGAAGGAATTCACCACTCAAACGGTTTTCAGAGCCAAAAGAGATTTGCCTCCCTGGGTGAGTACTGACACCCCTTCTGTTATGGTCATTCTCTGCAGAGTGCATCACACGCCACATCTGCCACAAATGTCAGGCTGATACTTGTGGCAATATTATTCATTTTTATAGTTTTTCAAGTGAAAACACAAAGTCAGGTCGACTTTTACTTCACGGCACTCTCACGAATAGAAGCGATAGTTGATAATGTTGATATGCGCATTAGTCTGAACTGCTGCCTTCTCACAGAATGTGAACTAACATGTCATGATGATGACTTTGTAGTAGAAAGGTGGAAGCCTGGCAGTGAGCTTTAGAGGAACTTGTGAAACAGCAATCTGTGATTCTAGTGAACAAGTCATTTCATCCAGTGGTATGAGAAATTATCCGAGGGCTTTCCTCTTCCCGTTTCACTACTGTTGACCTTATCTGGCTCCTAAAAAACCTGATGAGTCATAAACAACATTCACAGCAGAAGCAAAGACCACCATATCTGGAAAGAGAGCCGGAGGGTGCGTGTGTGTGTCTGTGTGTGTGTGTCTGTGTGTGTGTCTGTGTGTGTGTCCTTGTGATGTTAAATGTGCATCATGCGGTTTATGGTTTCCTGAAATATTTTTAGTGACAATATTAGTGTTACTTGTTTTTCATCTCTTTTAGCGTTAACATAAATGTATACACTTTTAGTAGAAATAAGATGACGTAACAAATAAGTGCATTGAGATTAAACTCTTTTTTTTAATCAATGTATGTTCAAATAAAAAAGTAAACAAAAACAATAATATTTTATTTACACTATTGTTCACAGGTCAACTTTCCAGATGTGGAAAAAGTTGAGTGGGTCAATAAGGTATGTTTTTTTTATTTCCTGCATAACTTTGCATGTGTGCAATGGTATAGATTTCTATGAGAAATTCATATTTTTTGAAACATCTGGTTCAGCATGCAACTCTTTGCATAATTTCTTCATTTGATGTCTTAGCAAAGCAAAGGAAGCTGCAAAAAACCCAAACTGAAGATAAGGCGTTCACGATTCACTTGATTAACTTGTATATTAGCTTCAGTGTCTCCAATTTAATATTAAGATAAAGAGCGCTTGTGTGGACTTTAAGGGACCCGGCTCCAGTTGCAGGCTCTCCATCAGTGCAGATAATCTGCTGGTGTGATTAAGAGGCAGTGAGAGTGGCCGGGATCATATCGCAGCTTCTTTGTCTCTGTCAGTGCAGCAGCTTCACGTAGGCACAGAGAAAGCGTGGATGTGAATACTAATAATACAAAACACCCATTTGGAGGGGGAAAAAATACAATGAACTCAATGACAGAAGCCCAGACTGTGCGATAGCAATTTGCTGGACTCATCTGTCACCCGGCCCACGTCTCGCCTGCAGGTTTCCTGACACATGACCTAGCACCTCACTTCCAGCTGTAAACAAGTCGAGGGAGCCTCAAAATGTTCTCACCTTTTGTTGCATGTGTGAACTTTTAAAAAGTAGTGCATGTGCATATGAAAAACAACATACAGGGTTGCACTGTTATAAGCATGTGCATGAGTGTAACATAAATAATGCACAGGTGAGCTGCAAAATGTTAGTAATGACTAGTGACAGTGTAGTCACAGTGTAGAGGTCAGAGGATTGGTAAACTGTAGCTAAAAGGATTTGGCACCACTGCTGCACTTCTCTCACTGAAATGCTGACGATAACACCAGTGTGATGCTCTGTGGACTGATAAGACTGGTGAAAGTAAGGCATCACACAGACTCCCTGTAAATATATTAAATTCAATTTACTGCACTAAGGTTTTAGTCTACAGAACAATAATTTATGAATTATTTCCTTAACACTTGGGTGGCTCTTAATAAGCAAGTCCTGGATGTAAATACTTGGAGTTTGCATGTTCTCCCCATGTCTGCACGGGTTCTCTCTCTCTCTAGTCTACCTCTTGTCCCATGACAGCTGGAATAGACCTTTTTCTCATTTTTTACTTCCATCAATTTTCTTTGAAATTATTTTATGAACAGACAAACCAAACCAATTACATAACCTCTCTGACAGAGTTAATAAAATTAGAATGCAACCCATATCCTCACTTGAACTTGTTACATTGATATGGATTGCATTCTAATCTGATTAACAAGGAGGTTGTGCAATTGGTGTGGTTTGTCTGTTTGTTAGCAGAGGTGGAGCTCGATTAAATGTAGATGTGATCTCGATCTAGAAATGTGTTTTCATAATTGGAAATTTTGCATAATGTCTACATAAATACATATCGGACAGAAATGTAAAGAAATGTAAAAATGGGAAACATTGTTTGATGTCTTGTTAGGAAAATATAAAATAATCTTAATCTTGACGTCCTTCTATGTATGCAATCCTCAATTAGTGCGTGGTATGAAGGGAGCTTTGTTTTCCTCAGTGGAGGTGTGCAGTCTCATACTGCTCTTGTAGAGGTAGCTTCTCTTTTCCTTATTCAAACATAAAAACCTTACCAGTGGCCATATGTTGTGTTCTACAGATCCTGCAGCAGGCTTGGCCCTTTATTGGCCAGTATCTGGAGAAGTTACTTGTGGAAATCGTTGCTCCTGCCATCCGTACTTCTAGCATTCATCTGCAGACTCTGAGCTTCACCAAGGTTAACATAGGCGACAAGGTATCTGAGCGGCCTGTCACACACACCCACACACACAGCAATTTCAGTTTATTACAGTTGACTTTTTCTGCTAATGTGGTGTCATCAAGTCTCTGTCAGTCTTGTTTGCTTAATAGCAGCTGCTGTGTTCACAGGCGCTGAAGGTGGCTGGCGTAAAGGCTCATACGGAAAATGATAAGAGACAAGTTATGTTGGATTTGTACTTAAGGTAATCCAACACATCAGAGATTAATTTCATATGTTATACCTCTGTCTATCTGCCCAAATAGGTTGGTCAAGTCAAACTCTAAAATGTTCTTGTAAGTGTTCTAAAGCTTCCTGCAAGGGTTTGGCCCTGTCTTGAACAACAGAACAGTGTTTACTTAATACAGAAAGAAAACAGCTCTGTCATAACTCACACAAGCTGTTTCCTTTGTTTAAACACTTATCTTTAGATCTGTCGCTTCCCTTCTGTTACAGCTATGCCGGTGATGTTGAGATCAATGTTGAAATCAAAAAGTACTTTTGCAAAGCTGGAGTAAAAGGAGTCCAGGTACGAGAAGAATCACTGGGACATTCTCACATTGCTGCTGTAATTAAGTGGCCTGAAAACACATTTTCAGAATCTAATTTTCGCTTTGCAGCTCCACGGGATGCTGCGTGTGATCCTTGAGCCTCTGATTGGAAACATACCGCTGGTTGGAGCTGTCACAATGTTCTTCATTCGCAGGCCTGTGAGTGTTTTTTTTGTTTAATGACTTTGCACTTTGCAGTAATGCAAGGCCTTTTACTTATTCATGTCTATTTGTCTGTATCATATGTGTAGAAACTGGACATCAACTGGACTGGACTTACCAACCTCTTGGATATCCCTGGATTGAAGTGAGTCTGTATGATGGAGTTGATCTTTATGCTCACTCGAGTTGTGCAACCTGCCGAAAAAGTTTGAGTTGCACGTTATGGATCTTATTTACACGTTTCAGAGAGGTTATTATTTATTTAGTCGCTGGTAGTAGAGAGGCTTTTCTTGGAATTAAACTGAACTCCAAAACAAACAGATCGGAGCTGAAGAGCTTATCTGTTCACTGGCAGCTCTGTGTGGTCGCACCCTTAAAGGATAATGTCGGTAACATCTTCAGTTTTTATTCTTGTCAGCAAACTCTATGAAATTACAAGGAAAAAAGAGTAAATTATCCACTGTAGCTTATTCATCTGTTTCTATGCATATCCATTGCTATCCAAAAACTCTTAAAAAAACACATCAGTGTGTGCAGTTCTTGGGTAGGTTGACATGTTACTCCTCTAAAACAAACACGGCCTGTGCATCTTATTATAAGTAATTCCTTCTAAGATGTTCCTGGTGCAATATTGAAGAGAGCATTAAAAAGTAATTATTCATTAACAAACTACACAATACATCAATAAAGATTTTTGGGGGATTTCAAGTCTTGTTTTGGGAATTTTTCAGCAACAGTCAGACATAAATGTGGACAATAACAACCTCATTATTTATGTTTCTAGAATTTAATCACAATGTACTGTGTATACTTTTATATAGAAGGCATAGTCTCACCAGTGGGATAGATTGTCAATTCATATTCAGTGTGCTTATGTGTATGCTGGCTTATTCTACTCTGTGTGGAATAAACAGTAAAGTGTACTTTTGCAAAAAACAAACAATAAGAGTAAACATAGAATTAAAGCATTGTCAGAGGCGTAAATGTATTTCTGATACAGCATCAGTATTCCCTTTGGCAATGCTCTTAATCCTTCAGTCTACATAACTTTAAGAAAACTCCTCATCTTTAACCAGTGGGTGTTTCTGTTTTGTTCTGTTGCTGGTTTTCATGCTTTCTTTTTATGCATGGACAGGCGCACATAACCTGTGTGTGAGTCTGTATGTGCCTCCCTGTGCGTGCCCAACATCATCCTTGCATTCATTTGCAGTGCCATGTCGGACACTATGATAATGGATGCAATTGCCTCCCACCTGGTGCTCCCCAATCGTCTCACTATTCCCTTGGTGGCCGACCTGCACGTTGCGCAACTCCGCTCCCCTCTCCCAAGGGTAACTGTCTCAGTGACGAATGACCTTTTCAAATTACATAGACTGATGCAGATGTGTGTGATCATCATATTAGCTGCAAACACATAGACTTAAGGTCGTACAGTAAGTCGCATAGTAAATATAACGCATGCAATCGAATTTTGCGGCGATACCAGTCGACAAACCTTTTGATTTTATTCTTGTATCCCCGTTTTGTTTTTTGTTTATTTGCATGTTTACGCACATGCTAGGGAGTTGTGCGTATTCATCTGCTGGAGGCTGAGGAACTGACCGCCAAGGACACAGTCATCAAGGGCTTAATCGATGGGAAGTCAGACCCATACGCTGTGCTGCGTGTTGGAACCCAGATTTTCACCTCTCATCACGTCGACAGCAACCTGAACCCGCAGTGGAGGGAGATGTATGAGGTGAGAGGGCTGCGAGTATGGAATATATACCCTGAACTGAACTGTAAAGAAACAGGAGATATATGGCTTTGCCTTGACATTCGAGTACAGCTCCTCCAACCAATTTATGTGCCAAAAGCTATAGGTTCATGTTGGTGTCCTTGCTTTGTAGGGATTGCAGTAAGTCCTTGATGGTATGTCACTGGTGCTTCTGAGATACACAGCTTTGTGGAGATTTTATCTAGCTCTGCAGGAAGCTGCTGTGTCACAGATAAGCAAGAGTTGTGAAAACTGCTTGCTCAGAACATGTTTATCTTTTCACTTTGTTTACGAAATTCAAGCCATGAACTAAATAGATATGAAATTATATACATATATTTGCCTACCACAGTAGTGAAGAGTTCTTGCCATTGTGGTGTGTGCATGCTCTTTTGTATGCCATATGTGGTTTATGCCATTCTTGCACAAGATCAGAACTACCAGCCTAATATTGTGCACTTTCCCCATGTGCTGCATAAAGAGCTCTAACTTAGTGGGACAATGGACACTAGACCTTTGTAGGTGTGCTGTGGTGTTTGGCACTGGGACATTGGCTGCAGATCCTTTGGAATATGGGGTTTAAGGGTGGGGGCTGGACTTGTCTTGGCACATCCCACAGCTTGATCGGAGTGGGATATGGGGAGTTTAGAGGCCCTAATTCTTAATTTTTCTTGTTTTTTGACCATTTTTGAGCAGCTTTTGTGGTGTGGCAGTAATCATTATCCTGCTCGGGAAGACCACCGCTGTTGGAGACTCCCATTGCCACTGGTTGGGGGGTGGGACCCATTTAAGAGGGTAGCACATATTAAAGTAACCCAAGGTTTCCCAGTAGAACCTTGTGTTGTAATGAAATGATGGTCGCTGTTACACACTTCGCCTGCTTGTGGTTTTAATGTTGTGGCTGATTGGTGTATATATTTGTGTATCTGTTGTGTGTGTTGTGTATTTGTCCATTTATGTGTGTGTGTGTGTGTGTCAGGTGATTGTCCATGAAGTACCTGGTCAGGAGTTGGAAGTGGAAGTATTTGACAAAGACCCAGACCAGGATGACTTCCTGGGGAGGTAGCTTATTCATTTTCATTCATTTACTCTGTCTCTATGTGCTCCTCATGCCATTTCCATAACTGCTTTTGCGATGTCGGGCCACGATTCTGCTGAAATTTGAACAGCTTGGTCTCATTTATTAAGGGATTTATCAATTTTCTCTGTTTGTCTTTCTGTCTGTCTCTCTTCCAGGGTCAAAATTGATCTTGATATTGTAAAGAAGGCCAGAGTTGTGGATGATGTGAGTAGCGACGCTTGGGAGGTTTTTGACTTAAAAATGGCATTTTTTTCTCTCTCTCACTAAACAAATTGTGAAATTGTTTTGGCCTAAAAAATGTGATGAAAGAGTGCAGCATAACGGTTAGCATGTGACACAGGAGACACCCACGTGCCTCCTCGTGATCTGCTCTTGTTACGCCACCTTCAGTTCTGCCATCCTGCTCAGGCTCAAGAATTCAGCCAGATAAAAAAAAAAAAAAGAAGCTTGTGTGATGAGCCCTCTGTGTTTTTTACACAGTGGTTTGATCTGAGGGACGTCGCATCTGGCAGTGTTCACCTCCGGCTTGAGTGGCTCTCTCTGCTGTCCTCTGCTGACAGACTGAGTGAGGTGAGGCTAGAGCAGAGTCTAACGCTCTTGTTTTCTCAGTGCTGTGCAGTGACAGCGATCATTGTTTTTTCCGTCTTCTTATATTCTTGCCGTGTAATCTTTGGCTTTATTTCATAATATGATAACAAACTGGAAATACAGACTGGAAAGGATGATCAGCCTGAGAACTCTAAGGTTACATGGTTCATGTCGTAAACACGACCAGCGGCCTCTACTATCAAAAGATCAATTTTTGAAAAGTTTGACTGGAGCCACAAAACACAAAAGTTAGCCACAGGCATGCATGTGAGTGACTGTTTCTATGTGTGAGCCATGCAACAGACTGGTGACATGTCTAGGATGTACCCTGCCTCTCAACCTATGACAATATACTGCATGCATGGAGAACAGATGTGAACGATAACTGACCTAAGGAAGAATGGTTACAAGCTTGCTCTTTAGTTCAGTCCCAAACTGTGTAAATGACTGCAGTATAAATGAATAACTGGTCATCACATTGCTCTGACTTTAACCCTTATATCCCCAATGCTAACATTAACTGTAACTGTTAGAAGGGTTCTCTGTTCTGTTGTATGTGGAAAGGGACTTCACATACATATATGTGTAGTCAGATCACTGGTGAAGAGATGGCTCTTAAACCTAATTTGGACTTACTGAATATTTGTGCAGAGGGTTTGTGATGCCAGGACTTCACCTGCCACATTGTGTATAGCTTTCCCATGAAAGAAACAAACAACTTGTGTAATTTCACAGTTGCTTAAGGAAATAACTTAAGCGATTGCACAAAACCTCACAGAAAAACAATTTCATCAGTTATTTTTCTGAAGAATAATAATACTGAAGTAGGTCAGTGGCAGGAAGACCTGTATTCTTTTCTTAATATAATTTTTGAAATGATGTTTTATTATTCACTCTATACGTGTCACCTAGCTATGCTGAGTGCATGTACCTTCTTGTTGTTTCTACTGTCAAATTTAAAATAATAATAATCCAATAATAGAATATTGTTTGAAAAAACAAATGGAGAATGGGAAGAACCACAATCATAGAAAAAAGTGTAAAAAAAAGACAAAAACTTGTATTTATTTATATAAGGAGCCCCTAGAGATGAGCACAGATGAGTTGGCTGCTCTCTTAAACTGCATGTTTACTACAACTACAAGAATCCCAAGCATCCAGTTATTTATTGATTAACCATCACAGATCACAAAATAAAAAGTTTAACTTGTAATCATACTCACTAGAACAAAATACTGTGACACATCAAACTGCTATTTTTCACCCATATAATAATAGGAAAGATATTTTAAAAAAAATCTCTTCGGAGTCAAGTTTAACAATAAAGTACAGAAAGAAGAATCACATAAAACACTGAAACGAACTACTGGCAGGACACTGGACTTGTAGATAATTTTGCTTACATGTTTTTCTTTTATTCTTCTACCAGGTGATTGCGAAGAATCAAAATTTGACCAGTAAGATGGTTGAACCTCCGTCTGCTGCCATCCTAGCCGTCTATCTCGATCAGGCTTATCAGCTGCCTGTAAGAGCATCACAGTTTGATTTATGTGGGATTCAGTTTTGTTCTGTTACCCAAACTGATCTGTTTCAAATGTCATAGATGAGAAAAGGTAATAAGGACCCAAGCCCGATGGTACAGATTTCTGTTCAGGATAAAACTAAAGAGAGCAAGGTAAGAGGGAAAAACTAGTGATGAATACCTGCCTCCAGCCTCTGGACATTATTAATGATTTATTCTTGCATTTACAGACTTGCTACGGTACAACCAGCCCAGTGTGGGAAGATGCTTTTACCTTCTTCATTAAGGATCCTCACAAACAAAATATCGACATTCAGGTGAGTCATCCTCAGTAGCAACCGAACTCACTCATTAAGCTAGCTGATGAGAGTTTAGGTATAGCTATATACCTAATACCTAAATACCAATAGCTTACCTTTCCATCTGTTTAAATTCAGACTTCATGTAATTTCTATAAACTGCACTCTCCTCCTTACTTTGCCTTTCTCATTGCTATTAACCCTAACTCGACATTTTTTGTTGTGTTTCAATCAGGTAAAAGATGACGACCGAGCTCTGCGCTTGGGCAGTCTAAAAATCCCTCTGGCCCGTCTTGTCGGGATGCCCGAGCTCACCATGGACCAGTGGTTCCAGTTGGAGAATTCGGGTTCAGCCAGCCGCATCTTCATCAAAATTGTGCTGAGGGTTAGTATTTCACGCACACAAACACTTAAGCACTTGTTTTGTGCACAGACTTTAATGGGTAGTTTGCTTTAATAAATTAATACCTGAAGATGCCTTAAGCAGTGAGATATTGACTCCAGTGTTCATATCAAATGTCCAAAGCAAATTCCCACCATAAGTGTCCCATTCCATAAGTCAGAATTTTGGGTTATTATCTAAAAATTTTGAACTGTTTTTTATGAGAAAATAACATGAAATGTTGATATAATAACCCAAATCTTTGTCTTATGGATGCAGAAAAACGTTTTTTTCAGTGGCAGAAATTCTGTATAAAGCTGTGAACCTCTTTTCATTATCACAGGAAATAAAACAACATTGTTTGGTTCTCACTGTTGCTCATATTTCTTGTTTCCTGATAGGTTTTGTGGCTAAGCGATGATGCCAGTCCTACAACTCCTTCTCCTCGCCCCACAGACCCTGGGTCCACATCAGGTCAGGGGGGAACTACATCAGACCAGAACCCTTCAGGACCCGGTGGGTCGACTAAACCTCAGCCAACACGACCACAGAACACCACCCCCGATCCAGAGTTTGGAACTGAGGTAATAAAGTGAAAAAGCTGCAGACAGCATTTTAATACACTCCCAAAATACCTACATCCACTGTCTGCCTGCAGGGAGTGTTGCGAATCCATCTGGTGGAGGCTCAAAACCTGATTGCCAAGGACAACTTTATGGGCGGCATGATGAAGGGGAAGAGCGACCCCTACGTCAAGATTCGTGTTGGTGGTATAACCTTCCGCAGCCACACCATCAAAGAGAACCTCAACCCTGTCTGGAACGAACTCTATGAGGTGCTATCACTTTTAAAAGTTTCACTTAGTCAGCTATTCTAGCCATCTGATCAGATCATTCAATTTTAGATTACAAATACTTGATTTCTTTTTTCCTGTTTAGGTTATTTTGACCCAGCTTCCAGGTCAAGAAATCCAGTTTGAGTTGTTTGATAAGGACATTGATCAGGATGACTTCCTGGGAAGGTGAGTCCTGACATCACTAGAGCTGCCACGATTAGTCGACTAGTCACGATTACGTCGACTATCAAAATCGTCGACGACTGATTTAATAGTCGACGCGTCGTTTGAAGCTTTGTAAGATCACAAAAGACGCAGGAATAAGTAGTAGGATTTAAAAGTGTAATAACGGACTGAAACAGAAGATGGCAGCAGTGCATGTAAAGGATGCCAGCTGCCGTTAAACCTCGAAGAAGAAGAAGCTGTGTCCCAGAATTCATAGTGCGGCCCAGCGCAGTTGTCAACAATGGCGGCAGCTAGTTAGTTTTAATATTACTATTATTATTCTTTCTGGGTCACAAAATAAACGTTTAACATATTTTCAAGCTGTAAGTTTTACGTCCAATCGATGCATGATCTGATTAGTCGACTAATCGCAAAAATAATCGGTGACTAGTCGACTATCAAAATAATCGTTTGTGGCAGCCCTAGACATCACACAAAAAAATGTGAACATTTCTGACTAGTTTGTTTTTAAACCTGTAGAAAAATGAAGGATAAAATTTTGTGCCCTTTTTTTTGCAGGTTCAAACTTAGCCTGCAAGACATCATCAGCGCACAATACACCGATACGGTGTGTGCCATTATTAAAAGGACGTGACCATATAATATAGCAAATATTTACATTTGTATTCTTATCATAACTTGCATTTTTTGTGCTACTTTTGTTTTAGTGGTACACTCTAAATGATGTGAAGTCTGGTAGAGTTCACCTAATGCTGGAGTGGCTGCCAAGGGTCTCTGACCTATCCAGACTGGAGCAGGTTCAGTATGAGTTTTCTATTCCATTGTCTAATGACTTGGACGCGCCTAGCTAAATACACTTACAGTTAAATAAAATACACAAAAGATTTTGTGTCCTAAACTTAAAGCTACTGCTGCAAAGGAAACATGAACCGCAAGTTTCCTATTTCAAGTGTCTTCCTGAAACGCTCTCTCTCTCCTGTCTTTGCCCCTCTCTTTTCTACAGATCCTGCTGCACCAGTCCCTGCAGTCTTTCCAAAACAAGGTGGTGCCGTCAGCTGCTCTGGTGTTTGTGTATGTGGAGCGTGCCCACGGCCTTCCGGTGAGACCATATCGATGAGTGTTTATGGTCATTTTTTTAATATTCTGCTTCCAATGAGCCAGACTTTCTTGTGACATTTTTTTAAGAGTAATGGTTCTAGAGACTTTCTGGAGGTCTTTCAACGCTTTTCTTTGGACATTGGCTGTTTTTTTTTCAGACTTTTTCAGTTTGCTGTGCCTGGTAATTTCAGAAGAATGCCTTTTTGTGTTTGTTTAGCCACAAACACTTGTCTATGTTTTAAGCATGAAAAAGCACCTATTTCAAGGATGAACCAGTATTTTAAATGGTAAATTGACTGGTGCTTTTACAGCTCTTTTCTACTCTGCCTGTGCACTCAAAGGGCTATATACAACTAGTCTCATTCACACCCATTCACATGCTTTTTCTAAACCAAGTGCTTTCTATCTAACAGTCACACACATTCATAGAGGAAACTGGGGTTAGTATCTTGGCCAAGAATATTTGGCAAGCGGTTGGCACCAACGTTCCAACTGGTAGGTGACCTGCTCTGACTCCTGAGCTACAGCCAGCAGTTATGTCTGCACGTACTATAACAGATAGCAATTTACTTTAACAGAACCGATTTTAAATTGTATCTGTGTAGCAGCCCATTTATTTTAATCTAAGAAAAACAGGTATAAAATAGTGTTTCTTCAACAAAAGAGGAAGTAGCATGCCAAAATCATGTACAGTGTCGCTCAGCAGAGCGGTACAACAGTGAGTGTCTACAGTTGTCTTTAAAACACAGTGGTGTTGGGGATGTTCCTAAACTGTGGAATTATGAATGCAGAAATGTACCATCAGGTTTTGATCCACCATGCACTAACATCTGGAAAGTGTTTGATCGGCAACATCTTCTTTTTTCAGTATTACAATAATCCCAGACAAACAGCCAATGCAATAAAAGCATACCTGAATAGAAAAACACAATCAGCCATGGATTGGCCTCCCCAGAGCCCGGGGCTCAAAATTATTGAAGCAGTATGTAATCATCTCAACAGAGAACAGAACAAAAGGCAGCCAACATCCAAAGAAGAGCTTTGAACGTCTTTTAAGAAGCCTGGAGAACTATTCCTGCAGTCTACTTAAAGACATGACAAGAAAGCTTGCATAAAAGTGTTCAAGCTGTGTTGAAGAATAAAGGTTGTCACACCAAATATTGACTTTCAAGCTGGTTAGACAGAGTACAAACTGTTTCTGTCTTATATTTCCACGCTGATGCTGTTGCTTACAGTTCCTGTAGTGCAGTGTAATCATTTGTACGTTATTTCAGCTGAAGAAGAGTGGAAAGGAGCCAAAAGTTGGAGCTGAGATTATCCTTAAAAATGTTTCATACAGAAGCAAGGTAGGCTCTTAACTCGCTAAAGATGTTCACTGAAAATAAAGGGAAAAAAATGGTTTCACAAAAGTCATACATTTATTTTTTGTTTTTTCCAAAGATCTCTGAGCGATCCACATCCCCTCGATGGGATGAAGGCTTTCACTTTTTGGTTAGTGACCCCAGAAGTGAAATACTCACAGTCAAGGTGCGAGTTATTATCTATATTTATCTGAATCATGAGGATGCATTTGATTCACACCATTCATTAGGTCATGTTGTGTCAAACTAAAACATTTTACACAAATAAAAGAAGTAGAAAATGTGTGCGTTTATTTATATGTCTTTGTTTCCTTGTAGCTTTCCCACAGCTGGGGCCAGGCTCTCGGCTCTTTGACACTTCCTCTGAAGGAGGTGCTGGCTGAGACAGACTTGGTTCTGGACCGCTGGCTCAGTCTGGATGGAGCGCTGCCAGAGAGCCAGATACTGTTGAGGGTCGTACTTAAGGTACTGCAGACAGGCTGCTTATTTTCACTGTGCTGTAGTAGCTTTTCTTGGAGCAATGCTACACTAAGTGCTAACTGAGTGTGTGACATTATCTAAACTGCTCCATGATGATTATTAAGTCATAATTATTGAGTCATGATTTTTATTCAGTGATTTTTTTATATACCTTGCAGATCCTGGACACTCAGCTGGCAGTGTGTCGTGGTGCTGTAGGGGAGGCGGGTGTCGATGACGTCATCCCTAAATGGGATCCTTCTCATCTGGACCTCAGACACAGACCTAGATTCTCCATGTGAGTCACACATAGGGGTATAGTAGTCCTGTTGTGTGGTACATACCTGCACTGTAAGTGCAGTAATATACTAAAGTGACTGTCCAAATGTAAATAAATATCATTTCTCATCTGTGTCTTTAGAGTGAGTGACAACCCAAACTCAGCAGGACAGGTGAAGCTTACCATCGGTTACTCCATGGAGGAAAACCGGCTTTTCATCACTGTTCACTCCTGCAGGTTTCTATATGCCATACATTACCCATCCCATCATCATCACACTTTAAGCAGAAAAACCATCATACGTTGTGGATGTGATCTCTTTATACTGACAGAGCGTTGGTAGCGCGTTCCAAGGATGGCGCAGACCCATATGTTTCCTTCATCCTGTTGCCTGACAAGAAGGCCACCACCAAGAGGAAAACTGCGACCAAGAAGAAAGACCTCAGCCCAGAATTTAATGAGAGGCAAGACAAACAAATAGGGCTGTGATTATAGCGAAAGAAGTCTGAGGATGAGAGGGTGACGTCTCCCACATTAATCTTGCTCGTTTCTGTAGGTTTGACTTTGACTTATCACTCGAGGAATCCTCTCAGAGAAGACTGGACCTGTCTGTGAAGAACAGTGTCTCTTTCATCAGCCGAGAGAAGGAGCTTATCGGCAAGGTATTTATCTGAAATTCAGCTCGTCTTTGCCCAAGGTTGTGTAAAATTCTTGGCTTTTATCACAAGACTCTTCTTCTCTCTCTCGTTGCCTTCAGTTGCAGCTGGACCTGGACCAAATTGACCTCAAGACGGGTGTCACACAGTGGTAACTATTTAACCCTTTCATGCCACAGTGAAGTGTTTTTATTCTTCTTTAAGCACGAAAAAAAACCAATGCATTGTCTTTTCTTTCTTTTTTTTCAGGTACGACTTGGCAGCAGAGACCAACTAGAAGAATCAATGCCTGATCCTCAGGCATCTACTTTCAAACATAAGCATTGCTCCTGTGATCTGTGATTTGTGCGTGTGTATATTCAGCTTAAATGAAAATTTCCACCATCACTGAAGAAAAAAAAAAAGATGACATATCTGCTCCAGAAAAACACAGTCCATCAGTATTTATGAGCAAAACTTTACTTGTCGCTAAATATTCGTAAAGTGATAAATGTGCTGAATCCATTCTGTCTCAGGCAGATATTTAGGCTGAATAAATATTTGATAATAATGCAACTATGTTGCACGACAAACCAAGGTTATGTGTGTTTAAAGCATGCAAAAAGTCCTCTTGCATTTTAACTTTAAAAGGGCTTATATATTTGTCCAATTTCCAAAGGTACGACAACATTTTATGGATTTTCAGCATCCAACAAAACAGAAAAACGTTTATTTGAATTTTATTTTTTACAGTCTCCAAACAGTTCCTGTTATAACTTTGTTTATGTGGGTTTATATTACTGCCTTAAGTATTTCAAAACTGTGCACAGTTTGTCAGTGTTTATGAAATATGTTCCAGATGAAGTTTTATATGTTTTAACCAGAACTTTCTGAATGTTAATTTTTTAAATCAAAGTGTTACAAGCCTGCACCGTCAAATTTCCACTGAGAACAGAGGTACGATACTGTACGCAGTCTTAATCACTGTGCTTTTACAAAGAGAAAACTTTGTAGATGTTTCATCCAGAGCTCCTTTGTGTTTTTATGTGTTTGTAGTCCTAAATGCAAATAGCTGATGGCTTACAGTCATGTTTATGCTTTGTTTTTACACGCAAAACCTGTTTTGACCTCATGAGAAACAGACTATTGTCTACCTGTTCCGGGACACCTTCCATGTCCCATAATGTCTCACCTCACTGCAAACACTTAGACACTGATTTGTTGTAAAGGGTGGAAAAAACAGTGTTGAGTGTCAGAAGTAAAGAGGAAAACTGCTGTGCTTTGATAATTTCAACATATCATCATGCATCTGCTAAAGCTGTTGATTAAACTTTGCACTCCTGTGAATCCAGCCAGCTTTGTCATCTATTTATTTCTCTAATGATCTTTCTTGTCATGGCAATTTCTTGCCAGCAGGTCGCGATAAAGTGCTGACAAATGGCTTTTCCGTCCAGCTGTATGCAGGCTCACTGCTTACAGATGTGAGGGGCGGGAGGGAGGGAGGCAGATTGCAATGACTGACATGCAGTCAGACCAACAGGAGGCATGCCACCCCCAATGCGGGCAGGACTCTAAAAGAAAACCCTGAGCTCTGAGTGGAGGCAATAGCAAAGACCTTAATCAGGATCACACAACAATAATGAATGGAAACACGTCGGAGCCAAGAAAGTTGAGCAGCATCTAAAAGTAACTGTCGGTCGGGTTTTGAAAGTTATCTGTCATAGGGAAAAATCCGCTGTAAGTAATGGATTGGCCAGGCAAAACTGAGGCTACTTTCTGGAAGATGAAGCAGCTGCACTGTTACTTTTAAAAAAGAGACTAGAGTAAAACACTGTCAACTTAAACGCGTGATTAGGGGTAAATGGCATTTAGGGACTACTGCAGTGTCAGCTTTTTTTTCCTTTTTTTTTTCTTCAATAATATGTTTTTGGAGAGAAGTGGATTATTCGGATTAAATCGCGGATGAGACTCTCGGAATACTTTGGAGCTTTCTTTCTTTTTGCTTCTTTTACTTGGATTATTCTTGTCGCCATAAGAAGCTGAGGCAAGTTTCAAGTCGACGGCAGGATAAGGCATTAAAAATGGGTAATATAGAGAGTGTGGACGGCCAGTCGGAGATGAAGCAGCATATCATGCCTCTGAAGGTGCCCATGCCTGACCCCACCGAGCTGGAGGAGAAATTTGCCATTGTTTTGGTAAGTTAACGGGCTAATAACCGTACTTTTGCCACGGTGCGGTCGAATAATCGAGTAGACAGCTGTCTGTGTTTTGCTTTTAAACTTGTTGAGCTTTTAAACTTGTCGGTGGTGGGTTTATTTTCACTTAAAGCACTGGATCACAATTATAAACAACCCATATAGTGGACTGTCTTGTTCTTTCTATATATGAAAAAAAGTTTATTTCTTGCTCTTTTTTGTTTATTTGTTATTTATTGTTTATTTGTTTATTTATTTGGACTATTATGGACCATTATGAGCTGCTGATGTATCAGATGAACCGACCTGTGCCGTTCCGTCCCGCCCCTCATTCTCTCCCCACTCCTGCGGTTCTTTTGTCTCTCTAAAAGTCAGACAACTCAGCGTTTGGCTGAAGTGGCACATACTGAGCGCGGCATGGCGAGAGTGGTGGAGGTGGTGGTGTTTGGTAGGGGGAGAGGTAAAAGGGATTTTTTCCCCTCTCCTCTACAGGATGAATGCCATTTTACTGCATATCCTTGACGGAGAACATCACAGCATTCTGCGTCTGCGTTTATTTAGTTTAGCCCCTCTCGCTGCAGGCGACTCATCTAAAAAACAACATTTTCTGAATTCCCCCAAAACTCCCACACCCGAAGTATCCTCCCCTCCCCTTTCCTACCTCCCTACACCCTCCACATCAGGCCTGAGTTGAGGCGTTTGGACGCTTTGTAATAATGAGCACACCGTCGACACCCACTTCTCCGTCGATCAGCGGAGTCGTGGAAGGATGACAGGGTGTCATTTATGTGTCAGAGGGGGCATTTCAGTTTTCAGCACATCACAAAGCGGGACTTTACGGCTACTTTCTCTTTCAAGCACGATCGCGTGTCTAGATTCCTTTATTATTCATGCACTGAAGTGAAGAGGAGATGCTGTAATGAAAAATTTGGGTTTTGTTTGGGTTTTTTTCCACTTAGGTGGGCGGAATGTAATCAGCCAGCAGCTCGACTTTGACTATACAGTTTTAATTTGGGGATTCCACAAAAAGTCTCGTATTTTGCCATCTGATGAAAAAATAAGAAAACATCTGTTTCCATCCATCCATCTTTTTTTAATTCAATTTTCTCTTTATGTAAAGCCTCTTACTCTAAAAAGTTTTCCAAACTCTCATTGTCAGAGAATCCTCCTTAATCTCTTTCATGGCATTTATTAACGTTTTAATTCAGTTTAATAAACACAAAGAGTAGTGGCAACAAGTTGTGGTTTTATCAGGGTTAATTTGCAAGACTTGGTCTGAAACTTTCATTTCCTGCACACGTCTTGTGAGATTGCTGTTCAGCCATGTCAGACTTAAACATTGTCGTGCATGAGTGGTGACAGCCCTCTCATCTAACCTCTCATCTTAACAAGGAAGCCAGTAAGCGTGTGCCAGGAAACTTTGACTTTAGATGGGACAGCCTGGGTGTGCTGGTCGCAAACCATGTCAACATGGAGCCCTTATAGTATGATATAATATTGAGGCCGTGATGAGGGCTCAAAGGAAGAATTTACTTCAGTCCACTTTTGTCATAGAAATACAGTAAATGTCTCGAGCCACCTCTAATTTCTGTATATTTTGCTTCCAAGTAGCCCGATGTTATTGCCATTTTTAAAGCGGTCTTGAACAATATTTCTCCAGGTTGGTTCATTGGTTGAATCTATAAAAAATGCCAAACATAACACAGTTTCACAGACATAAAACAGTATTTTTGCATCATTAAGGTGATCCCAAAAGAGCTAATAGCTGAAAACTTTCACCATAATGTGCAACGTGACCTTAGAAAAATTGAGAAAACTGGTGAAACAAGTAGAGGAAAAAGTTGCAGGCCTAAAAACTCTCTGAAACATGTGGAAGTCATGTGTTTGAGTCGTGACACGGGACCTGAGAGATGCACCTGGGCCTTCAGCTGAGCCAAATTACACAAGAAGTTGACTGAAAATAAGCTGCAACAGGTGGGTGTCTACAGCCACTGTTAACACACTGGAGAGTTCTGTCATGGAATAAAAACAAAAAGCAGCCAACAATCAAAGAAGAGCTTTAAAACAACCAGGAAGAAGCCTGGATAAATATTCATGAAGACTTCTTACCAAGTATTGACTTTCAAACTCTTTAGAATTCCACAAAATCTTTTGCCTTATATACTGTATTCTCATTTATGTCCGTTTCCTATTTTCCTAGCCATTTATAAAGAAGTAAGGGGTGGCTCAAGACTTCTGCACAGCACTGTATCTGAGACAACATTTGAAGGGAACTTTGGTACTGGAACGATCACCGGGACATGTTTCCTTCTTAACCGTTTTAGTCACAGTGTATTACTCACAGGACTTCTTTAAACTGCTTGTTTGAATACTTTTTCCACCCCCGTCTGGCTCCTTGCCTATCATACTGACACACAACAGCATTCAGCTGAAATCTGAGTAATCCAGGACCTAAAATTCAGACTTTTTTCTGTTTCTATTTATTTTCCTTGTCAAACAGTAGCATCCTAATTTCCCATGGGTGCTTATTTTGTGCTCCTCACTCCACATTTTCAACATTACCACACCCAGCTCTGACTTTCAGCTGTCTAAGGCCCTAATTACAGCATCAAGCACCGAAGAGTTGCGCTTGATGTGAGTGGATCCTCGCAGCATCACTCAGACGGTCTCTTTCTTGGACCCTCCATGTTTCTGGAATGAAGCCATTATTTGCTTGCCAGAGCAATCAGCAGCCACGGAGTAAAGCTCTCATATGAGGAGACTAACGCAGCAAGAAGCCATTCAGCCCCTGATTTTGAATGCTGTGCTATATCTCAGCTATTATGACAATTACACACTGTGCTATGCTACAAGCTCCACTACGACAGCCCACGGCATGTCCCTTTGATGCAGATAACTTCTTTATGAAGTGAGTGGCTGTAAAAAAAAAAGTCAGAAAAAAAAGAACTTCACTCGTATTTCACATATAAAAACACTTTTTGGATATTTTTTTATCAACACATCCTGCCTAGGAAAAGTCTAACTGTTTGAAAGTACTGCAGCACAAATCCGTCCCTGTTATTATGTTCAGCCGTGCAGAGCAGATGATTTCTATGCGTGGAGCAGTAGACTCAACATTTCAGTTGTGTTTTCGAGTGGGAAAAGTTTTCAACCTCTCCAACCTCCACCTCACTCTGGCCCATAATAGCTCCACATTTCCTTTACTTTGTGGGAAAGTGCAACGTTCTTCTATATATTCAAGTCCTTATCAGACAGTGCTTTTCTCTCGGCCCTGCTAGCCGTTTGTTGTGAGATAGCGCTACATCAAAGGCTTCTGATTTTGCAGTTAGAGCTCTTCTGGAAGACAACCTCATGGCTTGGCTGTCTAGGGCTGGATCCCGAGGTGCACTTCCCATAGTATCATACTGCATGTGCCAAGCATCTGAGACACTTCACATCACTCTTTCTAAACTGAGCTGATTTCTTTCTTCAGTATTTGTTTGCAGAGACATAACTGGCTTCACTTCAGCTTCAGCGCTCCATAAATGGATATTTTGAAATG
The DNA here is from genome assembly GCF_013358895.1 of Oreochromis aureus. NCBI lineage: Eukaryota > Metazoa > Chordata > Actinopteri > Cichliformes > Cichlidae > Oreochromis > Oreochromis aureus. Next base: position 19,726,529 of record NC_052961.1, on the reverse strand, counting down.
GGTAATTTCCCCTCCTCTGGACCACTGTGTTTTCTGGGCTTCATGATGGCATGCTGGTCCAAATGGTTGGGACTGCCCAACTCTCTCTCTCAGACAGAGCACACAGACATCCCACTGGAATGACAGCAGCCCATAATGATGTCATGGGCTCAGCAGCCTTTGCAAGCGTAGTAATATGCGTGGGCTAATGACTTTAACAGAATTTCTCTACTGTAGATTGTTGAAGGCGGTGGAGGAGGGGCGAGACCCCTGGGTTGGCTTCGACTAGTTCATGTGGTCTGCTAATAAAATGCCTGGGTCGGGTTTAACCGGCTGCATGTGCTAAAAGCATCTTCTCACTCCATCTCCTCTCTTTTGTCCAGCATCTTCAGAAACAGTTTCAGCCCAGTCTTGTGCGGCTGGAAACAGCTGCCTGGTATTTTCTTCGTGTATTTTACAGGGGAAATTGCATTGTAGCCAGTGGTAGTTGTGGTTGGTTTGCTTTACAATGAGAACTGTGTTCCCTCCATGCTGCTACTAGTGCATAACGTTGCCATTAAGTTAAGCTTGCGATACAGATCTTTGTAGACCCCACAGACAGACAAGTGTAAATACATCAAAGCCATATTTGTAAAATTATATCTTGGTCATTGGTAGAATTCTTTTAATAGTTTTGGCTCCTTTTACCCCCTCTTTGTCCTTGGTAACTCTCACTTATCCTTGGTTTTGTGCAATTCCAGATGGATATGGAGCCTCTCATTCGCTCACCCAGTCAGTGTTTCCTACCTTCCCATTCCCCGAACTCACTCTCACTGTGGCTTTGCCCTGCACAGTAACTTTCTCCATATGACTCTGTCTTTATGAAAATAATGTGAGATGAGTGAGTGGCATTTCAAAGCCTGGGATCTTTTAAGGTTCCAGGTTTGAGCACCAATCCACTGCTGGATTCCTGTGGCCTGGTCTAGGCTGAGGCCACAGGAGACCTCAAAAGAAGGAAAATTCCCTTTGAACTGGCGGCCTGCCACTGTTCTTGGTTATAATGGCTTTACCAACATCTTTAAACGCCGCACACATCTTTAAGAGCTGTTACAGGAGCAGTGTAGGATTATTTTCACTTCTTGATTGCGCTGGAAACCGCCCTAAAGCATTCATCTTGCTCCGCTCAGCTCCCCGTGTCTATTAAACGCTGACATCGAGTTGCGTCATGCGTGGATGTGCTGTTGCAGTTTTTCTTTCGTCTTTTGATTGCTCATGAAAGAGGTTTTGAGATTAAGCAGCAGCAAATGTTGGGAAAACTAAAGAGAAGGTTAGATCTGTGTCATTTGTCAGATGTAGTGAAATGCTGACAATGTAACTCCAGTGCCATGTCTTACATCACTGTTTCTTGATGGGGAAGATCTAAGGGAAGCCGTAGTGTCTGCTGGATTCCACTTAAGAGGAACTAATAGATTCAAGCTGAGTGATGTGTTTATCGGACATAAAACCTAAATCATTTTAATTTGTTTGATGATAATTTGAGTTTTTTTATTTGCCTGATATCCCTATTCCACATTGCTTCTTTTCTCAGAGGGAAAAGCTGCATTAATTATATACATCTGGCTCAGCCACCCACCACTCTGTCTCAGAAAGAAAGGGATTATGGGAGTTGAGTGTACACTAATAACTTAGTCTTAGAGCAGCCAAGCAGGTGGGGTGGGGGGGCTCAGCACAAGGCTATCCACCTGGCTCTCTGCACCCTGAGGCTACAATTCTCCAGTCTGGTTCAGGGCTTTACTGCTTCCCTTGTTCTCTCATTGTAGTTATTTTGGAAAGCAAGGGTTAAGTTACAGCTGGGTGATATAATATGTACATATACATCAGATCAGATTTTTTAAGAAAATCTTGGCATTTTGGTCACTTGGCTCAATGCTTGCTTAGAGCTAAATGCGAATACTGACCCCACAGATAAGGGTTGTTAGCATAAATACCATAAAAAGAAATTAAGTCTAAGAGGCTACTTTGTTTTAAAGCATGTACAGTACTGTGAAAAAAGCTGTTAACTAGCTTAAGTAATTAGAAAAAAAAAGTCTGGTTCCCTGGAAACAAAATATACAGACATGAGGGGTGGCTCAAGACTTTTGCACAGTACTGTAAGTCTCTATAAAGTTAAAAGGCTTTGAGGTTTTCTTGTTAATGTGTTACACCTCCCATATTTGTTCACTAAGAAACAAAATAAAAATAAAAATGAAGTGTTGTGGTGTAACAGAACCACGTTAGCTATTTGGTTACGTCAAGCTAACCCTTTGCTCGCTTTAGCTTCACATTTAGCTAATTTACTGATACGTTCAAATAAGTATATTGCCCCCAAATACTATACTATTCTGTACAAGTAGTTTACTTATTAATTTTTTTATTTAAATGTTTTGGGGGGGTTTTGGTGGGGGGTTGCATGTGCCGCTAACGCAGCTGCACCAGGGCTGTAGAGTTAAGAAGTGGTTTCCTTTTCAGTACAGTGGGAACCCTGACCTTGCAGCTATACTTTTTTTTAAACAGATGCTAAGAAGTACAGCTTGATGCTGTCTCTGGTATAGACGTACCTAAGTAACATGATGAATAATGTCTCATGCTCATCTTCAGTGTCATGTCCTAATCTTCCTTTATGTGCTCATTTCTTACGATCACAGTTCGGTTTTTATGTTAAGTCTGAACTGAATGAAGTCATATTGAGAAACAATGGGAAACTTTCTTAATGGTTACGATTATTGATGGGAGTCTTGGTTTTGGTTTGGTTTTGCTTCTGCTTTATTTTATTTGCACCACTTCTTCCTAAAACATAACCTTCCCTTTGAGGAAGTATTGGTCTGATTCAGAAAACTTTTAAATGTTTCTCCATAGCTCAGGCTCAGATTTGGGCTGGGCATTGTGTTTAAAGGCCACACTGGCATGAGTTATTGAAGCCTTCATGCACCTGCATTCCTGGCATTCACTGTGTATATCCCCTGTTGGCTGGTGTGCTCACGGCTCTTGCATGAACTCACAGGGATGAACTAACAGGATATTTTCTCCACAGCAATAATCTCCTGCTTCCGATTAATGGCTAATTGCTGTATTTATTTGTATCTTCTTACATCACTCATATCTTTGTGTTCGCATTTCCTAGATACGGTAAATAAACTGTACAATATCGGTGCTGCTGCAGTTATTTTACATGTGTTTTGGAACACAACAACTTCCTGGAGACCTGTAAACAAGTTTGTGTTACACATGAGGTCATATTTGAACCGTTTGGAACATCTGTCTTTAAGAAGACCTTGAGCTCAGGACATTTTTGCTGTTATCTCAGGCTCTGACTGTGAATCAGCCTTCAAAGAAGTCTGTGGTGATAAAGGCCTCTCATTTCAACCCAGCTATCACTGCTGTCGATCACCGCTGCACAACTGCTTAAATAATCAGGTTAACAAAGGGGTTCTGGGAGGTAGCTCCGGGTTTATGAACTGGAAATGGCATTTCTCCAATTTCCTGTTATTTTGTTGAGTGTTGTGAAAAGCAGATTGGAGGGAAAGTTATATCTCTCAGCAGATTGAGCCAGAGGTCAATGACGAAGAAGGGAGGGTTTGGAGAACGTTCGGGCTAAAGATGGGAAGGCCGGTGACTAGAATGAGGACAGATAAGTCCAAAAGAGGCTGAAAATATTACACCACAGCTGCAAACTGTTGCCTTTAAGTCTTGATCTAATGGGGATTTAACACACTGCTTAGGCAGCTTTTCAGCCAGTGAATCTGTCTGCTCTTATGTGGCTTATGTGTGTAGCAATAGACAGAGAAATCAAGAATCAATCTGATAATAATTTAATTGTTTTTTGTCATTTATCAAATTGAAATGGCGTCTGCTTCTATTTCCAGCCTAACACATAAATGAGAATCAGCTGCTTTTCTTGGTTTTGTGGCGTTATAGATGAACGAGTTTTGAGATTAGGCTTTAATCTTGTCGAACTAGTTATATATAAAGGGGAATTAAGAAGAGAAGTTTCTAACTGTATTGATTAAGTGTTGGAAAATCGAAAGCAGTTGCAGGTGATTTCCGTATTTGTGTCTTCACTTAAAATACATGCTTTAGGTTTTGCATAGTGAGAATGTGGTTTGCCTGTCGAGACCGTGTTTCCACATAAATGAGGTGCTTTGCCCTACCTGTTACATTAATGTTTTAATAAGAAGCTTGTGACTGTGCCTGCTCATATTTGCTTTGTAAACACAAACCACCATCGTGAGCAGCGAGCAGGGAGGGGCACTGACCCCAAGAAAACTTTTGCTTCCCTGCCTTCAAGAAAATGCATTTCCCCCTCTCCACTCTTTGTCCCTCCTCTTTTCAGTCTGTGTTTGGTAGAACTGGTAGCAGCTGGTTTGTTGGCCCCTCTGTCTTTCAGGATCTTTGTGCAGGACCTACGCATTGTTGCGCTCGCCCGGTTTGGGTTACCTTGCAAAAAGAGCGACAGGTGATCAGATATCTCTTAGACAAAGGGGGGCAGTGTTTTCTCACACTCTGCTCCTCTTCCTGTCAAATCAGTTAAGCTTTACCTGCATACGTAAATACATTGTTTGACTGAATCTGCAATAGACGACAAATGTTCGTTTTACATGTAGACCAAGACCGATATATTGGATGAAGGCTAGTCTGCGAAACATCGGCATTTGTGATATGTTGTAGTGAAAGATGCTGAAACCAAAAGGTTACTTTTTAAATTTTTTTTTTTTTTTTTTTTTGCAGAATACAATGCAGAAAAAATACTTAATGTAAATTTAACAGTGTTTCAGCAGCGCTAATCTGACTCCAGCTTATGTAGAAGAGTAAGCTGACAGTGGTGCAGTCAAGCTGGATCTTCACATTAAGTCGCAAAGTAGTTTTTTAAACAGATTGCTGGAAAGTAATTAAACGATTTCCTCTTCATGATCTCTTTTCAATAGAACATATACATATTTTTTTAAAAACCCATTATATTGATAGTGGATTCTTTTACTTCCCCAAATATTGGTACTAGCTCCAAACATTACATACTGGTCAGGCTCCAGTTACACAGCTACACAACAAATTTAAAAATACCCAGGGCAGTTTTTGATTTCCTGAAGAGTTGAGGAAGTGTCCGCAGCCCAGTGACGACAACAGCTGAGCCACTCATCCTGTCTCCTCTTATTGTGCTTCCCTACCAAGAAAAAGGGAGGACTTCAACAATAGCCCAGGCAGCGACATTCATTAATAAAAAGCTACAGGCTCTGTCATAAACAGCCAGTCTGATTTATGCTTGTTTTTACCACATGTCTTATAAACAATTCTGGCTTGTAGAACTCTATTTCATGTATATGACAAGTATAATATGTTAGACAGTTATCCATTTGGTTCTGTATGTTCGCGTTCACTTCGGATGTAGTCAGGTTTTTTTTAAACCTCTCCTTTTCCTGAAGGAGACATTTATCTTGAACTGTGTCCAGCATATTCTGGTATAGTGGGACCCTGAGCATCACTTTAAATCTAAGCTATGCATTTAATAAGCTTAAGGGAAACACACTTGTGCCAGGTTCTTTATTCATTGTGCTTTCTTTGCCCCCTTGCTGGATGTAACAGTCAGTAGTTTGGCTGTTACCACCCTCCTCACACAGCACCTTTTAATAATGAGGACCAGGTCTTATCTTACCCTTGTTGGCTTTTTCATTATCTTCCTTGTGTTACTGGATTATTGAAGGATGTCTCTTGTTCATATACAGCTGTGTTGCTTAGGAGCAATAGTTTGCACAGAGAAAACAGAAGAATAAGACAACAAGAATGCACATATAAAGTAAAGTGCATGATTTGATGATTGATGGCTTCATGAGCAGTAAGAGTAAGTAGCTGATTAGTTAGGTAGAATCTGTTGAAGGTCATTGACTGGCCATTGTGAAACAACTGTTATGCATAGACGCATTTTGAAAACGTCCTTGCTTTGTCCTGCAATAGGGTCAGTGTGTCGTCGGCCCTGATTATGGTAGCAATTGAGTTAAGCCACAGATCCCGTTTTCCTGGACCCCACCCTGATGACCAGACAGACAGGTTGGGGGGAACGAGGGCCGTCTGGGCCTCCATGTTTGGCTCCATCCAGTGCAGTGAGTTCTTTAGCCACCCACTCATTTTCCTGTGAGATGATGATAACTGTCTGCTCTGTGTAAACCTATCAAAGCAGATAAAAGACACAGACTCTGCATTTCCATCCCACCGATAGACCACAAAAGAAAGAATCACACTGAATGTATCTTCTTAGTAAGTTACTTATTTCAGTTAAAAGAGGTATAAAGCGCCAAATCACAACAACAGTCATCTCAGGGTGGTTTACACCATAAGATAAAGACCCTACAGTACAGACCACCTATGTGCAAGCACTTTGCGATCGCAGAAAGGTAAAACTGTCTTTTAACAGGGAGAAACCTCCAGCAGAACCACAGTCAGGGAGGTGCAACCATCTGCCATGACTGGCTGGGGGGTGAAGGGAAAGAGAAGAGGCAGAAGAGAAGCGAAAAGGAAAAAAAAGAGCATGGGGAGACAGGACAAAACACAGACTAAGGGAGAGAGATGACAAAAATTTAATGACATGCTGCCATGATATATAAACATGTGGGGAGTGGAAAAGAAGTGTTCAGTCCATCACATGAAGTCTTACAGTAGTCTGAGCCTATAGCAGTGTAACTAAAGGATGGTTCAGGGTCGCCTGGTCCTGCCTTAACTATAACGTTCATTAAAAATGGGGAAAGTTTTGAGACTAATCTCAAAACTAGAGAGGGTGTCTGTCTCCTGAATCCAAACCGAGAGCTGGTTCCACGGGACCGAGGCCTGATAGCTGAAGGCTTGGCCTCCCATTCTACTTTTAGAAACTCTAGGAACCACAAGTAAGCCTGAGAGCTGGCAGTCTTGCTCTCAAACTGCAGGGTTGCTAATTTAAATCCATATTATCAGACAACTCCAAAAAAATAAAAATAAAGAGCAGTTTATCCTACATCATGTTTTTAGCACCAGTGACTTGCAGAGTAAATGTCTGTTGCATACCTGGGAACAACTTATGAGGCAGCATGTTGTCCTCTGCAAGAACAAACAAGTTGAGGAAATTCCACAAGCAGAGCTCTCCGATTAAAAATCATTTAGTTTTGTGCACACTGGTGTGATGCGCTATCCCAACTGTAAGTGTGAGAGAAACTGAGAAAAGCCGCGGAGGAAACATCTTGTCGTGCTTTCAGACTGGTATCTCTAGGGACTTCTGGTGGGACTTGCAGGTCATTAACGTAACATCGGGCCGATTGTAAATCACTTGGATTAGGAAGCTGTCCAGCATAGGGCAGGATGGAGTTGCCCTGCTGACTCTAATTTCTCAAAGGTCCATGGGCTCTTCAAAACATCCCCTCACTTGTGGGGGTCTGTGTGTGACTTGAGCGCTCTGCTTAGGACTTGATAGCTCTCCTGGACTCTCCTCTACCAGAAACATGACCCCATGACCTACTTTAACTGTTGACGCTTTAAAACCTCTGTCATCCTTTGTTAATGACGGAAATGCCTGTTTCAGAATTTATCCCCCCATGGCTGACCTCTGCAATAGATCCGCTATGCACCATCGAGTTTTCCGTCTTTATTTGTTCACTTTACAGTCATGTACACTAAAGAAAACCGAAAGAAATGTTTTAAAGACAGAATTTTTGCTGCTACATTTATGTTATGGTGTCTGTATTTCACTTTTCTTTTTCTTTTTTTTTTTTTACCATTTAACTGATTTAACCTCAGTAAATTAACAGTTTAATGCACTGAGATTTTGTCTTCGGGCTCCCAAATGGCTGTGTTTGGAATCTCCACTCTTTGCTCACATTTGGGACCTAATGATTTGGCAGATAGCAGTCACAATAGAACTAGTTCATCTGGTTGTGAAGTGTATCGGTGTTGTGTTCAGCTGGATTTTGCTTTACACAGCACCAGAGGGCATACACTGACCCTGCCCACCAGCCATTGTTAGCGGTTTTCTATGAGAGGAAAAAAGTTGGCTCAAATGTCAAAGGATGGGAATGGCACAGCACCGAATCAAAACAAAGCTCAACACTGAATCCTTTGTCATGCCAGTCTCAGGTCAAACAAGAAAGGCCATGCTGGAGGAGAGAATATGTGGGCAACGAGCACCAAAACATTTTTGGCATAGCTGTAGTATTTTCCCTTTAAAACATTCCTGTGATTTCAAAATTATAAAAGGCTCCTGCCCCCTCTCCTTTAGCTTCTTTTAGCTTCTTCTAAACACAGGAAGCGAGCGATAATATCACTGTGGGAGAAAGTGAAATGAAATTAGCTAAATTGGGTTACTTGGCTCAAATTACCCAAATCTGGTCAGAAAGGAAACTTTCCCTCCGCCTTTTGCCCCTCTGTCGCTCACACTAACATTTTATAGTCGCTTTTGACACTTGCAGCTCAACAGACATCTGCAGAGTCTCACCGCTATTTATTTATAGTACCCGAGGCTTCAGGTGACAGTTGAACATCATTAAACAGCAGTATGTAATGTGTCCTCATTGCTCAGAATAGCTTTTCGGTGAGTTGAGGGATTCTGGTCATTTATTCGTCTTTAGCGAAATATACTTTTTTTTTTTTTTTTTTACACTTTCAACAAGTAGTTTTTTAACTATAATCAATTATGTTCCTATTTTTATTCTTTCATTACTAAAAGGAGTATCTGTGCATACATCTGGTCTGTATGTTTTCCAGTAATTCAGAATTAAATTAGCACAAAAAGGAGACCCTGCTTTTAGCCTGTTTGTCTCTCTGCTCTACTTTCATGTGCACTGACTGAGAAACCAAAGGCGGCTTTGGGGCCGGGATACATCCCGAAGCTGATATCCAGGCTTATTTTTTAAATGTAACGTTTTGGATGTTTTAGGTCAAAAAAGTGTGACCATAGAAAAGTCGTGACAGAAGAGTGTACGATAAAGGAAATTAGGGCTGCTGCTTATGATTGTGTTCGTCAGTTATTAATTTAATAGCTATCCTGTCAATCATATGTGTTTATTTGTCTAAGAAAATCACAAAAACGTTCCAAAATAAGAAGCTAATGTTTGTCACCTCTACGATTATCAAAATAAATTTCAATTCATCCTGTGACCAGCAAATGTAAATATATACATATATATATTTCTCTTGCCCTGTGATGACCAGGTGTAGATTATTATTCAATGGTTTTTAATCAGTGAACAGTGATAGGAGGCAATTTGGAACAACCCTCTTATTAAAAATTAAAAATTACTGATCTGTTTTTTAGAGTTCATGTCAAATCACTGGAAAAACCAAAAAAGTTCAGACAAACCATTTATTAAAGACACGTGGAAGATGTATGGCCTTCCTAAAGATGGTCTTGTAGGTAAATCTTGTCCCAGGAGAGGCAAAGGAGGAGAGAGCAGCTTGGGGGTCAGACATGAGAGAAATTTACTACTATAAACTACTACTATAAACAGGACACATTCCTCTTGTAATTCTGAACATCTGTTACCCATGTTACTTCTTTTTTCTCTCCAGCGTGGGTATTTTGAGTTAGTCAAAATAAGCCATATGTGAAATCTTCACACTGCTTTCCACTCTGGTGATAGCCTGTTATAGCTCTGTCCTGCATTTTCTTAGTTTACCTTGTTTATAGCTATTCTTGGGCATCCACTGCCAGCTCAAAGTTGTTTCGCTTATTTTTGAATGTGTGCTGCAATCTGTGATCACAAAGCTGTGAACATGTATAGAAATTATTAGCTCTTTATGGTCCTGGCAGGATGATTTGTTTGCCTCCATATTTGGCGCTTGCAAGGACAAAATGATTCATGGCGCTGTGATGGAGTGGGCAATGCGGTGCCGATTTGGAAAAGTAATTTTGATATATTCACATGTGATATTTCCACCACTCCTGGTGACTGAGTTGCTACCATAGAAAGAAGTATGTGTTGTTTTCCACACTGGAACATGCCAGCGTGAACATCACATCTGACCTGGTGGGATGGGTTAAAAAGGCAAGCTGTTGCATTTTAGACAGCAGTCTGAGTTATAGCTGCAGGTTAAAAGTCAAGCTGACAGGCCATTTGTGGCTGAGCTTATGGGATACTGTTGACACTGTTGTAAATGAGGGGTCTGAGTGCAAAACAAAATAAAATCCCACATTTCTTCAAAGAGAATCAGTGAGGCAGTTGTTTTCAGTGACTAGTTTGCTCCTAAATGTTGCACTTCCTCCTATCTAAGATTTCCATGTCAACCTCTGTTTACAAGCATTTGTCTCAGCGGAGGAAGTAATTAGTCAAACACTAGTGTCATACAGCTTGCGTTATTTTTTTTACAGCGGTCATGAGGACATGAGATCCTAAATTTGTGCTTAGTTTCTAAACACAGATTACATAATATGGGGTTTAAATTGAGCCCAGAAAAACGGCTGCATCAGGTCATCTCGTGTGGCATTCAAGTGTTGCTGGTTTACATAACAAGTCTGATGACAGGTCCGGTAATAGGCCTGTACCCTGATAGCAGCATGTTGTGTTCTGAAGAACTGTGCTTCCTGAATAATACTCAGACCAAAGAGTGAGAAGGAGATGCGCGTCGTCTCCTTCAACAGGATGCCAAATGTCAACACAGGAAGTGAGGTCACGGTATAAGTCTTGAAAACTTTGTCATCAGTTTGCTGATGGCGCCAGAGACTCATAAAGTGCCAGACACTGACACAGATTTAGTCAAAGCCACTATAAATAGTCAACCTGAAAAAAGAGGGGAAATAGTGTGGTATGAATGAAACTAATGCTTACAATTTTTAAATGTTTTTTTCTGTTTTCCAGAATTCTATGAACCTGCCTCCAGACAAAGCCCGGCTCCTCAGACAGTATGACAATGAGAAGAAGTGGGACCTGATCTGCGACCAGGTGAATTCGTGAACTTTGTATCATAAATTAGTAAACCTGCACTCAGACTACACACACCTGTCCACATTTTGGTGTGGCTGACTGCAGCAAACTTACATCACGCTGCTCTTTTGTGCATCTTCAGGAGAGGTTTCAGGTGAAGAATCCTCCTCACACCTACATCCAGAAGCTTCGCGGATACTTAGATCCTGGAGTAACACGAAAGGTACAAAAATTATATAGTAGAACTCGGCTGATTTATGCACACCAAAGTCTGCTTACAGGTTATGCACACAACATCTGTGACAGCTCCATGCACCTTCTCCTTATCTCTGCTGATACTTTAAGCTGTTACCATCTTAAAGTATCAGACGTTCATTGGTCAGGTTGCAGGGTGTTTGACCTCTCTGGTTCTCCTTTATTCATCCTCTATTTTACAGTTCACCCTGAACATGAGGGCAACACTAAATCTGCTGATTAGGATTATTACTGTTTTTAAGGAACTGAAAGGTTCTCATGAAAACTGCTTAGAAAGTACAGCTTGAATGTAACCTGTAATAACCAGCATTCTTCTTACAGAAGTTTCGCAGGCGTGTGCAGGAATCTACAAAAGTCCTGAGGGAACTGGAGATTTCACTGAGGACAAATCACATTGGGTAATCACGTCTTATCTTCTATTTTTCTGGTGAATTACGCAGGTCTATTCATCTAAACCTCAAGGAAACCACAATATTGTTTTGCCCGGTAAAGAATATTCTATTGTGTGTCCCTGCTGCTGCTGCTGCTGCTGCTGCTGCTGGGACCCAGAGCTTTTTCTGGTGCCCATATTCCCCCCTCCTATTGTTCCAACTGCCAAGCTCTGCAGCTCCACTTCATAGAGCTGGTGCTCATAATGCCCAGATGGTAGCCATTGTGTGGCCTTGTCCACTCCCCCACAGAAGGCAGCAGGAAGCTTTGTTGTATGCCAGAGGGACAGGAAGCACGGCTGACCATTGCTGAACCCAGTGAAAAGCACAAGAACAAACACAAGGATACTTGTATGTTTACAGAAGTCTCGCATAGTAAAGCAGACCACATTTTTGCATTGCAGAATCAAAAGCAGTGCATTTTCCTCCTCACCCATCGCACACGTGGATGCTATTTTATCGCTTCCTAGCCTTCAGTGTCGCAGACATGATCTTTGAATTTATAATCCGTAGTCACGGAGGTGCTGCAGTGACTTGCCACTTAATCCGTGAACCAAAGTGGAACAAGTAAAACATGCCTTCATTTTTTATGAACTTCATTGAGCCACGTGAATAACTCTTATACCATTTTGCCTTCGTCAATAAAGGACTTTTTCTTTTTCAATGCAGTTTCCAGAAAGGCTCACAGGCAAAGGAAAGGGAGCTCTATTTTCAGAAGACTTTTGTGGGTGGGATTAAGTGTAACAGATGCCGGTTTATTGTGTGTCTGAATCCTCAGCCCTGTCTGGTGTGTTATTCCTGAGATTGCCAAGAAAATCTGAAATAGCAACTGGTTGGAGAGAAGTACAGGGAGGAAAGAGTGAGGGTTCACAGCAAAGAGGGAGGGGGGGCAGGAAGCTGATGATCAAGCCCACCTCCTCGTCCCCCCTCCTCCCTCCTGGACCCGTTCTAGTTGCTTTGTTCGCTTTCCTCTGCTCCTCTGCTCACCTCTCTTCCCTTTTCCCTCTTCCTCCTTCCCTCCGCTTTCAGGGTCCTGATTGGTTTCCTGCCTAACTTGCCATTGGCTGACCAGCAATCTGTCATCACAGCCATCATTTCAAGACTATTTTAAGAACCTTTTACCCCAATCCATCTCCCCCTGGAGTTCCCTCAAGAAATGGGGAGGAGGTAAAGGGGTCTGTGGGGGAGGCAGACTAAATACTGTTGAGTGTCAGGGGTTCTTCCTGAGCCCAGCTCTTTTAGCCATATGCCCTCCACATTCTTTCTCTAGTTGCAATGGGAATTCCTTTGTTTGGAGAAAACTGGAGTGAGGAAATCTGAAGCCTTGCTCTGCTTTACTTTCCATGGAATTTTTTCCACTTTCTTTCAGACCTATCTGGTCTGAAGAGCCATCATCCCAAATAATTCTCATTTATTACAACTTTCGTCTCATTTTTTTGTAGTTTGGGACAAAAATTCTGTTGCCTATAATAGTTACCAAAGTAACTTTACCTGGATATATGGTAGAACTGTATAACTACAAATCAGATGAACAAGGAGCATAATGTGTCGGAAACAAAAGTCAGAAAATTCAGCTAGATGTGAATGAAGTGGAACATGAAAGCTTAAATGCCTCTAAAAACTTCCAGCATTACTTAAATAACAACTATGAAAAGTTCAGCCAAAGTTGAACCAGTGTATGAATAATTTGTTTAAACCTGCCTGCTAGTCACTTATGTAATTTACTGATGTATCAGAACAGTTGCTTAAAAACTCATTGATATTCTTTGCAGTTGTGCGAAGTACTGTGGCTCCACATCTAGTTACATATTATCACACAGCCTTTCCTTATATACATCTGTACACATTTGTTTTATCAGTTGCTATTATCATTCCACGTCACACGGTACAGTGATAAAAGTTCCCTCAGAATTTAAAGTTTCACTCTTCTGTAATGTGCTCTGCTAGCTGTCCTTATTTCAGTTATTATTTGTTCTTTTATAAATTAAAAAAGAAAAGCAAAACAAAGCAAACCCAAAAGGACAAATAACTGGTATTACAATTAATCAGCAGAAAAGCCAAAAAAAAGACCTGAGTTGTTATAAACCAGTTCTTTAAGTTCTTTAAGTACAAATGGATTTATTAGAAGTCTTCAGAATAAGAAGAATCCTAGTTTTCTTTATGTGTCTCTCACTCTCTCTCTCTTTCTCTCTCTACTCTGTTAGTCGGTAACGGGCTGTCCTAAAGGATAAGGGTGTGTTCTGGATCTGGCGCCCCGCTAACCTCTCTCTGCTTTCATGCGTCACAGGTGGGTCAGGGAGTTCCTCAATGATGAAAACAGAGGTCTTGATGTCCTTGTAGAGTACCTCTCCTTTGCTCAGTGTGCAGTCATGTGAGTACACACACACACACACACACACACACACACAAATCATACACACCTCTTGACCAAACCTTTCCTTAGGAACTGGGTTGGGCTGTGAATCCAGCTGCTGAGTTAGCACATTGTGTCATTCAGAGCCTGTAGTATTAGTACAGTGCATTCATTGGATGTATTTCCTGTGTCTTGTTGCATACTTTGTAACGTGAATGCATTTCTGGACGGATGCTACCTGGTTGAGTGCTGAGCTATACTTTGGGACAGAATCTGTGTGCTGAGCTTTATCGTGCCGCTTGATGACAGTTCTTGTGATAATGCCTGGCTCTCTACTAAGCCGCCTTGCAACCCTAACCTCCCCCATGCCTCTCATCTACACCCCTGTGCCTCTGTGTTGGCTTCTCTGTTTGTCTATGGCCCAGGTTGGATTTTGAGGGGCTGGAAAATGGGGAGGATAGCTTCTTGGACAAGTCTAAATCTTGGAGCAGGTCCATAGAGGATCTGCACCATATGAACGCCCAACCCTTCTGCAACACACTGGTGCGCTCTGCCCGCCAGTCTGTTCTTCGGTACGTATTGCTAAGCAAGCTTCCCTGCTATTAGCTTCCTCTGTTACTGCCTTGCTCTGCTAACCTTGAACGCTATATTTGCATGCAAGCCCATTGTCTTAGTACTGGTGTGTTAGAAAGTCTCTGACCTTTAGTGCTATCTGTCTCTCTTTGTTAATGGTTCTCCTTCATCTGCCCAGATGTGCATCTGCACTGTCCACAGATGAGATCCAGCTGTGAGCAGGAACATATGTTGGACAGTTGTGATTCTCCTCTTCGCCACTGTACAGACATGACTTAAAGACAGATAGGGTGTAAAGTCTGATCGGAAAAACAGATATTATATAAGGGTGCACAAAAATAGTCCACAAGAACAGACTCTAGACTTATAAATATTATATAAATATATTGTCAGATAAATTACTAGTGAACTGTTATTGGTAGAAGGTATACAAAGTTTTTCCCCCCACATTTGTAACAAAGTATGGAAAAAAACGTATTCTTGATGTATGGTTATCCCGATTATAAACCTTACCAGAACAGTTACCATGAAATGACTGTGCAATATAGTTACATAATAGTAGTCTGTGAACAGAATTCGGTCTGTTAACAGCAACAAGGAAACCAGGCATCTCCCATAATGCATCTGTAACCTCAAAAGCCATCTAAGTTTTTTTCTGTCAGACCTCATTCTCTGTAATTTTCTCTTTCTGTCTCTCGCTGCGACACACTTAAAACACAAATCATAGAAAATAGTAGATACACTTCAGAGCTCCGTTTGACTAACAGAATAGAAGCCAGAACATGGATTTGATTGCTGAATTTGTTTTAATGTGCTGAATCTGTTGCAGCTACGGCTCAGTCGCGAATAGCAAAACCATCAAGAACTCCCGCCTCGTGAGTCAAAAAGATGATGTGCATGTGTGCATCATGTGCCTGAGAGCAATCATGAACTACCAGGTACCAGGAACCACCCACGACCCACAATCAGATATGTCTCATAAACTTGGAGCATGATATGTTTCCTGTGCAGTCGAGTGCTGAACTTTTATGCAGGTTTTCTGACCACATCCTCTCTGTCTCTCTGTCTCTCTCCATGCAGTACGGTTTCAATATGGTCATGTCTCATGCACATGCAGTCAATGAAATTGCTCTCAGCTTGAACAATAAGAACCCACGGTAAGAACTCAGGACCCCACCTCCATAAAAGCAGGGCTGGGCCAAACAATAGGGGAAACCCTGCAGCCAGTTCATACGATATGCTTCCCATTCTCCGTGGGCCTCTGCTTCTCTCTGAAGTCGAGGATCAGAGGTGTACACACGGGTCGTTAAGGGAATGTTTTCTAAAGGGAGATTAGTGGTAAACCACTGAGACTGATTACTTCATAATAAAGTCTATGAGGGTAAACACGTAAAAACCATGGAAACATCCACCAAAGCTTCAGACATTAATATAGATTATGACTTTTGAGCCCTGTATGTTAACATTTACACCAATTTTGAGGATGCATGAATTTTGTGATAGAACATATAAAACTGTACTTTTTTAAAAAATTTATTTTTTCCAATAATAAGTGAGAGAGTTGTATTGATGAAAGTTTGGTGCATTTTCAGGACAAAAGCTTTGGTCCTTGAGCTGCTGGCTGCTGTTTGTCTTGTCCGAGGAGGTCATGAGATCATCCTTTCAGCATTTGACAACTTCAAAGAGGTGCCTATTTCAACTTTTTAATGAATTTTTAACAAGCTCTCAAGTTGTTATGTTCAGGATTAAGTTGTTACATATCGCTAGCCTAGCTATGTCTGAATATACTAATCAAAATTTAAGTAACATCAATATAATTGCCCTAATTTCCCACATCACTGGCGTGCATAAAGGCATTAAGGTCCAGTGTAGCAGGCTGAAAACTGAGAAGCTGTGGGAGATTTTATCTACTGAGGTTGCAAGCAAAGCTCTATGGTGGCGTGTCTGAGATTATTGGACTCATTAAGACATCAGATGTTAGGTAACCTTGAACAATAATCAGAGAATCAATTCCCCAGTGGGAGCCAGTGAACCAGAAAGATTTGCTTAGCCTTTTTACTTTTTGTTCGTACAGTCACCTAAACTCCGGAACCAGACAAAATGCCTTACAGTCGAAAGCTAATCAACTCTCTAGTGGAAAACAACATAGTACTGCTGGTAGTTTTCCAAAATTATGCATTAACACAAAGTGACAGGTCTCTGAGATCTCACAAGGAGAAGGTCACGTTTGCTATTCATTCGATGTTTTTATTAATTTCATTTATTCAACCTTTATTTAACCAGGAATTCCCTTGAGATTAACATCTCTTTTTTAAGGTGGACCTGGCCAAGAAGGCACACCATTACAATCCATTACAATGTTACAAGAAGTTAAAAATCATATATAACATCAAAACACTTAAAGTTAGAGTCAAAATAATACAAATACAAGGCCCACCATATCAATAGCAGTTGCGCTGTTCATTTGCAGAAGTCTTTATGAGAGCTCTGAACTCTCCCAAGGAAACAAAAGCATTCAGCTGTAATGTGCTCTGAGTGTTATTCTATGACCAAGGTGCAAAATAAGAGAATGCTGTTCTATAAAGTTCAGAGAAAATCCTGAGTAACCAACTAGAGGGCCGCAAATCATAGCAGCTGTGCTAGTCGTCAAATTTTAGATCCACAGCTACAGTGTTTGTGTGCAATGAAATGGATTTTTATTTCATCAACTTAAGAAACAACATAAGTCAAACACTGAGATTATTTTGTTTGCAAGTAGAAAAACAGAATAAAAGAAATTGTTCATTTATGCCGATTGTGCTTTTGTTCATAGAGGTGTAACACATCAGTGAAACCAGCAGTTTATCAGATATTTGTTATGTCCACTTAAAAATATACAGCACGACATTATGAAGCCATTGGCTTCATTGATTTTTGCTACATATTTGCTAATCATACTCCAAAGGCATGATTTTGTTTTCTTAATTAATAAATAAATAATTTTTAAAATGCAATGGACAAAAAACATGTAGTATGGTTGATTTTAGTTGATAAATGTAGGTAATATTTCCCTAAGGTACCACTTTGACATTCTATTAAAACTTCCTGTCTCGGGTCTCTTGTTTGTCTAAATCGGACAAAGTTTTTGTTCTACTTTTTAAACCAATCAATAGAATTTCAGAGAAAAAAAATCTTTGTTTTGCTTCACCTGATGTATTTCAGGTTTGCAAAGAGAAGCATCGCTTCGAGAGACTGATGGATTACTTCCGCAGTGAAGAAGGAAACATTGACTTCATGGTAAGACAAGCGTTTAGTTACATACAGATGTTGAGATGTACAGATGCTTTTTGTGTGAGAGTACATCCATCAATACAAATAAAAATGTTTGGCTCAAATGCCAAAGGTATTTTTTATTATTATCTGCATAAGGGAAAACACACTTTTATACAAGGTGCACATGCAAAATCCAGTGGACTATATATCAGTTTTAAGGTAAAATATCCTGATACAGATTATATGTATCAAGTATATAAAGAATATTAAGGAGCTGGTGTCTGTTTGCATTTGTTCTCCAGGTTGCTTGCATGCAGTTCATCAACATTGTGGTCCACTCAGTTGAAGACATGAACTTCAGAGTGCATCTGCAGTATGAATTCACCAAACTGGGACTAGATGACTTCTTGGAGGTAAAGAAATAATGTTGTGCTTAAACTGGGTCAGTCGTTCTCATTGTCTACGTGGAGACTATTTGTGGAGTCACTAATGTTGAATTTATTCTCTCCCGTGCCAGAAATCTAAACACACGGAGAGTGACAAGCTGTCGGTTCAGATCCAGGCTTACCTTGATAACGTATTTGATGTGGGTGGCCTACTAGAAGATGCCGAAACCAAGAATGCAGCGCTGGAGAAGGTGGAGGAACTGGAGGAGCACCTGTCCCACGTAAGTGCACCACCCAGTCTGGACCACCAACACTGCTCTCTATACACATTTATGAGATTGTTGTGGTTCACCAG
The DNA here is from genome assembly GCF_013358895.1 of Oreochromis aureus. Lineage (NCBI taxonomy): Eukaryota > Metazoa > Chordata > Actinopteri > Cichliformes > Cichlidae > Oreochromis > Oreochromis aureus. The sequence continues at coordinate 19,708,059 of NC_052961.1, read as the reverse complement.
CTATGTACTTAAGTCGGCTGTTTCTACATGGCAATTAGAAATCTACTCGGTGTTTGCACTTCACAAGTGGTTCAGGATAATAATTGGGTGGGGAATGCTGGAAAATGGAGTGCGTGAAACAATCTTATTATTGTTCTCGTGTTGGCTCGGTCTTTCTGGGCTATTGCCTCTGTATCCCACGCTGCTTTGCAAAGACCTTCTTCACATGGAAAGGTCGTAGGCAGCCCCTGACATCATTCTTGGAATTTGAAAACAAACTCTGCTCTCAGAGGTCAGAAATGATGGGGGAGGAAGAGGGTAAAGATTCTCTCTGAATTCCTTAGCAAGATGTGTAATGTAAAATCAAAACTGAGAGCTGTGCCATGTTATTGCTGCATCATGCTGCTTGCTGTATCTTATTTCTTAGTGATGATGCAGTGTATGGGGAGGAGAGATGGGGAAGTGGAGCTGGGAAAGATGCCCACTGTGTGGATCAATTCTTTCCTTCTCTCATCTCAGTGTTGCTCCATCTTCTTTTCTAGGTGACTGAGAAGCTTCTGGAGGTTGAGAATGAAACAATGATGAAAGTAGCCGATCTGGAGAAGCTGCTCCTTCAGAAAGATAAGGAGCTGAACGTAATACGGGTAAGCCACAGTCCTATTGACGTGATATTTCTTGATCTCCTCGCATCATAAAGGCTTCAGATTCTGCGTGTGTTAGCAGAGATCAGGTTCATATGCTTGTGGCTAAATTGCTGTATTAGCAAATTAGGTCACAAAGAGACAGGATGTTTGTTTAGCTTGTGGAGTCATTGTGCATTGTGCTCTTTATCACCCCCTGCTGACTGCTCAGGAGACATACGAGTCAACCAGCACTCAGGTTAACACCCTGAGGAGGATGATCAAGGAGAAGGATGCTGCGTTTCAGAGGCACTTCAACATCGAGAAACGTCTGCTGGAGCTCGAACAGCAGGGCACCATCCGCTTGCACAAGAAACCCGATGGAGACATCGCCATCGAGCCGCTGGGCGTCGGCAGCGCCGGGATACCCTTGGGAAACATCGGAAAGCTGTCTTTGGGTTCAACAGCAGGGTTGACAGAACTAGGAGGACCCGACACAAGTTTACCACCAGCCAGCGAAGCACCTCCGCCTCCACCACCGCCTCCCCCTCCCCCTCCCCTGCCATCTGCTTCAGGTGATGACAATACTGTGAATCACAGTCTGGTGATTCATATATACGTATGTGAAAGATGACTTTCTCATCTGTGGACCCTCAGAGCAGATCTATTTTCAGTTCCCTATATTTGTTAATTCGTGCCAAACCAAGTGATGGGTCACAGCAGTGTTCTTCTAAGCCAGACAGGAAAGGGAAACATAAGGCTGATTTCCTTTGTCTCCGGAAAGGCCGCACTGAGTGTTGGAGCACTTTCCAGCCTTTTATCGTAACTAGACTTTATCAGGTTTCACTAACTTTAAAAATCTGTTTTCAGCGATTGTCAGGCCAAGGTGGCAGCCCCATGTAGAAGAGGAAGCTGTACTAAACATGCAATAAAATTACTCTTCTGCATTAATTACAGGACACACTGTGCCAGTCCCACCACCACCACCTCCTCCCCTTGCTCCTCCTCTGCCAGAAGCTTCCCCCTCTGTCATCTTGAGCGTAGGTCTGTCAGGTGAGCGTGCACGCAAAATTAAACTTGGTTGTCTTTGCCTTCAATTTTGATGTTCACAGTTGACTAGATCATAGGATTGTGGGTGGCAGGAGGTAGAGTGGATTGTCTACTAATCGGAAGGTCGGTAGGTTGATCCCTGGCTCCTCTAGTCTGCGTGCTGAAGTGTCCAGAACTCTAAGATGCATCCATTAGAGTATAAGTGTGTGAATGACAGGCGAAAAGCACTTAATCATAGAAAAAGATGTCTGTATGAACGTGTGTGAGTGGCTGAATAAACCTTGAGTAGAAAAGCGCTATATAAGTACCATTCTATCTGTATTCAACCAACACTTGCTTCACCACAGCTATCAGGATCAAGAAGCCTATAAAGACCAAGTTCCGCTTGCCTGTGTTTAACTGGACGGCCTTGAAGCCCAATCAGATCAATGGCACAGTCTTCAACGAGATCGATGATGAACGTGTGCTAGAGGTAAATCAAGAAGATAAAACCTCTTTCATGTTCAGATATAGATCCTGGTTAATATATGTCAAATTTAAATTTATGGTAAATTAGTATTAATCTCAGTAAAACTTTTCCATAGTCAAAAGCTCAGGTTTCTCTAGTCTCTTCCAGTTGAGTTCAAAGGGGAAAAAGTAAAGCAAAACAAAACTAAAATGATGAGAGAATTGTGTCACGAAATAAAAAGCTTCATACCGACACCATAAAACTTACCACACATATGTGTTCAGGACTTTTAACATAAATTTAGAACAAGTAAAAGTTGAGTTGTTATTCACATGCAGGAGCTGGATCTGGAGAGGTTTGAGGAGCTATTTAAGACGAGAGCCCAGGGTCCAGTTGTGGATGTTTCTTGCACAAAGAGCAAAGTAGCCCATAAGGCGGCGAACAAAGTCACACTTCTGGACGCCAATCGCTCCAAGAACTTAGCCATCACACTGCGAAAGGCTAACAAGACGACAGAAGAGATCTGCAAAGCGATAGAGAAGTATGCGCCTGTCTTTTACGTAAACTTTACATACTTTAAGAATTTTCTGCGGAACAAGTTACAGGTAACGTGTTATCTTCACTCAGGTTTGACCTCAAGGCCTTACCTGTCGACTTCGTGGAGTGCCTGATGCGTTTCCTGCCCACCGAGGCAGAAGTGAAGGTGCTGCGTCAGTACGAGCGCGAGCGGCGTCCGCTGGATCAGTTAGCAGAGGAGGATCGCTTCATGTTGTTATTCAGCAAGATCGAGAGGCTGACGCAGAGAATGAACATTATCACCTTTGTTGGAAACTTTGCCGACAACGTGAACATGCTCACGCCACAGCTCAACGCCATCATTGCTGCTTCTGGCTCAATCAAGTCCGCACCAAAGCTCAAGAGAATGCTTGAAGTGAGATGTGTTTGTTGACTTTCACAGCAGCAGCATTTGTATTTTTTAATGCATATATTCACTCGGTGCTTTTGGTTTACTCACAGATCATCTTAGCCCTAGGAAACTACATGAACAGCAGCAAACGAGGCTGCGTTTATGGTTTCAAATTACAAAGCCTTGATCTGGTGAGTAATCAGTAGTGAAGTTTACTGAAATACCAGTCAGCACAAAAGTGTGGTGTAGCGTTTAATATTAAATTGCTTTTCCTAACAATGTTTTTTTACACAGCTTCTGGACACTAAGTCTACAGACAGAAAGATGACATTGCTCCACTACATAGCTCTTATTGTGAAGGAGAAGTACCCTGAACTGGCAAACTTCTACAATGAATTGCACTTTGTGGACAAAGCTGCAGCAGGTGAGCGTGCACCAAATATTAAACTCTGTCAGCAACCGTGTGGAGACGCAGTATTTTCACAGAAATGTCAGATGTTAACATCTGGATAAAACGCTACTTAATATACTTAAAAATATGCTCTGTCTGCGTGCAAAGTGTCTCTGGAAAACGTCTTGCTGGATGTTCGAGAGCTGGGGAAAGGCATGGACCTCATCCGGAGAGAGTGCAGTCTCCACGACCACTCAGTCCTGAAAGGTTTTGTCCAGACTAGTGACTCACAGCTGGACAAGCTACAGAAGGACGCCAAGATGGCAGAGGTATCCGACAACGTCTTCACCTCCAAAACCTCAAATTATCCACTGGAACAAATGAAAATTAAACCTTTCTCGTTCATTCATCTCACTGACATCTGATGCGCAGCCACTAACTCGACAGTGTTTACAAACATTCTCTTTCCCAATTCTAGGAAGCCTTTAACAGTGTGGTGAGCTACTTTGGAGAAAGTGCCAAGACGGCTCCACCCTCCGTCTTCTTCCCTGTGTTCGTGCGCTTCATCAAGGCTTACAAGGTGAGGACACAAAGCAGAAGCTACATCTCTGTAGCTTTCCTCGCTTCCTCAGCTGGTCATTTGGGAAGTTCCCCGGTTTGCTGTCAGCCTTGCTGAGAGCAGAGCGGGGCAGAGCTTTGGCTGATTTTGTGGCACAGGACGTGGCGTATACTCCCAGGCCAAATAACAGGAAAGGCCAGCTGGGTCTGACTTTAGAAGCTGCAGCTGTGGTGTTTAGACTGGTTCTCCCCTCCATCCCTCCCCCCCCCTTTACCTCCGGACAGCCTCGCCCTGCCCCAACACACAGCACGCTTCCTGAGATTGTTCTCCATCTAGATTTATGGGATCTGCTCAAGGAAATGTGCAACACAAGGATTTCTGGACTCGTGTGTCTGTTTGAGTGTGTGCATGTGCTCTAAAGGAACTGTTTAACAAACACTTGTTGCCTCGAGTAATAGAATATAGTTTTCTACAGTTTTTAAGGCCTCTTATTGCCAGACATAGAAGCTTTAATTTAACTTAAGTGAGAGCACAAGCCAAAATAAACAGAACAGCCAGGAGTTGCCATAAAGCCACAATACTAAACAAACTAACGAGAAAGAGAAGGTTACAATTTCAAGCCCAAACTTCAAATTAACACGAGAAAAACTGGAGGAAAATAGGCTGAAAATGTTCTGTGTCCCATAGAGCTTACTGTCAGTCAGTTAAAGACGTTAAAGAAGAAAGAGTATCTTTAAATAATTTGTTGCTAACTGTGAAATCACCAGCTTTTTCTTAGTGGCCTAGAAACAACTTATCGCTGAGGTTATTTGTGTTCTTGGAGAGAGTTTGAAGCCACTATTGGTTCTGTCATCCACAGCATACCAGCTCAGATTATCTGGTTTAAAAAAAAAACAAAATAAAAAGCACATTGTCATATTTTGTTCATTTTGATTCAAGTCCAGGTAGCTGTTGCCTTGTTTTTAATATTTCTGTCCAGCTTGGCTAATTTATAATTATCTAAAGTGTCATATTTACCATACTTATTGATCCCTTTGTTTATCTTTCTCTGTATGTCAAACTGTTCATTTAAGTGTGTGCGTGGTCCTGGTCATGTTTAGTAAAGCGTGGCTTTCCTGTTTATGCCCAGCTTTTCAACTGTTTTTTCTTTGCTTCACATGGCCACACAAAAGCACGTTGTTGGGTTTATTTCCACTGAAGTTTCTTGTCACAGATGTGTCATCTATTTCTCTTCTCAACAGGATGCAGTGGAAGAAAATGAACAGAGGAAAAAGCAAGAGGAAGCAATGAGAGAAAAGTTACTGGCTCAGGAGGCGAAGCAGCATGACCCTAAGGTACAGCCCTGCTGGATGAACTCTATCATGTATTTACTCAGTGCTAAATAAAGCTTTTTCATAGGCCAAGAATCACAGTGAAAACGAACAAATATCCTTTCTGCTGGTTCAGGTTCAAGCCCAGAAGAAGAGGCACCAGCAGCAGGAGCTGATCGCAGAGCTGCGCAGGCGGCAAGCCAAAGACCACCGGCCTGTGTACGAGGGCAAGGATGGCACTATTGAAGACATTATCACAGGTGGGCCAGACAGGATTGTTAAAAGAACCCATGTGCGTGCCAGCAGCCCCAGTGTTCCCAGGCTGAGGATGACTGTGGTCATCGACTGCTCAGCTCCTTTGAAGTGCACCTTGTGCTACGTACTTCAGACACCAGCACATCTGGAGCACAGCAAATAGCAAGCGTTGTTCCATGCCATGCTGTCTAGTCTGTTAGGGGATATGCTGTTGGGTATCAAAGTGTGTGTTTTCAGAAAGGCCAGGTCTCAAGAAGTGAAGTAAATTGAGATACTAATAATTAGGATCCACGACAACCTCAAGGAGCTGTTCCTGGAGGGATCATGTTTTTGGCTTTCTATACCTCCATACCTCTCTCTGTAATTTCTTCTAATCTGGCACAAAAAAGTGACTTGTACTAGAATTTCAAACATCACCATGACCTCATATGAAACCAATTTTTGCTCAAAACTAAAGTCTAACTATGACAAAATTGGGGGGAAAATGATAAAATGATGAGATGTTGTATCCAATAGGTCAAAAGGTTAACTTAGCTGTGATTGAGCAACATTATAATGTTGGGCAAACATACTTTTCTGCCCACTGTTTGACTGTCGTAAGACAGAAGTGGAGATTGGGAGGTAGGTAGGTGCCTGCCTACCTATTAAATTCCTTCAAAGTCTTCACTGCTCATACTATAGTCTGGACAGACATGGATATAAACTGCACACAAGCAGAACAGCAGAATATTCTGTTTGCAAAGAGCGGAAAGTGATTGGGCAGTGTGGAATTTCGTTTCCTACATTGAATTTCTGGAGATGCCAAAGTTAAATCATCTTACAACACACCTACGTATTTTTAAGCCTTTATTGGGAGAAAAACCCTGCATCTACAGCCTCAGCGTAGCACATAGACTAACTGATGTTTTTGTGATGATCATTAATAACTGTCTAAAGTGTAAATAATATGAATGTTGCTTCATAATAATTACTTTAGTGTTAATAATAGGAATAATTGTGTGTCACTACTATCAGAGCTCTAACTGTGTTTTATCCAGTGGACGGCTTTCAGGACATGTCCTTAACCTTATTAAGAACGTTAGGCTTTCACAAGGTTTGCCCCTCCCCCTTAGGGCAGTGTTTCAGGTGTGACATGTTTTCTCTTCCTCCCCCTCCTCCCCCCAGTACTGAAGAGCGTGCCCTTCACGGCCCGCACTGCTAAACGCGGCTCACGTTTCTTCTGTGAAGCAAACCTCTGTGACGACGCCAACTGCTAGCCCTTCCCCTTTAATGCCAAGGTTGACCAGGTTTCTCTCATATGCATTTTGAACCTCCCCCCCACCCTCCCTCGCAACCCACTACCACTACCTCCATGTGCATGCAGCATGATTCCTGTCATCCCACCCCGCCCACCCTCAACTATGACTACTGATGACTAACTTGGGCCGTCACTGGTTGTTTGTGTTCTACTTGGGAAGACTCCTATCAGGTGTCTGGTGATAGGAGTCAGCCAAACCTCTTTGCCTGGAGCTGAGAAAGTTGCATTGAGTGTCAACATGTTTTTGTGTGTAAAATATGTTGACACGCTCGCAGTACAGTCCTGACTGTGATCACGTGTAGGACACCATGCATGACACAGTAGGCTTTTGCGTTATTATGCCATATTTCTTTCAAATTATCCGATAACAGCGGACTGAATCTAAAGAGGTTTGGCTAGCGGACTGTTTTATTTTATCAGCACTGCCTTGTTCCATGAGACTAACTTGTTTGGTGTTGGTTTTCCGGCTAACATGTGACTCTTCTTTCCTCAACCACCACTGTTTATTCTACCCCCCTCCAGCTGAAAAGAAGATTAATGACAGTATTTCCCACTCCTAAGAGAGGGTAAGAAAGGTAGCCTGGCTGAAACCCGGCCTGCTTGGCCCTCCAGCTCCTGTGTGCTGCTACAGTGATGTCAGCTGCTTCAGCTAGTGCTTCAGATGCAAGCAAAGAAACACACACACACACAAGTTTTACAGCACTATAAGCTTTGCTAGCAAACAACACAAAGGATTATTGAACTTGTAAGAAGTCAGCATAGTATTGAAGAGAAACAACTTGCCTGCTTTTAAAACAGCCATTAAAATATGAACTCAGGTGTTTAAGTGTCTACAAAGCCCACCTCAGAAGCAACACCAGTGGCATTTTTGTTTAGTATTAATGTCTAATTTTACCCTTAGAGATGAGTATCATCCTCACCCCTTCCTATTACGTGTTGCATGTTGTCCATTGTTTATTTACCTCTCACCTGTCGGCAGCGTCCGCCATGTTTGTCTGTGCTAAATGTCATCCGCAGTGTGCTCAACAGCTATTTGGTCAACAGGCTCTAGAAGAAAACAGAATCAAACTTATATGAACACAGTCTGTATCCACACTTTTTTTCTATGTCACAGCCATCCTGTTTGGTAATCTGCAAACTCAAGAGCTTGTTGACCATTGTATCGTAACCCCAGTGGTTACTTTTTAACGTCCTCATTGTTTAGTGTTACAGATTTGCCAAAATCACGTTCTCAAAGCCTTGAATTTCTCCGTTTTGAAGCACAACTACTTGCAGCTGAAATACAAGGCTATGGGAATGGGGCATTCCTGTTTGCTAATTTTGTAGCTCTAATGGACATTTTCAGCTTTAACCCAATGTTTTAACTGCACAAGTGTTTCCAGATTTTCTGGATTACTTTGAAAAGTTATAACAATAAACACTCAGTTGTCAGTTTATTAGGGAGCTCAAACTAATGCAGACTAACAACAGTCCTGCAATAAAGGCTACTTTTCAAAGTTTCATCTTCATTGTAAAAAAGAGGAAATGTGGTTTGTGATGCTGTTTTCATGAGGTGTTCCTATTTTCTTTTTTTTTTTTTAGTTTAACCTCATTTACAGAAATGAGGTGCAACAACTGATATAAATTAGGTGTACCTAATAAAGTGAGAACTGAGTGTATATCCTCTGCTCTTCTTGCTTAAAAACACTTTTTTAAGAAATTGAGATGTAAACAGAAGCAAATGTCCAGATTGACCTCTTGGTCCTCTAACATGTGTGTCCCCCTGTCTCTCACCCCCATTTCCATGCCTACTCACAGATCTCCGAAACCAGCCTTTCCTGCGAGCGGACGCGTTGATCCGGAGCGGTTGGAAGAGACCCTAAACCACTTATTCGTCACTTATAGTCCCCTCCCTATTGTAACCTTCCCCTTTGTCCCAGTGGCGCATCTCAACCCTGAGGCTGCAGATCACAAAGACTGAAAAGGGAGGACAGGACAAAGCCCTTGTTTTAGCCGGGTAATTTATTTATTTATGGATGCCCTTTTACAACCACTTTAAGTAAGCAGGCATGATTACAGAAGCACAACGCGCTACCACTCCTTTGTCACCGCGAGCAGAAGGCTTTCCCTGCTCTGTCGGCACTGACCTTTGGGAGGACGACCAGAGTACAGGTGAAGCCATCGGAGGACTGGAGGAGGAACTGTGCTTTCACTAACAAGTGCCTGCTAGCATGTGGATCTTAATGTGGACATTCCTAAAACCCATTAATATCCTCAGATTACGCAGTCATAGCAGGATTTAAACTGGGAGGCAGCCAACATAAATTGCCAACTCTTCTGCTGCTGCTGGGACATCTGCCTTCAAGACACCTGCAAAAGCCTCCTCCAAACAGAGGAGGTGCGATGTCATAACGGACATTCGTGGACTGTTTCACAGTGTTACGCCAAGTCTTCGAAACGCTTTCAATCAGACTCAATATTGTTTATTTTGATTGTATCTGGGAGCAAAGACCATCACTGTACTGGTTCTTCTTGTCAAGCTAGACAAACCAAATTACTCCAAAGTTTGATGTTATGCTTAAGAAGTGCCTTTTTGCGTAAACAGTGTTATTTCTCGTCAGTCAGCCATAATTTGTTTATTTTACGTCTTTCATCTGGTAAAGATTGTATTTTTTACCGCCTTGTAATATAACATTAGCCTTATAATACTGACAACAATATGCAAGTTGAAGGCACAAAAAAAGCTTAAAGGTAGGTTAGTTCCTTTTTACCTCTAGTACATCAGTGGCTTTAGAGTTCAGAACAGCTGACACGAGAGTCCCCAGAGTTTTGTGCCTTGACCAAGTGGTGGTTAAAAACAGAATATTACGTGCCTTGACAACACTTCCTGTCACACCCTGTGTGACAGTTAGGAGGTGACAGACGTATGAAGGAGACTCCAGGTGGACTATTGTTTAAAAGGCACACTTGATGTTTGGTTAGCCTGCTCTAAATGTATTAACAGATGAAGGATGAAGTGCATTTAAAGCTTCTTTTTCTTATCAGTCTTAATACAAATTATTCCTCCTAACAGCTTTAGAGACTTGCATGACATTGGCACAAAGGGAGCAATACATCTTAACACTACTTAAATTTGGCTCAAGATTGTATAAAACACTATTCTTGTGTGTATTGAAATCAAAAGAAACATACTTTTTTTTTTTTTTTTTTAGAAAAAGCTATTCTTGGGATTTTCTGTTGACTGAAAGACAACACTTCCTGTTTAATAAATATGATGATTTATGTAACAAGACCAAAGACTTTCATTACAATTCAGAAGCCTTTCCAGATTAAGCAACATCCAAACAAGTGCTTTCTACATGTTTGTGTTTTATTTCTTAATTCTTTAATGATAAGTGAGGGTATTTTCTAATGTACTGAAGCATGAAGTAGACTGCTTTTCCTCTCCATCTTTCCAAATGACAGACAAGGCCATCGTACATTTCTAATATAAAAATCCATTTAATTCCTTATATCAAAAAGAAATCGAATTATAACAAAACAATCAGAACCACAAACGTGGGTTTTTGCCAGTTAAAGAAATTCTCCAAATGAAATATGATTGTTCTAATTTACATGGCGATTTAACAGAGCAGGATGTTAAAAACAAATAAACAAGAAAAAAAAAAACAACCCAGAATTTAAAGAAAAAAATGTGATGAATACTGTTAACATTTGAGGACTAAAGCCAGAGTTTCCTCTTGGTTAAGTGTGTCTGTGTGTGTGTGAGCACCATGCGGTGATATGGTAGGTATGGCTGACAAGCTGAGGTGATTAAAAGCAATACGGTGAGCAGTGAGACAGAGCCACACTTCCGAGACTAAACATCCAGGCTGACGAGATGGATGGTTAGCAGCAAAGCAAAGGAATGGAGAAAGGAATGCTTATCAGGAAGCCGATCAGTCTCCTTCCTGAGAATGCACTTAACAATGAGCATTAACCTAAATTACATGTCCATGTAATTACATACAGTGAAGGAAAGAAAAAAAAAATCCAACCTCCCACAGAAGTACGTACCATCAGACGGTCTCCCTGGCCTTTCCTGAAAGTATGTTTACAATCAAAAGACGAGGAACAAAAGTTGAACGCAACCGTTCCCGGCTAATTACTGGTCGCAGGTTGGTTTGTTTAGATGATGACCGGAAATTCACAGGAGCTTGTCTTTACTCCAGAAGAGTTTCAGAACAAAGCCCCAGCTCCTGTCCAGGGTGTCCTGCAGTAGGCTAAGCCAAGGCCACGGATATCATCCCAGACTTTTTCATCCTGGAATGTGGACTTAATTACAATCATCTTCATCCAGCGCACACTAACACACTGCCATGATTCATTCATCGGTGACACAAAGTATGTCAATTATACAATGACTTAAAAAAAAAAAAAAGATTAAAAAGTACAGACTGCTATTTGTTACTGATATTTGTATTCCTGGGTATATTTTCAAGACACTTTGTTAATAGGTTCAGATATATGGAAATATATATATTATATATATATATATATATATATATATAACTTTAGTCTGTGCAAGGAGGTAAAAGACAATCACTTGAATGTAGTTCTTTGCAACAACAGAACAGATGCCGAGTCTCTCGTGCATACACGTGCAGTTAAACATCACCTCGCCTTTCCCTCCAAGACCTCCGCTAGCAAACATACATATACACAAAATGTGAACCAGCATCCAGGAAGCATTCGTGGTGAGCACTGACGCATCTCCTCTCTTTCATGAGCAACGAAGACTTGGCAACATTTTCTAGGATGGAACAAAAATGGGTTTTTTTCTCTTTTCCCCTATACAATTTATACAAAAATAAAAAAATTAAAATTGTTCCACTGCCATTTGTATCTTTTACATTTGCACAGAGGTAGTGGCTATATGCGTGAGAGGTGTGTGTGTGTGTGTGTGTGTGTGAGAGAGAGTTGTGAGGAAGTGAGCAAAATGAAAAAGAACTGAATAAAATGTCTATAAAATGGTTTCTTTTCCATCACCAGAGGATTTGTTTTCCTTTTTGTCAAAGAACAAAATATAATACTGCAATCACTTAAAAAAAGTAGTTCTTCATTTTATACATTTTATACAGTGTTCTCGTTTTTATGTTTGTTTTTTTTGTTGCTTTTCTTTTCAGTTGGTAAAGGCATAAAATGAGAGAGCTCGCTGGCTCTAGGTTGGGCGAGGCAGGGCAATGTTGGCAGAGTTCAGTCCATGCCGAGGTCTATGCCAGGGGGTCGCTCATGTCCTCGTCGACCTGGGAGAGGAGCTCCTTCTTTTCATCAGTGCTCGCCAGAGAGTTGCGGCTGTTGTGGGCACCCATGTACAGGGTGGCGTACACTGGGTTCGTGAAGTTGGTGGGCTGCGGAGTGAAGAAAATTACTCGGTGACTCAGGCAAAAGAAACGAAAAGATTTGGTATATTGTGAAAGAAGCAGTATTTTGTTTATTCAAATAGGCTCAGCTCGCATAAATAACAAAATGTTTCCCAGCTCAGTGCTGAAACCCTGGCAGATAGTTGTGGTTTGTTATGTTTTCTGTGTTTGGTTATTTGTTTCTGAAAGTCTGGGCACTAATCATCTGCCCCCAACAAACCAGTAGGTGTATTTCCAATGAAGAACTTGCAACTTCTTTTCAAGCACTCAGGACTTTATGGACAATTCCTCATTTGATGCTTTATGATTGTGGTGAAAAGTGTTTGAATATAGTGACCATGAGGGCTCCAGCATAAAAGCTTCAGTCAGCTGCTCCCCTTATTCACAGTGGATTTCCCTTCCTGACACCCCCCCAAGGGATTTTTGTCTCCAGCTGGGATTAAACTGGAGATTTTATCACTTCTTAGGTGAATGTAAAAGAAATGGTATTTATATAGTGCCTTCATACTGTGCTTTTATCTGCTGAATACATTCATACACACAGTCGCATACACACACAGAGGTAACTCAGGGTTCAGTATCTTGCCCAAGCATTGATCTGTATACAAACCACTCTACCACCCGAGCCACAGCCGCCCATAATGTGTAAACCATGAGACTATGGAGCCACTCATCAGAACTAAAGTATATGATTCACATAATTCTAACAATATTCATTCCAAAATTCATTACAGATGCCAGAAGTAAATACCATGACGACACCCACTGGTTTCCTAAGTCTTGCTTTAAAGCTTTTGCATTTGGACTTTGGCTATCTTGGTGGCGAGTAGCAGCTACTTTCATCCAGTCTTCTTTAGATCACATAGAAGTGTCCATTTACTGTCTATGATGACTCCACAACCAAAACCAATTCATAAAAAAAAAAAAAAAAACCTCACAAAAGGACTCATAAATGTGGAACTATCTGCCAATACCAGGCATTTGTGGATACTTTTTAATGAAACAGGAGGGTTTTTTTAAGCTTTGTTACCTTGTCTGGGTCTAAAGCAAAGTCGGAGTCCAGAAGTTCCCCAGCATCATCATCAGGATCTCCTTCATAGATCTTATAGGCAGGGTTTCCAATCTCAACATTCATGGCCCCGTTAGTCATTCGGTGGTGCTGGAAGCCCTTGGCACTGCAGAGAAACAGATCAACAATTATCTTAGAAGCAGATTCAGACCCTTGTTTAAAAGAAATGCTGTGCTAACCTCAGAAGAAAGCCACAGTGACTAAAAGGTGTCTTATCATAAACCCATATCATAAACTCACTCAACACTGGCTATGTACAATTGACAAGAACAAGACAACAAATATCAAAGGTTTTCAAATGAGCTTTTGTGTCAAAAGGCCATTTGATCAAACCTATCGAATATACTGCAGCATGTCCATCGCGCAGAATGCTGGATTAGATTGCAAATATTCGGCTGTTTGCAAGCATATAAACATTTTTCATAGATGCACAGTTATACATTTTACTCTGCAAGCACATTGCCTGAGCCTAACATTTACAAATGTAAACAGGGAAAGGCATGGAGGACATTGGGAGGACGTCAAAAGTTCAACTATTCGTGCATCACCAGAGCTATTCCGGAGCGAGTAGGCCCCCTGTGTTGTTGGGTGGGAAACCCCATGGAAGCCAAACAGAAGATGGCAAGCAAGGACAATGGAAAGATTTCGGCACTGAACGACAGAATGGACAAAAGGACAGACAAAAAGCATAGCAAAGGCAGTCTGACTATATTTTAGGGAAAGGAGAGGAGAGGAATTGGGGGTCAACAGGTGAATTATGTAACCCTATCAAGTTACCGCGAGCACTGAGAACGAGATTTGCCCGGGCATAGAGACCTGGGAGACAGGGAAATAGATGGTTATCAAAAGGTAAGAGAGAAAGAAAGACCAGAACGGTGAGGACCAGATGACAAATGGAGTTTGAATTTTTTAAAGATGGAAAAGCGCCCCGAACTAGTACTCACCCACGCATTCTCCGCTTGTACCACAAGATGGCACCAACTACCAGTAGTGCCAGCAACAGCAGCAGCAGCACTGGGACGATGATTGACGCAGTACCTATGAGTGAGCAAACAATGATAAGCAAATAGGACCAAAGTGCATGTCCTATGAACAAACTTTGATTTTGTCAGGGAGTGGCTGACTTACTACCACTAGAAGTATGAGACTCTATAGGAGCTGTAATATCACATCTGTATCCCCTCCATCCAACAGCACACCTGGGTATAGAGGTACACAGTGGATATGTGTGCAAGTGTGCTTAGCGGACATTAAAACAATAAAATATTATTAAGTATATATATGCCTGTTAATGTCTATTGGGATCTTACGTGCACTGTGGCAGCAGTGTGCGACTGTCTACTGAACACTGTCCGTGTGCGCAGTAGTTTGAACAGGTATAGCAGCTGGGTTGGATCTGACCATTTGGACAGCTTCAAACATACAGAAAAAATATTAAAGCAGATACTAATGCAGCAGAATAATAATAATAACAATAATAATAATAATGATTCCCACGATTTCAGAGTGATATGTTCCATGCTGTGCACAAAATCCAGGACAAGGTCACCCAGCAATCTGCTGGGTGACCTTGGGTGAAGAATATTCTGGCAGTTCAAAATAAAAGCCAGCAAATATTTACAAATCCAAGTCTAATCGATGTAGCGCAGAAACCACGTCCCACACGATGCTCACCTGCAGGAAACCTCCCCTGAGGCTGACGTCATACATTTGCCCGTTCCGCAGAATTGACATTTGTCCAGCTCACACTGGCGCCCGATGTACTTGGTGGGGCACAGACAAAGTTTGGTGCCGTTGGAGGTCTGTAAGCAGGTTCCGCCATTCTCGCAGAAGCCTTCACATTTACCTTAAGACAGCAAAGACAGAGAAGAGGGTCACATATTGTTGATGCAAAATACCCTGCTTAGCAATCTATTGAAAAAACAGAAACATGCTCAGGTGCTTTTACTTACTGTACTGACACTGGTCTCCCAGGTACTCTGGCAGGCAGCTGCAGGTTGGCTGGTTGCCCCTGCTGACCAAGCACGTGCCTCCATTCAGGCAGTTGTCCTGACAAGTGTGGCGGTTGCAGTTGGGCCCTGTGAAGCCTTTAGGACATCTGCAAGTTGGCAACCCTAGGATACACAATTAAAATATATAAAGATATAAATGTTGAATAAAACTGAAATTTAAGTATTACATTTCATTTAACATTTGACAAATAAACAACCAAAACTGCTGACTCAGTTCCTTCTCATGTTTCTTAAACTAGAAATTCTACTGGTTTGCACACATGATAGAACAAATGAAGTGCCAGTAAGACGATAGTTTAGAAATATGTGGAATTCCCCTCCTTCATGCATTCTCCTGCTGCAGCCTGTAATTGCTATCACTAATGAGTACTCAAGAATACTCTCACAGACATCAAAAGAGTGGATTTTTTTAAATGATTTAAACAATTCTTGGATTAGGGGGAAAAAAAAGCTTATTTCCTGTGATCAAAAGCCTTGGCACGTCAAACTCAACCTGATTAGCACAGTAACATTTGCTAATCAGCAGTAAACTCAGGGTACAGCTCAGGCCGATGATCGTCAGCCAAAGCACTGGATCAACTGAAATTTTTTTTGGGCTGAGGAAGGATAATGTCAAAGGATCGTGTTATTAAGTTAGTAACTTTATGCCAAGCACTTCAATAGTTTGGCCAAATTCACTGTGGCACAAGAAGAAGAAAAAAGGGCTTTGGATTTCCTTTGAGTTTCTCCTCTGGGTATGAGAAATGTTAATGTTGATGTTATTTCATGCAAAACCTGTTGAGATACTTTGTCCTGAATAACACAAATCAGACAGACCAACATCACTATCTCCGGAGCCATCATTGCCTTATACTGTGGCGTCTTTACCATACAGTATAAAAATGCCTTGAGGCGACCATTGTTGTGATTTGGTGCCGTATGATAAACCTTGAATTGAATCTCTTACCGGCATGAGAAGCAGTGCAGGTGCCTCCGTTCTTACAGTAGTCCCTGCATTGGTTGATTTCACATCTCTCGCCTATGTAGCTGGGCTGGCAGCGACACTTTGCCACCTGACGGTCGTTGAAGAAGCAGCTCCCACCGTTCTGACACTGGATATTGCACGGAACTGAGGGCGGGGCTGTCAAAGGACACGGCATTTTGAATTTAGACTGTACATGTTAACTTTGCTAGAGTGGAAGCCACTTGTTTATGTAGTGTACATACAGAACGGTGACTGGGTGGGGTTTGGTCTCTCCGCACATGTGCCGTTGTCTGCAACATAGTTGTTAGGGCAGGTGCACACCGGCCCGCTGGGGCTGAGGAGACACAGCCACTCACACTTCTTTCTGTCACACGGGTTAGTCACTGGTGCAGAGAGAAACAAGACAACCAGTGAGAAAATCCAAAAACACAAGGTGTGTGGTGTCCATTTTAAATTAAGACTGAAGCAGACTATGTGTGAAGAAAAATCCTCGGCCAAATCAACCAGCAATATGTTTGATACTCACTCTCTGGCTGCTTGTAACGGTGATACAGGACTATGTCTGTAGCATGGTTGATGCCTGTAGTGAGATTCTCCATAGGGCCTTTACCAAACTTGTTGACCCGGAAGACAAAGTTGTTAATATATGTGACCCCATAAATGTAGTCCTCAAAGATATCTATGCTGAATGGATGGAGCAAATCTAGAGGGGAAAAAAAGGCAAAATACATATGGGCGGGCAAGTGTTAATGTCACATTGGCAAACTTGCATGTAGTCTGGAAAGTTGCAGAATAAACTCAACTGTTTTTGATCCCGGAGACAGCAACGACGGGGTCAGAGCCATCCAGACGAACACTGCCGATGACTGATAGTTTAGCATCTGCCCAGTAAAGACGCTCATTGAAGTAGTCCACAGCTAAGCCTGCAGAGCCACAATTAGAGAGCCTTAATGAGAATGTTACACTATGTGGATGAAATAATTATGCGTATCTGGATTCAAATAAAATCATTCACAAAGCAGTACTTACCTGTCGGCCACTGGATGTTCTCCTGGACGAGTGTTTGTCTTAGAGTGCCGTCCATGGCGGCCGTCTCAATTTTAGGGTGGTTGCCCCAGTCTGCCCAGTACATGGTACTAATAAAAAATCCAGAGTCAGAACACATATGTGCAAAATATAAGACAACAGAAAAAAAAAATCCTTAAAAGAATGATCCATTTACCCTCTCTGTGGATTCACTACAATGGCATAAGGCTCGTCTATCATGCCGTAGATGAGGGTCTTGGAATGCTGGCCTGACAACTGAGCCACTTCAATTACATCTCGGCCTGAGTCAGTCCAGTACAGGTTACCAGCCACCCAGTCCACAGCAATACCACGGGGCATCTTCAGGTCTTTGATCTGGATAAAAGCACAAAGTTGAGGTGTTTGAGTGATGGCATGTACATTGGTGCTATAGAGATTTTGCATTATTTGACCAGCATTACCTGCAGGTTGTTGATCCTAGAAGCTGACGATGAGGATGATCCTGGAAGCTCGTAGGAGGAGATGCGCCCCGTGTGCCAGTTGGTCCAGAAGATGCGGTTGGTCTTGACGTGCAGGTCCATCGCATCAATGCGCACACTGGCATCACCCTGGAAGGTCTGCTCATAGCGCCAGTTGGGCATGCCGGGGTCAAGGCTTCGGATTTCATTGTCGTCAGCGATGTACAGAATCTGCCGACTGCTGTTCATGTCTGGAAGGAAAGAGAGAGAAAACGCTGCAGTGACGCTCACCTTGAAGTGAATAATTATTACAAGACTTGAGGGAAAAAGTTTATAAAATAAGCAGAGCATTTACTGTCAGCCTTGCAGGTGTCATTTATCCTGGTGAAGTACTTGTGGCAGCTGCATTTGTAGGAGCCTTTGGTGTTATTGCAGATGTGGGAACAGACTCCAAACTGCAGACACTCGTTCTTATCTTAAAAATATGAGACCCAAAAGAAAAAGAAAGTCACATGAAATTTAAAAATATTGCCCAGCTCTTACCCTCTACCCTCTACAGCTCTACCACCTGAGCTACAGCCATCGGGGTGGCTGTAGCTCAGGTCCGCCACCAATCAGAAGGTTGGTGGTTCGATCCCAGGCTGCCTCCTGGCTGCATGCCAAATATCCTTGGGCAAGATACTAACCCCATGTTTGCCTACTGGTGGTGGTCAGAGGGCCCGGTGGCGCCAGTGTCCGGCAGCCTCGCCTCTGTCAGTGCGCCCCAGGGCAGCTGTGGCTACAATGTAGCTTGCCATCGCCAGTGTGTGAATGTGTGTGTGAATGGGTGAATGACTGAATGTAGTGTAAAGCGCTTTGGGGTCCTTAGGGACTGAGTAAAGCGCTATACAAATGCAGGCCATTTACCATTGAGGGTTAATAGAATAGAATAGAATAATCCTTTAATTGTCCCACAAGGGGAAATTTGGTTGTAACAGCAGCCAAAAAGACACATATACAAACAAACAGTACACAGGACACAAAACAGAGAGCTGTTAAGAGCTGTCATGATGCACTTTCTGCATGTGTACCTCCACAGGTGTGGTGTCCTATCTTCTGGAAGCCTGGTTTGCAGGAGCAGAAGGAGTCTGTGCCATTGGTGACACAGTGGGCTTCATCTCCATCACCACACTGAGTTGTGTTACTCCGACAGTCATTTAGCTTTGTGTCTATAGGACAAAAAACACGTCAACAAGTCAAAGACAAGCCAGTGGATTTAAAGGGTAAAAATTTCAGACCTTAGGTCCATGGTCAGTTATGCAGAAGTGAGTGAAGATCTACCCGTTTTGCAGTTGATCTCATCAGAGCCATAGTCTTCGCAATCGTTAAAGAAGTTACAGCGCAGATTGGAGCTGATGCATCTGCCATTGGAGCACAGGAACTTGTCTTTCTCACATGTGGGAACAGATGGAGGAGTCTCTGTTGACAAAAATGCAGATATAAGTCAGCATCTCCTCAGTCAAAGATGAGCAAGTAGGAGATTTTATAACCAAAACAACTTCCTAACTTACGGCAGTTCAGTTCATCGCTGTTGTCTCCACAATTATTGACGCCGTCACACCTCCTTGACACTTGCAGACACACACGGTCGTTTTGGCAGCGGAACGCTCTTGTCGGCGGACACTGGAACTTCCCTAAGAGTTGAACGGAAAGAGAAGGGAAGAAGGAAGAGGAAAGAAAAATAGGTGAGAAGGAAAAAAAATGCAATAGGAACTCAACATGATTGTGATCGGCAAGACGGCAGGACTCACTGCATTCTTCGGGGTTCTCATCAGAGTTGTCCCCACAGTCATCCTCTCCATCACACTTCCAGGCGAGGGGCTTGCACAGAGTGTTGTTACACTGGTACTCATCCAGAGGGCAGTGACGGCCAGCTGCAGGAAGAAACTGATTTTTACTACCGCTGTGTGCTCGTGTAAAACCCGATACAAGTTCATTTGTTGGGAGTCAGCTTTAAGGCATCGTGGATCTACTTTTTCTTAAAAATGACACACCCACAGAAATATGCTTACCAGCACTGCCACAGTTTTCCTCATCGCTGCCGTCCATGCAGTCAGGATCAGCATCACACCGCCAGCGGATCGGAATACAGTGTCCGTTCTTACATGAGAACTGGTCGTGGTCACACTTCAGATCACAGCCATGCTAAAGAAACATCATAGTCCATCATAAACACAGACATAACAGGAACGTACAAAAAGGAAAAAAATTTTCAAACTATTTCAACAGATCCAACCTCATCAGATCCATCCGCACAGTCATGGTCTCCATCGCACTTCCACCTCCCAGCAATGCAACGGCCGTTGGTGCAAGCAAACTCGCTTTCTGAACATTGTCGAGGCACTACAGAAGAACACAAGGCTTGTGTCACTGACAACATCGGCTCAGTTGCGGTGAGCTATGGCCGTTTTAACCCTTCAGCACAAGACAAAGAGTGTAACACTTACATGGGGATGACTATAGACACTGCAGGTAATGTGAGAGAGTGAAAGGAGCTGTTTTATTACAATTTATTTTCAATATAACTGGTTTTATAACTGTTGTTTTTCTGTGGTTATATTTGCTGCGATAGCCAATTAGCACTGACGATGAAGTCTGGACAGAGCTCAGCTTGCAGACTCTCACAGGTCAGAGGGACAGTGAATGAAGACACTATTTAATAACAGACAGAGAGGTGCTCAGTATGGGAGTGGTTCTCTTATGGAGATGAAGTAACTTACCTCTGGCTCATGCCAACAGGACAGTATGAAATGAAACAAATAATCAGATGAGAAATGGGCAATGAATTAGCACCAAACAAACGCTGTAGCAGTTAAGAGTTAAAAAGGTGCAAAGTGACTGTTACCAGTGAAAAAGACATGGAAATGAGTGTAAATGACAGTGGACAAGGTAAAATGACATATGGAGGGATTGTTTCCAAGCTCAAAGTGATACTTACTGCAGTTGTCTTCATCAGAGTTGTCCCCGCAGTCATTGTCATAGTCACACTGCCAGCGGCCCGGCACACAGCGGTTGTTCTTACATCTGAACTGGTATGGCTCACACGTCCTCTCAGCTGTCCAAGTCACAAAATTATTATTGCCAATAAAATCAAAAACAGAGAAAATATATAGAGAGAGATTTTTTACTTAAAAAAAGAAAACAATATTTACCACACTCCTCTTTCGGTTCATCTGATGCATCGCCGCAGTCATCCTCGCCGTCACACTTCCAGCGAGCGGGAATGCAGCGGCCAGAGTCTTTGCATCGGAACTCGTCCACACCACAGGTCATCTGGGCTGCAAAGGGAAACGTATGGGAGGCAGTTACACTTAAAGCTAATTATGATGACTCAGAATAAACAACATGCAGAGTAAACTGGGAGTCCTACTGCAGTTGGCGGGCTCATCTGATCCATCCACACAATCATTGTCACGGTCGCACACCCAGACACGAGGTATGCAGCGTTTGGTGATGGCACACTGGAACTGGGTGGGCGCACATGTGACTTCAGCTATGGGGTGGAGATTGGGGGAATAACAGGTTTGCAGTAAGTGTGGATTGAAAGAGAGAGAAAAAGGGGGGAAAAAGCCCTGAAAAAGAAGGGATACTCACGGCAGTCCTTCTCATCCTCGCCTTCTCCACAGTTGACCTGGCCGTTACAGCGGAAGATGCCTGGAATGCAGCGGCTGGGGTGGGAACATTTGAACTGGCTGGGCAGGCAAACATGAATGTCTGCGGTGAGATAAGAAAGAGATTAAAAATGAATGAGCAAATAATATTAAAGTAATATGATGACATAAGAAAAATAGAAAATCTGTTTTTCCAAGCTCTTTACCATCTTTTCTGTGGTAACCTTAGTTTTGGGTACTGCCTTTATGTTTCTGTGTCTTTTCCTTTTTGGTGCACTTTCTGTTACCCAGGCCCTTTTTTTTTCCAGTTTATTTGCTGTTAAATTCTGAAGGTTAGTTCCTCATGTAGCTTTCTTTACTTTTGACTGAGTTCACATGTGCCTCGTGTGTATAAACTGTGAGTCTTTGTCAAATCATCATATCATCTCAACTCCCTCATGTTCCAGACTTTCTCTTGTTTTCTCCTTTTGTCAATGTTGATTTTGTCAGGGTTTTAGACTCCTGCTTCTCCACGTTATCTTTTTATCAAAATTTCTTGTTTTTCCTGTCAGTCCCTGTTCTGTCTTATACTCGGTCCTCTTGTGAAAATTTCAAATAAAACAGTGAAAATTTTTGTACATAAATGAACATATATTACAAAAAACAGACACATACCACAGTTGGCCTCGTCTGAATTGTCCTGGCAGTCGTTGTCTCCATCACAGATGTATGCAGGGTTGGTGCAGATGCCTGTACCACACTGGAACTGCCCTGGCCTGCAATTGAATTCGGCTGTTGTGGAAGAAGAAGAAGTGACACGGTGTTTCAAGATCGCACCAACAAACATTTCATTGTTGAATTATAGGCTGAGGTAAGATCTAAAGGTACAGCATGCATAAAGCATCCTAGATGACTGTCATACTCCATCACATCCTAATTATCTTCTTCAAACACTTACGGCAGTTCTCTGGCTCATCTGAACGGTCTCCACAGTCATCTTCTGTGTCGCATTTCCACCAGAAAGGAATGCATTTGTCATTCTTGCACACAAACTGCAACAGGAAGAGAAGTGAATCAAAGTGATGATAGGGCATTATATCAGGGCTTCACTGGCTCATTTGTCGTTGACAAAAGCGTAAGCTAGGTATTGTAACACCGGGCAGCCAGCCAACTGTCAATAAGCAATGACCAGGCATGAGTAGTTTATCAAATAGGCCACAGACGGGAACTGAGATATGAAAAGCCACTTATCAATGGGCTATTTTTCCATTAATGATGTTTACATCATTACCTGGCTGGCTGTGCAGTTGGACATGCAAGTGCGCTGATCGTTTGCCAGATAGAAGTTGGTGGGACAGGCACACTTGTAACCTCCACCAGGAGAAAGGAGGCAGAGATTGCTGCAGCCACCGTTGTTTATCTGGCACGGGTGGTTGAGCACTGGAAAAGATAAAAAGAGGGAAAATGTTTTCACCACATGGTTCACTGACTTTATTTTTTTTCACCCCCAATCCTTAGGTTTTAGAGCTGGATTAATGTAGGGAATATATTTGAATATACTGAAAATAAGTTATTACACCACAGACAGAAACTAAATCAATACTGAAATGTTATTTAACAGCAGTAAATACCAACAGTTTGTGCACTAAGACTTTAAACTTGTTCAAAAGGCCACATTTACTCCTCCTACCCGGAGGTTGGCGGTAAGGATGGTAAATGTGGATGTCCATGGGTCGGTGCAGGGTGCTGATCAGGGTCGTCTTGTTGGTACCCAGAGACTTATGAGCTCTGTTGATGGACTTTGTTTCCCAGTCGGTCCAGTAGATATATTCCTCAAACAGTGTCATGGCAAATATGTGAGGGATGTCTTGGCTGAGAACTGTGAGGATACACAAGAATAAACAAATCACACTTTATATTTGAAGGTAAATCATTCTGGATGTTTCTCTGTTGCAAAGTGAAACCTCCACTGTTAATGGCAAACTGAGGCAGGGTGGGGCGCAGACATGCACCATATCTCTGTGTTATGTAATAGGTTCTACACCTCATTACGTTTTACCCTTTTAACCACTTTTCCTGCTCTTGTATAATATGTTTTATGCTCATTCTCAGTGTTTGTGTGTTATGGAAGCACACTGTAGCAATGCATCACATACTGACAAATTTGCAAATGCTGTGTGTGTGGCACAAGTTCAAAATACCTCGACAGCAAGAGACCGTAGCTTCAGCGCTGACTTTAAAGAATAATGCACTTTAAACGACTGACATTGTGATGTAATAGCGGTTTTTATAGCATCAAGTTGAGCTGAGGTATTGGTGAGATTAACATTAATTGCCCTTTGGTCCATCCTTATCTAAATTCAAACAGGCCAAGTCTTGTTGCACAAAGACACACAAAGGCACACTGGTGTTTTATGGCATATGTGTATCCAGGGATGGGTGAATAATAATTTATAGGGACACATTAAATATATAGAGCACTAAGCTGAAAGAAGACATTTGATGATTTTTCAAATACTTCTCAATGCCAAAAAGTTTCAATTCATCTTACTAGATCAAAAATGCTCATGAAGCACAACACTCATCCCTATGCCATCTATAGGTTTTGAGCACAACTTATAAAATGTGGGAAGTGTCAATGCAGATGACCAATGCACTCCAGAATTCCTGCATGCTAAGCTGTTTAACAATTCCAACTATTGTAGTACATGTACTAAACAACCGAGCACTATGCAGATATCACACACGCTCAGAGGCCTCTCCTACCAGAACAATCTGTCCTATTCACAGTTTGTGTCTTCTGGATTTGAGCTGCAGGACTCCACAATAGCAGACAGCCATGTAACCTGCCTGCTCATGACTGGTGTCTCTCAAACGTGTGTGTGTGTGTGTGTGTGTGTGTGTGTGTGTGTGTGTGTGTGTGTGTGTGTGTGTGTGTGTGTGTGTGTGTGTGTGTGTGTGTGTGTGTATATACAGAATAAAGTCACTCAGATTTCAACACAATGTGAACCTGCAAAATTTACTCATAGGAAAACCTAACCCCTCTTTAATCACCGCTATGGTCCTGTCATAAACGGTTTATCCTGTTAAATGAGTAAGCTATAAACCACTTAAAGCTCCTCAGCTCCCTGACACATTTATTTAAAAGATTAAATCAATTCATGGACAGAAACTGTGACACTTAATAGCACGCTGCTGCCTTTTACTGAGAGGTTTTACATAATTAGTCTTTGACAAAAAAAAGTCACTAAAGATGAAAATATTTTGAATCTCACATCTTTGCAATCTTCACACTACTTTGCAAAAGTCTTGAACCACCCCGTATTTCTTTATTTTTTTGACAGAAAACAGGAAAAGTGCTGTTATTTATTGAAACATGCAAACACACCTGGAAACATGGTGCATAAGGCAAAAACTGAGTTTTTATATTTACTTTCAAGACAACTTTGAAAAATTACAAGAAGCAAAACACAAAGAAATGACGAGTGGGTTCAGACTGTGTGATAATGCACAGCCGGTGTTTCTTCAGACCAATACAACATTCAAAAACAAACAATTGAAATCTCATAACTTTAGAAGATATGGCATCACCAGTCAAAAAGTGAATGTGTTTACTGTTCTGTTACCTGTGTGTCTGTTCTTGCCATCCAGGCTGGCAAACTCAATGTAGTCCTCCCTGGCATCAGCCCAGTATATACGGTCATTGATGAAGTCTAGGGTTAATCCATTGGGCCAGGTGATCTTATCCTCTATGATGACACTTCTATTAGTGCCATCCATCCCAATTCTCCCAATGTGAGGGTTGTCACCCCAGTCAGACCAGTAAAGATAACTAAGATTGGAGAAAGACAATCTTAAAACTACAGTTGTACATTCAAATCCAAATCAAATTAAGATGAAAAATAATTAAGAAATTATACATTTAAGTTATATAAACAGTGAGTGTAGCTGGTGATGATCTGCAGTGTAACTTCTCACCCATAGCGTACATCCAAAGCCACTGCACGAGGTTCCCTCAGGCCACTGTTGACCAGCACCGTCCGGTAAGCCCCATTAAGTTTTGACACCTCAATGGTGTCTCGGCCTTTGTCGCACCAGTACAAGTTTCCACCGACCCAGTCTACCGCCAGGCCATCAGGATTACTCAGAGAGGTTCGGTGCAAAACCTGCCAGGTTTATCAATCAATAAGTCAGATGATGATGATGTAGTTCCCCATCAGAGACTCACAAAGAAGTGAACGCGATTCATCATGGGTTCGCTGCATCAATAATCCAGCATTCCACAATAAATATTGCTCGACTATCAATTCAAACGAAAGGATTTCAGATGTTCGCACTCACCTCCATGTTGCTGCCGTTCATATGCATGCGTCGAATCATGCTGCCCTGAGTGGTCACATCTGTCCAGTAGATCATCTGCTCTGCATAGTGGAAGTCCAGTGCTACTGCATTATTAAGACCCTGAGGGGGGAAAAAAAGGCAGGAGCAATATTAGAAATGAATCTAGAGAAGAAAAACACTGAATGTTTCTTTAAACTGTGATCCATGTGTCTTACCTGCTTTATGAGAGTGTAATTGGTACCATCCAGGTTCAGTTTTCTCAGGTAGTACCGATTGGCAAAGATCAAGTAGGGCTCTTCATCTACACGCATATATCACATAGAAAACATACTTTACTGGTTTAGGAGTGCACTTGCTGTGAAGACGCACTGAAACTCACGTGTGTGTGCCTTACCCGATGTGGACTTGCAAACAGTGGGGTCATTGGGGCTGAGCTCAAAGCCGTCGACGCAGAGACAGTGGAAGCTGCCGTGTGTGTTGATACAGCGTTGGGAACAGGGGTAGGTGGTTGTGCACTCATCTATGTCCACACATGTCTTCCCATCGCGCTTCAGCTGGAAACCAGGGTGACACCTGCACTGAAGGTGCCAAAAGCACAGGAGATGTGTCAAAATCTCACAGCCTACGGATCTGGCCGCTTCTCACATTTAGCCTGGACCGGTTACAAAGGCGTGCCACTGTGTCTCAATCGGCCACAGACATGCGCGCTTTACCTTTCACCAAAAGCTTTATTTCTGCTCACTTTCTGAAAACGAAATCCAGCTGTTGCTGTCAAAAGTGCTGCATAAATAGCTGCAAATCTCATTTGCAAAGTCGTCTTCCAACAGAGTACGCGGGTAAAGGATAAGCTGACATCTAATATGTGTTTAAAATAAATATGGCACGAACATCATCGCAGCATAAGGCACGGTTAGAACACGTATTCATTACTAGTCAGAATCGTTTTAACTGTCACTTCCACTAAACATATCTATGTTTCAAAAGAACACACACACAAATTCTGCTTTGCCATCATGTGGGAATTTGCAGTCTACCAATCCAGAATACACACAGACTTTTCCACACTTGTAGAAAAGTCTCCGATGGCAAAGTTTCAATATATACAATTAAGTTTTGTGCAATCATAATTAGTCAGTTTGCAATACTTCTGAAATCCCGACCAGAGCAAAATGGATTCCTGAGGTGAACAAAATCTTATCATTTTCAAATTAAGCTCCGACCATAACCTCACCACCACAGACACAAGAGTTCACGCAGAGTTCAACCTGTTCCAGGACTGGCCTCCTACTTTCAAGAATGAGGCAAAACATGTTTTCGTCTTGCATAACTGCGTGCCTGAAGCGAGTGGATCCCAACCTTTTAAAATCAGCTCCTCATTGACTCATCATTACTGGCATATACATTGTTTTTCTCTGTTAACTCCATTAATTTTAGTAAAACTTTTTGGCCCAATGAAGCCTGGGAAATAATTTAATTAGTCATGATATTTGTTTTTGACATAAAACAATGAATTAGTTACCTTGAAGCCGACCTTGAGGTCGTCACAGAGCTGTGTGCAGCCGCTCAGCTTGCTGTTGAGACACTCGTTGATAAAGCAGTTGAGTTCATCGGAGCCATCACCACAGTCGTCGTTGCGGTCGCACAGCAGTGTCTCATTCAAACATTTTTTATTATGGCACATGAAAGCTGACTCATTGCACGTCCTCTCTGAAATCATAGACAAATAGCAGGTTATATTAGAGCATGAAGTGGGATGTGGCTACGTGTTTATGAGCAAGAAATTTAACATATGACTCACACCTTATTATGCTGGCAGAGAAATAAAAGAGGAAATGAATACCAGAGTCTGTGCAGCGAGGGTTCTTGGGGGCTTCGTCGGAACGATCCTGACAGTCAAACTCTCCGTCGCACTCCCACTTCTTCTGGTTAAGGCAGCGGCCATTGGCGCAGCGGAACTCGTCGGGACCGCACGGCGGGTATTCTACATCAAAACGCATTCGTTATTAATCTCAACTTCAGTCGGCGGTTTAGCAAAAACAACATTCATTATCAAGCAAAAGGCTAAATAAGCTTCCAGGATTGAAAGCGGAGCGAAAGCTCACCACATTCGAGGGATTCGTCCGACTTATCGACACAATCAAAGTCATGATCGCACACAAAGTGCTTGGGGATACACTGCCTGTTCTGGCACATGAACTCGTTTTCAGGATCACACGTGTTGTTGGTGTACACTGGAAGCAGATGGAAACATTTTTTTTTCTTAATGCATGGGGAACTGTGTCGCTTCTCTGCACTTTTTCATCCATCTGTTAACTGTGTCACTCACCGCAGCCAGCCTTCACACTCTCATCAGCTCCATCAGGACAGTCATTGTCTCCATCACACTTCCAGCGCTGCGGCACACACATATGGGAGCCTGGACACTGGAAAGCCTCAGGACTGCAGGTTTTGGATTCTGTAACGACATCATGTGAAAGTCATACAAGGACAGGACGTCAGGAATTGTCATGGAGTTTAAGGTCTCCTTTAAATGTGAGAAGAGAAGTAGCGAGCAATATGTCACATACTGCATTTCTGGTCCTCATCAGAACCATCGCCGCAGTCGTCGGAGCCGTCACACACCCAGTGGCTGGAAATGCAGCGATGGTTCCCGCATTCAAACTGGGTGTATGTACAAAACTTGTCTGCAAGAGAGGGTGGGGAGCATTCAGCATTTTACGGTCATTATTACAATTAAGCTGTGTAAGCTGTGTTTTTCCATCTGCAGTGGGAAGCCCAAAGAAAAACAGTCTGGCTTTCTTTTTTTTTTGTATGCTTTATGTGTTTTCAAGATAAAAATAAGGGTATTAGAGGACAACTTTGCAGAAGACTGACCACAGTGTGTCTCATCAGCCCCGTTCTCACAGTCATTCTCTTTATCACAGGTCCAACTCATAGGAATGCACCGACCGCTGGGGCAAGCAAAGAAGTTGACTGGACATTTAAGCTTCCTCTTATCTGCAACACAACAGAGAAAAAAAGAAAACGAAACATAATGAAGAACCTCTAGTGGGTTCAGAAAAGCTGAATGTCTATTGGCAGTGAAAGATAGCACTTACCTGGACAGTTTCTCTCATCAGAAAAGTCACCACAGTCATTGTTGCCGTCACACACCCACAAGGGCAGGTAACACAGAGTGGTTTTCTCACAGTTTTGGAAAGAGGCTCCTTTAACTCCAAGCCGGAAAAAACGGGAGCAATCGGTGGGTTCTGAGAAAAAACAAGAACAAATTTCAGGAGCTACCCTTTAAATTCTCCAAAATAAATCTTAGACCGTTTCAAATAAATTGCATTTAGGTAGATCACATACGGCAGTTCATTTCATCGCTCGCATCCTCGCAATTGACCACCTGGTCACAGCGGCTGTAGTTGGAGATGCAGCTTCCATCTTTGCACTGGAACTCTCCTGCTTTGCAAAGTGTCACTGCAAGCACATACAACAGTTTCACAAATGACAAATGGAGAGAAAATACATCCTCTAAACCACACACAAACTCTCCGTTAAGCACATTTTATAATTTCCTCAAACATTCCCACAGGCAGAACGGAGGTGTCATTAAAAATGTCGACACTATTCGAACTATGAGAATGTTTAGACTTAGAAATAGTTGAGAAAGACTGTTATCCTTTGTGCAGCTGCTAAGAGCATACTTTGGAAACAAACCACTTACTGTTGCAGGGCAGTTCATCTGAATGATCACCACAGTCATCTGTGCCATCACACCAGAAGTGGTGACCAATGCAGCGACCGTTCATGCAGCGCCTGTAGCCTTTCTTACAGAGTCGATTGGCTGTGAAGGAGGACCAGCTGATTTAGCTCAGGCACAGAGTTCTTTTTAAACATGTCTTGCAGCTAATTATTCATTAAATTAAGTTCACCACCTAACTGCTCTGTAAAAAACTCACCGCAATAGGACTGCTTCTCATCAGACTTGTCCTTGCAGTGGGCCATGCCGTCACAGGTCAGACTGTAGTTGATGCAGTCACCATTTCCGCACTCAAAGCCATCGACACTTCCGCATGATACGTTCAGGGCTGGTGAGGGAGAAACGTTTGAATTCAGAAACATTCATCCATTCTGATGAAGACAGCAACGCTATGAAGTTTAATTCTTCCTCTTTCTTACGAGAACAGGTGTTGTCTTCGAGGAGTTGCTGGTCTCCACGGCAGCTGCAGTTGACCCGGCCATCAGACGTAGGCAGGCACAGGTCCTGGCAACCTCCGTTGTTTGTTCGGCAAGGAGAAAACTCACCTGAGGAATTTTTAGAGAAGCTCAAACTGCACGTCGAATGACTGACAAGCATGCTGATATTAAATTTCTTGCATTTATTAACATTTGCATGAACTCTCTAGCTTGGCAATATTTAAAAGCCTGTGAAAGTTGGCTTTTTATTATATACATGGCAACAGACATGGCAGCAGCAAACTACAGCCGAATTTCATTCGTTTTGCAGTTATATAAACATAAATCAAATTACTGGGCAAATTAAAATGTTGACCTGATGGCAATGCCGGGGTAGGGGCCAAATTGCAGCACTGATGATACTCACAGCTGTTGGTGTCATTAGCTACAGCAATGATGCCCATTGGTTGCTGAGGGATGTCAGCACGCAGCACTTTCATGTCTCCTCCCGTGTACTTGTCAGCTCTGAGGACAGCCCTCCTCACCCAGTCAGTCCAGAAGATGTAATCTCCGTACACAGCGAGACCGAACGGATGGACGGGCTCGTTCTTCAGCAGCACCTGAGGAATGAAAAACAGTAGGTGTAATTCCATGAACACAAGGCGCGAGTCCATGTCTCAGGGAAACAAAACAAACAAAAAGGAAAGAGCCGCCTTACGTAACGGTTGCTTCCATCATATTCACAGCGTTCAATCTTGTCCAGCGTGGCGTCAGAGAAGTAGAGTTTCTCAGCGCGGTGATCTATGGCCAGGCCGTTGGGAGTTTTAATGTCGCTGCCGATGATCACGATCACGTTGGCTCCGTTCAAAGAGGCCCTCATAATGCTCGGAGCCTGCTCATTCCAGTTTGTCCAGAACATGAGACTACGGTGGGAACAAACAGAAAACAAGAATTAAGAGCAGTGGGAGCTCCCAAAATGTCTTGGTAAAAGAAAAAAAAAAGTTACACTTGACTGAGCCAAAATAAATCCAGTGCTTAAGAGAAAAAGAATAATTGTATTGGAACTGAGCCCTGATTTAGTGCAGAGCAGCAAACTTCAATATTAATGACTCACTCTTGACACTCGTCCAGCACAAAGGCTCGAGGGTGGTCTTCTCCAGACATGGTGACTACGGTGTTGCGGTTGTAGGCCACAGAACGGCTCTGGTCCACAGTGTGGCGAGTGATGGTGGACGTTGTATAACTGGTCCAGTAGAGTGTATCCCAGCCACGATGGTATGCCAGGCCCTCAACTGACCCAACATCTGTGATAGGGAATATAATATATTGGACCCATGATTTTTCAGACTTCAGTTCTTTCCTGCTGTCAGGCCAACACTTTGAGAAGTAAAAGGCTTAAGGTGAACAAATGCTTTAGATTACACTAAAAAAATATAACCTCTTAGAGGCATTAGTGGGAGTTTTAAAGAGAATTCAACACATCATAAATCACTGTCAGGGTGTTACCACGGAGCACCTATGAGACTAAAGAGGAAGTGGAGCTTTTAAGGTTTTCCACATCCACGTGCATTATCTAATAAACTGTGAAACATGGACGAAGATTAAGACAGAGGGGAAGCAGAGGTCGGTGAAACAGGGAACAGTAAAATGGAAGTGATGCCATACAGAACCGAGTGTGCGTCACAG
Organism: Oreochromis aureus; assembly: GCF_013358895.1. NCBI lineage: Eukaryota > Metazoa > Chordata > Actinopteri > Cichliformes > Cichlidae > Oreochromis > Oreochromis aureus. The sequence goes on along the minus strand of NC_052961.1, from coordinate 19,676,516 downwards.
CTGTTGTTCTTGGACAGAGTTTAAAGAGTCTGTCTCATCGTGTCATTTTATGGCTACCCGCCTGCACATACAAACACAGCTTATTGTGGATACTCTCATTCAAGCTCTTGTTCTGGGAAGAAAATTGCAACTGGGACAGCTTGAGTCACTTTAGGGATAAAGTCCAGGGTAAAGACAAAGCAGCTTCCCCCAGCATCGATTTTTCCTCTTTTTTCCCCCCTCTCGGTACCCACACAAGACACATCATCACAGAAAAGAATACCGTGCTGCAGCCTTGCAGGCTCCATGGTGTGCATTCATCTCTGCTTAGTTACATTAGCAACCACATTTATGACCACTTACAGCCAACAATAAAAAAAGGGATACTCTACATAACTGTTTGCTCTCAGCTGAAAGCCTTTAATTGCCTTTTAATAGACAAATGTCGAAGTGCCATAATCAGCAGTAATGCAGGCCAATTTTGAGGCTGAACACACTGCTAACAGACTTAAATAAATCCAAAAGAGCAGCTTGGGGCCAAATACAGTCACACAAGCAAGTAAGAGTGATGAGTAAAGTTGGTTCAAGCCAGGATTGCGTAATAAGGAACATCAGGGCCCACCCGGGCCCACCCTCCCACTGGGTAATTCAGCTCAGCCCCTGGTGACTGTGCAAACAAGAGAGAAAACCTGACAGGAAGCCGATTACCTCTCAGAACAGAGTCTTTCTGACACTCACGAGGGAGAACAAAAGCAGGGCGAGTGACGCCTGAGAATTACTAAGCGTTAGTTACCATTCATTTTCATCACGCCTCATCTTTTTTTTCCTTAACGGATTAAGGACCGCATTAGATGCAGAGCAACTCTTCTTCCGGCGGAGTCTACAGGTTACAAGTCTCTGAAGAGCTTTCACATGGACAATGAGTCTCCGGTTGAGGGGAATACTTAAGTCAAGTAGCATTGACTGCCTTTAGAGAGGAATGCCAACTAGCAGCTACTGGGATGGATTTGTCCACTGTTGCCTGGTTTCAAGAATCAATACAGCCATAGAGTAACTACATTATAAAGGACGTGCTGATGCAGCTAAGGAAATGCAACTCTGCAAAGACTGCCCTTTAAGGTCATCCTTTCATGTTTTCTGAAAAAGAAAAGAAAAGGGAAAAAGAAAAGCTTCATAACAACACTGCATTTTTCTGATCCGTTTTCCCAGAAATGGGGAACACCATATCCAACAATCGTTAAGTAATTTACATTTCTTCAAGCGGCTCGGAAACCGTAAGAGTCACAGTGTGAAAAAGACTTTGCAAGTGCGAGATACAGTCAAGTCTGTTTCTTCTTGAGCAAACGAGGCACACTGTTTTGTTTCCCTTTTCCTGTGAGTCGGTGAGAAAGCCAGCTGACCAGTGTGATCTTATCTGCTTAACTAATTACTATCATCATGAAACCACTAACTGCCTCGGCAGAGTCTTTTTTTCTTTTTCTTTCCTTTTTTTTAAAGACGTGAACTGGAGCCAACAGCTGTAACACCCAGAGACTACATGAACAAGCTGTTCTGCTGCTTAATATTAACAAGATATTAGATTAATTACTTCGCAGACTTACGGCGGGGATTGCATGGAGAGTTCGGGGCAGCAGATGAACAGAAGTGATCTGGGCAAAATGAATGGAGATGAGGTTTTGATTAAATGTTTAGTCCCCATCTTGGATGGGCTGATTCTGTTGACTGGTCTCATAGGGCAAACTCTGGTCGTCATCATTCTTACTAGGAGGAGGAGGAAACAGAACCAACCCCCACACGGCACAGACATCCTACTTCTGGTTCTGAGCGCTGCTGACCTGCTGCTGTTACTCTGCCTGCCCTTCCACACCTCCGCTATCACCCTGGGCTTCTGGCCTTTCGGCAGCTTCCTGTGCAAAGTTATCAGTTTCCTGGGCGTTGCCTGCTCTGTTGCCTCCGTATTTACCATGGCAGCTTTGGCTGTGACCCGCTACCTTACAGTGGTACACCCCACCTGGGCCTTCCGCTTGCGAATGCACAGGCGCATTAAACTGACAGTAGCTCTGCTCTGGGTCCCCGCCTCAGCTCTGGCAGCACCACAGTTTGCATTTCGCACAGTCACCGTGTCCAGTGTTGTGCAGTGCTTCGCCTTCCTGTCTGACTTCAGCCAGCTGGTCTACAGCATCGCCCTTTTCCTGTTTGGCTTCGCTCTGCCACTAGGCATCATTATATTAATGTATGCAAAGATTTATTGTTTTCTTCGATATGCACGCCAGGTGGGGAATGCCCCTCAGCTAGAACGCTACCAGAGACAAGTCACTCACACTTCAGCCCTACTGGTCGTCGTCTTCACCATCCTGTGGCTGCCCTCCTATGTCCTCATGTTTTCCTTAATTGGAGGACATTTAAAACACTCATCTGGCAACAAAATATTTGCCATCGTGGCCAGGCTGCTGGCAACCTCAGTGGGTGTGGTAAACCCTGTACTCTACGGCTTTGTGTCTCAGAAGTTTAGGCGAGACTTACTAGAGCTTGGAAGAAGGCAATGGGCACGATGCAGAAACTGTGTGATTGGCTGCCCTTATGCAATGAGCAGAGACATGGTACGGCCTTTTGAGGAGGACACTACCTCAGGGAGAAGCCAAAACTGACTTTACAGAAGGAGATCTGGAATTAAGACTCGTTATTACCTCCAAACAGGCTGAAATATTACATAAGAAATGCTCAGTGACGTTAAATCTAATAAAATAAATTCCAGATGTAAGAGATTTACTGCAGATTGCCAAAGTGATCACTTTCTTGATGTTTTTCCACATTCGTTTTTCATCCAGCAATGACTGACTTTATTCCATTAGCACATGTGGAAACAGCACTAGTCTTGGAGGTTTCATTAACAGTGTGTTTTTAAAAGTTAATCACTTGGACAACAGACTTCTCTAAAACATGACAGAATGTGATTATGTAATCATGTCAAAAGTTAATATGATGGTTTTGATTTGGTGTGCAGTCTCATCTGGACAAATACACTCCTCTAAGCTCAGCTGGAATAACTCTTTGCAGCTGAATAAGTTCTGCATTCGGTACACGATGTAAGACGTCATTCTTAAAACTGCTTCAAACCCTTGCTCTCAGCGCAAAATCAGTAAAAACACAAACCCCGTGCACCTTCCTTGTTTTCCTGCTGTGCTTAACAAAATAATTCATGTTTTGAATCTTGTTAGATGTGAACAGCTCTGGTCCAGGGCTTTTAAATGTGATGTTTCACTCTTGAATTATTTAAAGAGAGCGGGATTTAAAAGGCACTTCAGTGGTGAAACAAGCAAAAACCAGGGCGTGGGTGTTAGTGTGCGCAAGCGTGTATTCGTCGAGTAGCAGCTCTCAAGTGATGTCAGTCTCTACTGGTTGAGAAGTTACAGCTGTGTGTTCATTACACCGGATCCTGCTTGTATTATGATGTCTGCTGACACCGTAGAGGGGACAACATTCAATTATTAATGGAGAGAATTTTAAAATATGGTAGCAAACAGCAACGCAGCTGAAATATTTGTCAACACAGGTGGGGAAGTCTTAAGAGCAGCAAAACTTAAAGTTTTACCGACGCTTTGACGGAAAAGCGAAATGCAACTGATGACTCCGCACTTACTTTCCACCACGATCTTGCGGTCTGTGCCGTCGTCATTGATCTGCTGGATGTTGCCAAAGTGAATGTCGCTGAAGAAGATGCGGTTGGCTCCCCTCCCTCCCCCGCCGTGGTAGTCAAAGCTGAGAGCGATGACATTCTTCATGTGGTCGGGATCCTCGAACGGCTTAATGGGCGCGTTGAGGTTTGTCTCGTCGGACAGGTGGATGCTTTTCAGTATGGTGCGCTCCGAGTACAGCAGGTAGCCGTCGTAGTCACGGCAACTTTGGTTGTCCTCTGCCAGCATGCCATGAGCACAGGCGCAGGTGCGCTCCCCATTCCCACGGAAAAGACACAGCTGTTCACAGCCGCCGTTGTTGTTTTTGCAGACGTTCGTGCCTGTGGAGAGAGTCACACAGTTTATTAGCATTGCTGTTACACCAACAATGAGTATGGTTAAATACTAAAGGTGGTGATTAATTTTGTCATTGTGTTAAGCAGCTGCCATCTTATCAGGACATTTTAAACAGTAAAAGCGACTTTTTTAAGGTTATGATAATATGTATATGTGTGTGTGTCTGTGCATGTTTCTACCTGTCTGTCTGGCTCTATTGAAAACTTTAATATCTTTGAGCTGTACACCAATGCCTGTCCTGAGCTGCACAGCATCTGTAGCGTTGTCTTTGCTGCCTCTCTTAATGGAGCCATTAGCATGGGTCCTAAAAAACAAGAACAAGAACAATAAAACAGTCAGTAAATGAACACTCTTACAACATGAAGTATTGTTCAAACCAACGTAAAGACTGACCTATCACTCCAGTAGATGTATTCCTCAAATACAGATACAGCAAACATGTCCATGTTGTTGTTGCCCAGAACCAGCTCCCTGTTTTTTCCAGTCTCCAGGTTGATGCGCTCGATCTTGTCTGTCCTGGCATCGCACCAATACAGCAGACCCTCCTGAGGACAGAAAGTAAAAAAAACAAAAACAAAAACTGTGATTATTCAGGAAAGACCAAAATTCTAAGATTTCAGTTCAATTGAACCCGTATTTGGGAGACCAGTTAGCTGATAACCAGTTTGTCACGTAATCTTTTAGTGAATATCAAGTGACTTTAGGTGAGTCCGACCTAAAGATAAATTCTCAGTATTTTAAAATATTATTACAATTTACATTAAAAAAAATATTTAAATTATAAGAGCAACAGCTTTTAGGCTTTTAATAAAAATCCCAGACTGGATACGACGCTCCAAAGAATAAAAAAAGGTTTAAAGATACTTTTTTTTAACTTTATAAGAAAATTGAATCCAAGAGGAAGTCCTTTCAAAATCTAAACAATGTTTTAGATAAATGGATTAGAATTTATCAAATAAAATGAGATGATTAAAATTTTTTCCTTTATATTTTATCTCTGTTGTATCCATTTAAAGACCAGCTGACCAATAGTCCAGTCTCTGAAAAGTCACAGTATAAATTATCATACGTTGGAAACACCCTGTATTAATAAAGCCAAGTGTGTTTCGGAAGTGCAGTCAGTTGTTGTTCACACCTCATAATCAATGGAGATTCCATTTGGCCAGCTTATGCTCGCATTGACCAAGACCAGCCTCTGGGAGCCATCCAGCCGTGAGCGTTCAATACGAGGATACTGACCCCACTCAGTCCAGAACAAATACCTACAGCCAAAGAAGCAGGGGATTATTTAAAACTTTAGTCAGAGGAAGAAGTATGCTTGGGAGTACACTCCAAGTAACTTAAAGCAGCATTATTACAGAAAGCAAAATTAATCTTCTGGCAAGGAGCCTTACCCTTTCACTGGGTGGACAGTTATGGCTCTGGGTTTGTCCAGGCCCTGGGAAATGACAACATAGCGGAAGGAGCCATTCAGTCTGGCCACCTCGATCACATCAAAGCCCTGGTCAGTCCAGTAAATATTTCCTGTAAAAGATTAAGTCCATCAATCATTCTGCATCTTTTATCTCTGCTCAAGCAGTAAGCACAAATGTTGGAGCGAGTTTAATTGTGATTGCCATTTTGCGATGACCCCACCTGCTATCCAGTCAACAGTGATGCCCTCCACCCTGCCAATACCGTTGGTTACCACATCTTCCCTCCACGTCTGATCCCTCTTGGCTCTGCTGATGGTGCTCAGACCCATGTCCACCCAGTAGATTGTGTCATTCTCTGAAGACCACACAAAAACGGGTTTAAAAATATCACTCAAGCTGGGTTATCTATTCGACGTCCCTTAGAGTCACTCACCAGCGTGGAAGTCGATGCCAACAGCCAGAGAGGTTCCAGAAACCGGCACCAAGGCATCCGATTTGTCTGCTGGGTCGAGAGGAATTCCTCTGATTCCCTCATGAACAGAGTAAAGCAGGAAGGAGCCCATGCCTGCTCAGAGAGATTAGGTTATTGTTTTCTGCTCACCTCACGATGCACTTCTCCCGGTTTTCCTACTCTAGTTACCGTAGCCGCTTCTTACCTTCACAGGACTGCTGGCCCGTCTTGAGGCTGTATCCAGCAGTGCACATGCAGGACCTGGTTGTCGGAGAGGTGGGCAGACACAGCTGTGAGCAGTCACCATTGTTATTACTGCACAGGTTGACACCGGCTAAAGAAAAAAAGAGATCAGAGGAACAAAGAGAAACATTTTCTTTACTAGTATTTGCATTAAATGCAGGAGACTTTACATCCACTTCAGAACACGTAACTCTTTTTCTGTTACCTTTTTGCACATCCTCATCATAGATCCTCATGTGCATCATTGGGGAGGTGTTGTTTCGCAAAACTTTCCAGTTTCCTCCATCCTTCTTGTCACATGTTCCTATCTGGTCAGTTCCCTGATCGGCCCACCACAGCTTGTCTCCTACATAATTGATATAACCAGAATGCAAGCCAAAAGAAAAATGTTAAAAATACAGAGGACAAGGATGATAAACTTAAAGTATTACACTTTTCTTCTTACCCATAATAGCCAGTGCAGTCGCCTTGGTCAATTTGCCTTTAACACCTTCAAGGATCTCGAGTTTAGAGCCATCCAGCTGACAGCGGTTAATGGTGCTGTTTCCTGAGCTGATCCAGTACAGCTGCTCCTTTTCATAGTCAATAGAGAGGCCTGAAAGCCAATCAAAATCATGCTGTTATTTATGTATAGTATATGTGCTACACTAATATGTTTGTTCTGGGCTTTTACTCTGTAGAGAATCTGTATTATTTTCTGAGATAAGAGTACATCTGCTCACCAACTGGTCCTTTCTGGTCGGTGAAAAGTGTGGTGCGGTTGCTGCCATCCATGTTAGCCATGCTTATACTGTCACCGTCAGTCCAGTAAAGCTTCCTGTGATGGGAGTGTGAATATTATGAAATGTGGAGAGAGGCAAGAAGAGTACAGTACTAAACACGAATAAAATAGGTCAAAGATTAAGACTAAACTTGAAGGGAATAAAAAAATACCTAAGAAGTAAACAACAAAAGAAAAAACTTCCATCTTTGTCTTCAAAGTCAAAAGAGACCTAAGTGAGTAATATTAGGAGAAATAACTGACATTTTAAACTGAATGCAGACATATTAAGTGCAGGGAACACTCACCCAAGCAGAGGATGTACCACAAGACAGTGGGGCTTGTCCAATCCCTGGATGACGGCATTCTTGAAAGATCCATCCAGTCTGGCCACATTGATCTGCTTCTTATTGGCATCGTAGCTGGTCCAGAAGAGGTTCCTGGACACCCAGTCTACCGCCAGGCCATGGGCATTAGGAAGGTCTGCCAAATTTCAGAAGCAAAATGAAGCTTTGCAGATTTTCAGAACATGCAGCGTGCTAATGAAAACTGTTTTTAGTCATCTTCCCAAACCCTCCTATTATACTTTACAGCGAATATTAAATTATGAGCCTTATTTTAAAAAAAGAAAAAGAAAAGAAAAACAAAGTAGTAAATAAATCATGGGATGACAAATATTCCTAAAACTGTTCTTACCAGCAGAGACCACAGTCTCCACCCCTGTGCCATTGATGAAAGCTCTCTTGATGGTCTGTGTTCGCACATCTGACCAGTAGATCCGATGCTCCACAGCATCATAATCCACCACTGTCACATTGTCTATATCCGGCACGGTGAAGGAGATTATGTAGTTATAGTAGGGGTTGTCGATGTCGACGCCTCGGATCTCGATCTGACGAGCGTAAAGAAGGAACTTGCGAGACTCTGGAAAAGAGAAACAAAGACAGGATGAGATAAGTCCTTTTATTGCATCTACTAAAGCACGTTACCTGAGCAGGAATAGAAAATTAGAAACAGAGGAATAAAAGGCATATTTCTGGTTTTTTAACATGGACAATTACACATGTCAGTTTTTCCAACTCCAATTTTATATTAGGCATAAACACCCTTCTTCAGCTACATACATTCTAAATAAGGAATTAGGCAAGGTTAGGTTTTTACTTGTTATTCTTAAGAGAGATTGGAGGTGGAGATAAAATAACACCTGCTAAACGGAAAATTTGCATAATCAGTATAAACAACAACTGATTTTAAGCTTAAGTTTGGTCAAAACTTATTTGGTTCAGAGTGAAATATAAGTGCTTAATTGAAGTTCTCGTTTTAATGCGAATCCAATTATTTTTACATCTACATGGCTCATGTTTGGATCATTTTTGGAGAAATGCTAAAATATGAGGCGACGAGAAAGAGCGTCTGCACACATGTATAAAAATTCCCCACAGCTCCCCTTCGAAACCATCATGAAACCCACTCATGCAATCAAACTACAACGAATGAAGACTTCCCTTCATCTTTAGTGACAGGATTTTATATGAAATTGAATGGAAATGAAAGCTAAGAAGGGAATATGGAGCAAACGGAGGCGACGTAATCAGATCCTCTATCAGAAAAGATGTCCTGTTCAGCAGCACGGCTCACCGTAGCAGTCAAAACAATTGCATGAAAAGATTCCAGCAAACACAAAGCCCCTCTCTTCCTCCTTGATGTAATGGATTATATGCGACAGCACTGTCTGTATATCCTCCATCACAGCGGATTTGAAAAGGTAAGGGGAAAAGAAAGTGGGTGATGTGCGTTTTTCTGCTTTGAAACAACGGGTCTATCCTTACCTTTGCAGGTGTGCTTGTCGGGCTGCAGCTTCATGAGGTGAGGACAGGCGCAGGAGAAGGTCTGGTTAAAGTTGATGAGACACAAGTGGGAGCAAAGGGGTTTACCGTCAGCGGTGGCACATGGGTTGGGGGCTGAAAGGAAGGAAAGGAAAAACATTAATTAGGATGTTTCAAGAAAGCAAGAGAGACACAAAAATGCAGATGAGATGTGTTTTGTGAGAAACACCGGAAGAGGAGGCTCACAGTGAGCTTTGAAGATTTCAGTGAATATAATGCTAATAACTCTGCATTGTAGTATTACACTGAGACATGCTGGAGCCTGCTTGTGTCAGAGGTATTAAATTAACCTTTTACTCTCTATTTATTGGCCTTTAAGGTAATTAAGTGGAAAAAAAGATTTGTGCCTTAAGAAGTCCACAGACTGTGTGACTATAACAAACGTATAAATTCATTACAATGTGCATCATTCAACTTGTGTAGGACATGAAGTTAGATGCATGGAGACTGTACAGTGTAACAGCGAGATCGTGGGTTAGAATGCACAGCTGCAGCTCCTCCACTATTTGGTTCTAAGCTACTTCCTCTTGACAGGATTATGATAACAGCTGGAGAACTCATTGTACAAACAAGGCTTTTTCTGCTACAACTCAGCTACACATTCTTCTCCATTGGAATTCCAAATATTTTGTTTTCCATTTTTAATCCCTTTGGTTTTAGTTTAGTTTTTTTCCCCCACAACAGCACCATAGATATGGTCAGACTGCCACCTGACCACATACGTAGCAGCAACAGTCATAGTGTGGGATGGTCATCCTAAATTCTGGGCTCAGGCTATCATTAGTCATAAGACAATTGCAAATTGCAAACTGTGAGCTTTAGGACCAGTGGTATGAAGCAATATCACCACAGTTATCTTACACTGGCTATTATTTATCAAGGACAGCCTAAACAGACACAGTTTAAGACAATGGAAATACCCTGACCCCTCCAATGGCCAAGAGCTGTATTTATTAACAAATAGCGGTGTATAAATGTGTGTGAAGTACTTTCCCATTTACTTTGTATCCCAGATCTGTCAAACCAGCTTGTTGCCTCGTCACTGTCATAGTTATTGGTTGCAACTGTCAATCAACAGTTTAGTGAGATCTCTCTTTCCTTGCCACCAGTTACAGACCCGGTGCCTCTCCACTGCCCACATACCCTTGGGATCCCCTAACCACTGGCTACTAAACAAGGTGACAGTGCGACATGGCAAAACGCTCAAAAATAAATTCGACGACCCTTTTGTAATCTTGTCAATCATGTGCGTCTGTGAGATCAGATCAACATATGACATTTAAGTTGCAGGGGGAGGATTTTATTTCCTACCCGGGCCGTGGGAAATGCCAAACAGTGAGGTGACTTTTTGATCAACAAGGCAAAAGCGGGAGGTGTCCAAATTGCTCACAGTGTGAGAAGACAAGAAGTCTCGCAGCTCTAAAAGGTCAGCTGTCTTTGGGGAACAGGAGCCATGAATAACATGGTGAGCAATGAACTGTGAGCTCGCCACCCTTCTCCTTAGAGTTACAGCCCAAAAACATTCAGCCATGCTGACAAGCAGGGGTAAATGTGTGACACGGCTGCTCTCTCCCTATGCAAGCATGTGTTTCTCTGTGAATGTCTATGCCTCTTTATCTGGTATGCTACATACCCTGGGGTTGCCTGGATGGGTGATAGACCTGCAAGTCAAAGGGCTGCGTGTTGGTGCGCTGCACCACAGTAACGTTGTGTCCTGTCCATTTATTGGCTTTGGCCAGAGTGTTAGTCCTCCAGTCAGTCCAGTAGACCTCGCCTCCGTACATAGTGACAGCAAAGGGGTGGGACAAATACTCATGACCCCGCAACACTTCAATCAGCCCCGAGCCATCGTACATTGCTGAGTAGATAGCATCCGACCTTGAGAAACAACAGAGAGATGTATAGTATGTAAGAGCAGAGACATATCAGGTTAAGTATGTTCATGTTACTCTTTTATCTGCTCTTTATATGTAGTTTGTTGTGAGCAAAGAACAAAAAACTGGTGTAGCAGCCAGAGATGAAGAAAACTGAGCGAGTGGGTGATGGAATAAGCAAGTGGGTAGATGCGGTGCAACGTGCGCTGTATATTTAGAATCTAGTGGCAGATGCTACCTGGCATCAATCCAGACAATGCGTCTTTCCATGTAGTCCACAGTGAGTCCGTTGGGCCACCCACCACTGCCGGTCTCCCTGTGGATGGTGCGTCTGCCTTCACCGCTCATAGATGCTGCCTCAATTCTGGGCAGACTTGCATCCCAGTCAGTCCAAAACAGGATACTGGCGACAGAAAATGATCGATGTGAGGAGGGATTTTACAGATGTGTACAGCATCATCGCATGAGAACTGGTTAATGAAAGAAACAGTAGGATGAATATATCCATCCAAGTTTGGAATCCATCCATATATGGTTCTTACCCATCTCGAGGGTCTAGGGCGATGGCTCGGGGATGCTCCACTTCGCCGGCTAGCAGGGTCGTTCTCATGGTCCCATCCAGTTTGGCCACCTCAATCTGGTCCAGATTGCTCTCCACCCAGTAAATGTTTCCTGCTATCCAGTCCACAGCTAGGCCTTCTGGAGTAGCCAGCCCATATTGGATCACCACCTCAAAACTGGTCAGGGCTGACCGGAGCAGAGAAAATCCGTACAGAAAATTTGAAAATGCTTCTTTTTTATTTTAAAGCTACACATCAAACATGACAATTTTATAGCATGTGAGGTTTTAATGCTAGTAAAGTTTTAAGACTGGGGGAAAAAAGCATGGTTTGTGTTACTCTGACTAAAAGAGAAAAAATCTCAAGATGGCACATTTATCACAAACGCCCCTGAAGACAAAACCAACCCCACACCTAAGAAAACACACAAGACCTCCCTCTTTTTTCTTTTTTTTTTTCTTTCCCCACAAACATTTGGATTTAGTGCGAACTAAGTGCAAAACCACAACTTGTGATCAATCTTTGGCTCAGGGTTAAAGCACACATTTCTTCAAAATGCCTTCCAGTAGTAATTAGAGCGAGACGGGTATGTCTTTGCAGTTTGCTTGAAAGAACAGTGGAGTGATATCTGCCTTTATGTGCCTTTGTGTGGGCCAGGGTTCCTTTATTAAGGCGCTGGCACTACCCAGTTTATGCCCACTACTTTGGAGCTGCTGAAATGACCTACTTAACAAGCAGCAGGAGGTGATCTATGAGCTGGTCACAATGTTCCTGCTCAGGAACCTTGTTTTAATGTTAAACTTGGAGGGCTGGGAACTGGAACAGCAGTGTGTTGTGCCTCCTACGCTGCATCAGTGTTTTGGCTGCAGTCAGGCACAGCAAGTACTGAGACAAATAGGAAGAGACAAAGCTTTCCGTGTGCCCCCTTAGTGCTGTGCTGAGAACACAATTTGATTGGCGAGCAGACCTGGGTTTTTGGAGCACGAAAGGCTGACAATGACCTGCGGGATTTATTCAGGGTCAGAGACCACCACTGCTGACCACAGCCTCTTTTAAAAAACAATTGGCTCGGAGAAATTAGAGCGCATTTGCTCAGCGGAAGTTAATTTCCACGAAATGCTCAGTCAAAATCATTATTTGCTTATGTAATCACCACCTTGCAAGAGTTTTGTTTTACTTTAACAAAAAGATGATAAGATATAAAATCTGACTATTCAAAGCAAAAAAATAAGAAATAAAAAAAAGAACACAACAAGCTGCCTCACCTCCATTTTCAGACAGTTTCCCACGATAGATTTTGTCCTCCACAACATCAGTCCAGTACAGGGTGCTCTGGTTGAGATGGAAGTCTAAAGCAATGGTGTTTCTAAGGCCTGGTACAAGGACACTGAACTCTCCTTTATGAAGGTCAATCCTTCTGATCTCATGGCGATTGGAGAAGATGATGAAAGGCTTGAAGGGATCTGAAGGAGAAAAGAAATCTCACTCAGCAAAGTGTACGGAAAACCCAAATCCCAAATTCACAAAAACCCCATGTTGGTCATGGATCAAATCCTGTCACATCGCATCCATTTGCTCCATATAACATTTCTAGTTATAAATATGTCAAAATGCTTGTTGCTCAGCCTTTTGAAGAAACATTATTAGTGGAGTAAATCCTCTAATAGTGTAAAGTGAGAAAAAAATCTCTGCATGACAAAAGTCCCTGTTTTGGGGGGGATGGGGGGGCGTACCGCTGCTTTTGCAGCTCTCCATGTCAGACTCCAGCTCCCAGCCCTCGTAGCAGGAGCACTTGACACTAGATTTCTCCTGTTCACACTTCTGGCTACACTTGAGATGTTTGGCGCAAAAGCTCTGGATCTGGCAGGTCTTGTTGTCAGCTCCCAGCTCCATGCCCAGGGGACAAGAACACATGAAGCCTTCCCCGGGAATAATGCTGCAGTTGTGACTACAACCCCCATTGCCCACCGAACACAAGTCTGCAGGCAAGAAACAAAATGAAAGGGTTGGAGTTTGTCCAGAAAGGTGTTTTGAATGTTAAATTGTAAGTTAAATCACAACATAACATTGAACAGATGTTGTGCTTTCTGAGTTTTTCCAGAATATTCTTACCACAAAGTTTCTCATCGGAACCATCCGGACAATCGTCTGTGCCGTCACACAGCTTCTCGGGAGGCAGACAGATGGAGTCGTTGGTAGCGCACACGTGGTGAGACAACTTGCACACCAATGCCTCGCAGTTGTCCTCATCCGAGTTGTCCTCACAGTCACTGTCACCGTCACACACCCAGGCTTTGCTGATGCAGCGAGCTGAAAAAAAAGAGCACAAAATACCACTTTTTAAGCTTGTGTCATTAAGTTAGCGCACCCTTCAAAAATACATTTTCGTCAATGCTGCTTCAGCACTGAGTGGACAGAATGATGATCTTCTTTTAAACTTTTGTTTGAGCACACGAAATCTCTACATCTGGAAGGCATATTTGTGACATCGCAGCTGCTTTGACAGCGAAGCGTGGTCTAACTTGCAACTTGTCCATAAAGTAAAGAGAAGTCTTTTAGATATTTAGGATAAATCTTATATGTAGCAGTTTTGAAATTTAAAAAACAGTTAATAAATTAAGTTTATAATTCATTTTAAGAATCTCTATGTAACTCACATTTATTGTAGGAAAATCCAAAAATCATTTATGAGTAAAAGCACTGCTATTTTACATCACTGCATATGTCTGGAGGCAATCTCTATTATATTCCTAGAGCCTGGGTTAAATACAGTTTACAGTTAAATACAGTCACACCAGCATTTATATTGACACAAGCACAAAAAACAAAAAAACGACAACAGTGCTTTCCAAGTTACGAAAACTTGTACCATCCAGTTTTATGTAATCCTGCTCACAAAATGGAAACCAGTGCCAACAGTCAAACATTATCCATGACAGTCAGTAAATCCTGATGAGTAAGATTTTCCACTTTCTCTTCCTCCTGTGACAAAGCATTTGATTGCTTTCTTGTGGCACAAAAAATCATTACATCTTTAATTCATACTGTCCAAAAAGTTCACCCTTAACTAGCATCTGGCACAATCTTACCAGAGTCCCTGCAGCTGAACTTGACTGCAGGGTCACAAGTGTGGGTGACGCCCTCGCAGTTGCTCTCATCGCTCAGGTCCATACAGTCTGTGTCGCCATCGCAACGCCAGCGCATGGGAATGCACAGGCCGTCCATGCGACACTGGAACTCGTCTACGTGGCAGCCACCTGGAGGTCGGGTTGCTAGAGAGACAAAATGTCATAGTTAACCAGCAAAAGTGATGGTGTGTGCAGAGAAGCAATCAAACACGAAACGGAAATCACAGCTCGCACTAGAAAGACCACACAAACAGATGCCCAAGAAAACAAAAACAAAAAAGAGAAAGAATAGGCCGTTACAGTCATTAGTTATTGTGTAGGCATCCTGGGATGCTGGGGTGACAATCTGACTCTGAGCCAACCCAAATAACAATAACACACACGGCTCACAGACTGGTGTAGCAGACAGATTAAATGCACCGCTGCAGAAACGGCACAGTGACATCTCCTTTTGACAGGGGAAGGTAAGTGTTCGGCACAGCTAAATAAAACTGGACTCCTCGCGGCACAGGACCACAATATATAATAGGGGAAAGTGATGAAACCGTTTTATTTTATTTCACTTAATAACTTCCAGATGGCAGCCAAGAGAACTCACAAACACACGCAGCCGGGCACACACAACAGAGCACAGATTGCTCATTAGACCAGCAGGTCACGCTGGGCCCGGATTTTGCATGCTGGGACTTAACAGCATTTCGGCATGGATCAAACGGTACATACAACATCGGACGCTCACAGTTCACAGGAGCTTCTAGGCAGAGCAAGGCTAAGGGTAAATGTGCAACACTGAGATGTGACATCGTTCATATGAAAAAGCAGCACACCCTAAGGAAACACTCCGAACATGTAAATTCATATCGCTACAGCACAGTCAAAACATCTGTGCTAGTTGCACGACACCATGAAAGAGTTTTGAGATTTGTTATCTAACCACAAAACATAGCAACAGAAATGGATAAGAGGAAGCTGGAGGGCATGCAGGGGCATGTAGAGTATAGGAAGTGGGATAGGGAGAAGCGAAACACTGCCTTTGTGACATTGTGACAACCCCTTCATAAATGCAAATAGCAACCTGTAAACATAATGATAGCATCTTTGATAAATGACAATGAGAACTTGACTCGGCTACAAGACAAACACAATTTCCATCTACAAACACTTGCGGAGAGCAGATGTTACCATAACAAAAACAATTTAGAGCAGGGCTATTTCAGTTTGAGCTAAATTACCTTGGTTGGTACAGTTGGCATGAGTCTCGTCACTGTAGTCTCCACAGTCATTGTCGCCGTCGCAGGTCCAGTATTCTGGGATGCAGCGGCCGCTGTTACATTTGAACTGGACGCTGGAACAAGAATGGCTGCAGCCTGCTTCGTCGCTGCTATCTCCACAGTCATTGTCTGTACATTGCACACACACACGCAAGATTTTTCCATTTACTTCTTGGATTGGATTCTACAGTACAGCGTGACAGATGGGGAAGGGAGGGATGATACTCACCGTTGTCACAGCGCCAATTTATATTGATGCAGCGGCCATTGGCGCAGGTGAACTGGGTGAGAGGGAAACAGGTTGGATACGCTGTGGAAAGGGAGCAAAAGAGGAGTGTGATTAAAAAATATTTATAGAGAAAAATGTGATATTCAACGAAGAGCAACAAAATGAAAGAGCAATAAAGACTCACCACAGGAATCAGGTTCATCTGAGCGATCTCCACAGTCATCATCAAGGTCGCACGTCCAGGAGATGGGGATGCAGCGCCCACTGGCACAGGGGTATTGGTTGGGTGGGCATGTGCGAGCTGAAATGGGAAATGATACATTTTTTCTCTCCTTATGTTTTAGGGTTTGCGCTGTTACAGACCCAAAACAATGTGAAATCGCCTCAAAAAGTACTGACAGTCGCTTTCAATTTATCTGACACACTCAGAGAGCTTTAACTAATGGTGTTAAAGATTTATACATCTTCCTGAACTCTTTGTAGATTGTTGCTGGCATCTGCTCCATGACTAAATGAAAACTAACAGATCACTTTGCATCGCTTTACTCTTACATGCTTCCTCCAATTAAAACTGTTTTAAAGCGGAGTCATCCTCTGATGACTGCATTACTCTTTTCCGATATGAGCACAGCTGTATGGTCTGGAATTTACTCTCTTTCTCCCTCTCTGTATGCTCTCCGAACTAGATGCAACTTAGCTTGTATATACCAGAGCAGGTGGTGTTCGATTCATCCTCATCGTTTCCACAGTCATTGTCACCATCACACAGCCATCGCAGGGGGATGCAACGATTGTTTTGGCACTTAAATCGCTCGGCTGAGCAGGTGTGCTGGTCTGGGGGAAGAAACAGAAAAGAACAAAATCTTACAAAACGGTTCAAAGCTTGTGTCTGTCAGTGAAGCAAAGAACATTCGAACCAAATGTGACCCTTCGCTTTTCGGTATCGACTCATGATGTCAAAGTTAGCGGCCACGTAAACGGCGCGTGGAAAAAGACAGATGTTGGAAACTCTAGTTTGCTCTCTGTCGGGTCGCGTTAGCAAAGACCCTTAAACACCCTTTTGTTTATCTTTGTGTTGCTGTGTAACCATGACAATGATGCGGCACACTTACAGCAGAGCTCAGGCGCTTCATCGCTGTTGTCCAGACAATCGTTGTCCCCGTCACACTTCCAGCGCTCTTGGATGCAGCGGTTGTTCTTGCAAGCAAACTCCCCAGGCTGGCACTGGGGCGGGGGCACGTAGGAGGGGTTGGCTAGAGAGGAGATCAGGGGTAGGAGCAGGAACAGATGAGCCATTGAGACAAGAAGCGAGCATCAGAACAAAAGCCTTTTAGTGAGCAAGTCGGCTTTTGTTAGTCAGCTCTTAAAGTTATAGAAATATTGACGGAGCTTCGTCAGAATTTCTGCACACATTTGGAAACACTAACACTTAAAATATCTTGCAAATTGAAAGCAAAGTGTGGATTTTGTTTTTAACTCATCTCTTGTACTGCCAAGCAATATCATCTTCTACTGGTAAGACAGGTAGGTACCTGTGCAAGTAACGTTATCGTCATCAAGGATCTGATCATCAGCACAGGCGCAGGATCTGCCATTAGGAATGGCGAGGCACAGAATGCTGCAGCCGCCATTGTTAACTCGACACGCGTTGGTTCCTACACAAAGCCGAAGTGGGAAGAGACGCAAAACAGTGTCACGTAATCTTATATTTAATGGGAAAAGGGAAAAAATGAGTAGAAGGAGAACATACCTTGCTGCTGGTGTGCATCATACACTCTGATCTCAAATATGGGCGGCCTCTCATTGCGGAGTAGAGTGACTGTCTTAGTGACTTGGTCCAGTTTGTAGATGCTGCCACCACGGTACTCATTCCAAAACAGAAATTGTTTGTAGTGGCATAAGCCAAAGGCATGGTTAAGCTCCTGCCCCTCATACACCACCTGTTAAATCAAGAACGCCATCTCAAATTCTAGTAGGACGAAATTGTAATCAGACAACAAATACGACATAGTCTCAGAGTTTCACCAACCTTTCGCTCAGTGGTGTTTAGGTAAACCATCTCAATGCGATCGTAGTAAGCATCCACCCAGTACAGGATTCCCTGGGGAATGTCCAGACTCAACCCGTTGGGCCACAGGACTGTTTTGCTAGTGAGGAACACTTGGTGATGTGAACCATCCATCCAAGCTTTTTTGATCTTGCCTCTGTTGCTCTCTGTGGGATCCTCCTCCCAGTCAGTCCAGTACATCCATCTGGGAGACAAGGTGAGGTATTACCACATTCAAAAGGTGAGACATTTCTGGATCTGAGCTGCAGAATCCAGCTTCTCTCTTATAGCTTTACGCTGTGATGCTCTTTGATGCAACATCCCACAACAAAGTAAATGAGGGAGTATCTAAAAGAAAAAAATCTCTTGAAAACTTGCCAGCTCCTACACACATAAATGTGACCAGCGAGTCAAACAAAAATCTACCGTGTAAGCAGCCCACACAACTGCAAGTCACTCAAAACATACTTCTTCTCAACTGAATGCTGATGGAAAGAACATTCATTAAGTTAACAGCACCCTTCCTCAAGTCTCACCCGTGCTGGGGGTCCACAACAATGGCTCTCGGGTGGCTCATCTTGCCCTCAATGAGAATCTTGCGGGTCCGTGAAGCCTTCTCCAGCCTGGCAACGCTGATAGTCTTCTTTGGTCCATCATCTGTCCAGTAAAGATTATTTCCCATCCAGTCTACTGCTATTCCCTCTACCGTGTGGATACCTGAGATAAGCAAAAGTAGTCAGTGTGAAAAAGGACTGGCTGTCCAATCCAACAGAATAAAAAGAACTGAATCTGAAATAAGCTGACTTCATTATTTTTTAATCCCCAAATTCTTTTTAGTAGCCTGAATTTCAGTCTTTACCATCCTTCAGTATGACGTCTCTATCTGTGCC
Organism: Oreochromis aureus; assembly: GCF_013358895.1. NCBI lineage: Eukaryota > Metazoa > Chordata > Actinopteri > Cichliformes > Cichlidae > Oreochromis > Oreochromis aureus. The sequence continues at coordinate 19,657,752 of NC_052961.1, read as the reverse complement.
ATCTATCTTCTGCCGACCGATGATGTAGCTTGTGGCATCAGCAAAGTATATGAATTCAGTGGTGGCGTGGAAATCCAATGCTCGGGGGTTCATTAGGTTCTCGATCGGAATCATGTACTCATCGGGCACTTTAGCGTTCATGTCCATGCCCCTGATGACTCCAGGACGACCCTTGCCATATACCAAGAACAACTCGTGGTCCGGTTCTGCAGAGAAGCATCGTAAATGAACAATTATTCTGTCAGAGATTTTCAAACCACTATTACTTCATTCCCATCTCCCATTATCAAATCAAAAGGTATTCATCTTTGTCGAATCAATTTTTTCACTCACTCTTGCAGGATTTGCCATCGCTGCCGAGGCTGAAGCCCGAGCGACAGCGGCAGGTTCGGGTCTTGTGGCTGTTGCTCAGCAGACATATGTCAGAGCAGCCACCAGCTTTTCCGAACTGATCCAGAGCACACGCGTGACTACGCACTGAGCAAGAAAACAAGCGCACAGAAGTTATGTAACGATTTGCTTTGAAAAATACACTTGCCTGGCAGTAACTGTTATTTGTGGACGTTTATAAAAGTCTCAGTGCGCACCTTGAGGTTGACGTCTCTGATGGTACACGTGCAGCGCAGCTCCCCGATCTAAACGGGTCACCACCTGGAAGTCGGAGCTGTTGAAACGGTTAACTCGAATCACGGTCGTTTTGGAGTTGAGGTTGCCTTCGTTCGAGTTTGTTGCATAGAGATAGTTCTCAAATACAGTCAGCCCATACAGATGCTCGATCTGAAATAAGACAAAGGAGAAAAACATGGAGGGGAAAAAAAAGGGATGTTGCATGTTAGACATAATATCTCTGAATTCTTAGCAAAAGGGTTTGCTCAAGGTGGCTGACTAATAGTTTGGGCAATATCGTTTGTGTACATAATTTTAACTTGAACGCTGTCCTGCAAATCCAGGCTAATTCAACTTGGCTATTGAGTAATTGATCGGTTTAAATTATGGAGTTTAAGAATGTGAAGAATCTCTGCAAGATAGAGAAAACTAGAGAAACACAGACAGACAGACAGACAGAGAGGGAGATAAAGAGCGACTGTCTGAGTAAACTTGGCACGGGGCAGCAAAAAGGCTCCACTCCCCATCTGCTGTAAAGAAGAGAGGGGTCTTACTTTTATAAGGGTCTATTCTGTGCAGCTCTCCTCTACTGTCAGAAAGATGTATGGGCTGAGATCATATTACCTCCCTCCACCTCTCACACAAACACACACCACTACCACAGTCCTGATTTCATTAAGATCATTACTTCCCTATAAGTTTGAGCCAAGCTCCACTAGGGCTAGACTAATATGTTTAGCGAGGCACTAGCCAGGAAAATCACACTCTCTTTAAGTAATATCAATCAAGGCAATAAAAAGGACTTATCCCCAGGAGAGGCATGCACTCTTTGCCTGGACACACAGGAGACAACTGGAAAAGAGCTTTGTCTCCAAACATACGATTAAATCAGAGATATGGAAAACAGATGTTTTGTGAGTACTAAGCCGGGGTGATAAGATGCATGTACAGGCCTTTATGCTTGAGTGCGTTTGGATGTGATTAGGTGTACTTGTTATGGTTACACTGATCCTCAAATCCTCACCATCAGACCCTGGATGATGGTGTGCCGATTCTTGCCCTCATAGTCCACCACTTCGATGTAATCCAGGTAGGCGTCAGCCCAGTACACCAACCTGTTCACCAGGTCCAAAGTGATACCGTGGGGGAAGACAATCTTACTGTCGACCAGCTTAGTGCGGTTTTGCCCATCCATGTCACAACGCTCCACCCTCGGTGTAGACCCATAGTCTGTGAAGAACACTTTTCTGTAGCAGGAGGAAGAGGATAGATTTCAATTACAGAAGGTTTTACAGAAAAGGAAATGGACTAGATAAATTTAGTTGACCACAACTATGAAAACTGTATTAGACATTGGAATTAAGTAAAATTATTTAAAGACATTTGCAAAAAAGAGAAATGATCCTTTTTAAAAGGAACTACACCAGATAACAGATTGTGAGTATCAGGAACCTGAAACAACCAACATGGAAGTATTTATGTCGGAAAGAAGGATCCCGTCTAGGTCTGTGTCTTGAGAAAGTGCTTTGATTTTCGCCTGGCTGCTTGGTCAGCATGTCGCCTGATCATAAGACAGCATTTTCCTGTTGAGCAGTGCTAAAACAGGACTGAGGGCAATCTTAAGTCAAGGAGCCTGGAGGCAAATACAGACCCCATCACTGGGTCCAGGGCGATGCCTTTAGGGTTGTACAGCTCTTGGTCCAGCAGGGTCACACAAGTTTTGCCGTTCTTGTTGCAGACAAACACCCGGTCGTCCACGTCATCCACAAAGTAGAAGTTGCCAGTCAGCCAGTCTATAGCCATCTGCTCCACATCTGATGGACGGAGAGGAGAGCATGAAACAAAAGGATAAAAAAAGAAAGAAAAAACACAGGGTTGTGGGAGTACAGTCATATAACTCTTAGTCATAAACCACAATAAATCCAAATACTCTTAATTTTATATCATGAACCGTTCCAAGAATACCTGCTAACTTGATACAAAAAAAAAAAAAAATAGCAGCAATGAATTAATGTTGGGTATTGTGTAATCTTGCAGGTTGTCCATTACAAACATTCCACTTGTGTTTGATTAAGGCATGTAGAGTGCAGGGAAGGAAAGGAAAAGGAAAAGGTGTTGCGTTATGAGTGAGAGGTGAGGTCCAGCACTTTCTAAACTTTGTAAACTCTTATCAGTGAGTAAGACAGAATTCCCTAGCAGACATCAAGTCTGAAGACATGCTCTTGAGTAAGATTTTTAAGTATTAACTTATTAAAATGAACTGTAAGACAAGTGTAACGTTTATTAGTGAAAGCAGGCTGTTGATTTGACAGCATTGATCAACTTTATCATTTTTGACTGACCCATTAATTGCATGTGTGCATAGCAGGAATAAAACAAAAAATCTTACTTGTGGGTTTTTTTAAAAGCACAGAAACAAGGGTTTAGCATGATTGCTAATGCTAATTTGTGTCAAACTGACCCGAAACTCTTGCAACGCCTCTCATGAAGGATGTCGAAATTTTGTGTCCGCTTTAAGTCAGTTTAAGGAAGGAACTTTTCAGATGGATGCACTGATTTCTAATGGGAAGAGATGGTTGTTTTAACAGATGCATATTCTTTACAAGAAGACCAGATGACTGCATACACACACACCACAAATTCACTAATCAGACACAGACTATCAAAGTGACCACACTTGCTCTTGTTTACATATGCTCCCATTAACCATTTCAAGTGTGTTAACCTGAGGTGCCTTTCCAAACATCTGCTAAAATTTCCGACTCTTCATTATATGCATTTAGATTATAATATAAACTCTGATAAAAAACTTTTTTAAAAAGGATGTAAACAGATCAAATCTAATGGCTCTCTCACACTAGACCGAAAGTAGGGTGGCAATATCCTCGCTACTTAGAGTTAAATAAATAAATAAGTAGCTACCCGCTGATGGCACTGAATTTTTTCCACAATCAGCACAGCTACTTGCAATCAGACTGCAAGCAGCTTTGGTGATCAACTAGTTGTCCAGTTGGGGCATTGCTGGTCACCACATGCAACGTGCAACACTCTTAAACACATTCAACCACTCACAATCATACAGTGGTCACCTGGTTCGAGGCAACCTGTCTCCAAACAATTACATTATGACTCAGACTGACTGCAATCCCTCTCAGACAGATTGGCAAAGGTTTGTAAATAACTGTTGTCCAATTTGTAAATGCAGACAGTTTGTCAGCATGTTGCAATCAGTTTGAGTCAGTCAGCACTGAAGAACAAAACACAACGCATCTTTTGGCAGCAAGGAATTAACACAACTGGATTCTGGATTCAAATCTACGAGGTTCTGACTGAACTATGTAAGAAGTTAATGTGAATTTCTTTTGATGTAGAAGTCAACAGACTGCAGTAGATTTGTAGTTTTTGCCAATCTATCACAGTTAATTGTTTTTAATTGCCAACATGTCCCCATTTAATCATCTTAGACACCAACAACTGTTTTTGGATGGAGACCACAGCATGACCAAAACAAAGGGACCAAAATCAGAAAGCGACAACTTTAATTTGGGCTGCATGCATTAACACATCTGAAAGTGAGCCAGCAACCTCTCCCAAAGCTTTGAGCATTTAAAGACATAACTGCACTGGAACCCTGCAGCAATGCTTCGATCAAAGCTACACAGAACTTCAAAATGCAAGGACTACATGAGATTTGAAGTTTGCTTGATGAAATCCTGTAAATAACACATTTTTATGTGATTGAGGAGAAAATGACTAACTAACTATACATCAAAACTGACTATACATTAGCTAAACTTTAAAAACTAAAAATTATGGCCAAAAGAATATATGCAAGTGGCAACAGTTCAGCAGTCCTGGGTGTTTCATAAACACCAGGACCAGAATTCTGACAAAAGAAAAAGTTTCTCATGAAGTTAAAAGGGATAGTGATATTCCCATTGGTATCTCTTCTAAAACCCAACTCCTCTACAAAAATCCAGCTGGAACCATGCCTGCACAAGGCATTGATTAGATTCATATACAGAGTACAGAGACAGTTGTGCAACCCAGTGACTGCTGCGTTGTGTAACAACCTACGGAGCCCCTTATTCCAGAGAGCCAGGCAGTCTGTTGACGTCTCCACTGATGCAGCTTCTGGTAAGTGGAAAGTTTGCTGGGAAACTGAATGAACCCACCTCTTTCTTCTCATCTAACCACTCTACCCTCACAACCCCCTTTTTTTCTTCCTGCCTGTTACACCTACAGCTTAAAGGATTTGGAGGAAAGGTTTAAAAAAAATAGGAAGCATACAAGGACACAGCCTTAGCAGCTCTTCAAACTAGACAAACGTATTCTTATATTTACATGTCAGTACAAAGCAGGAAAGATGGTGATTTTTCAGCTTCCATAATCCTCTTTGTGCCAAGAAGATCCTATTAATCTGCACAAAACTGCCACTGACCCCTAAAGAGCAGAGTTTTGGGAGTACTGCAATTATGCTTGTCTACAGGGATGTGACATTTGACCTCTATTTAAGAGGCAGTTATACTATGGCAAATCTCCCCCTGGAACAAGTAAAAAGGAGATGTAATTGCCTAGATAAGAAGATCTGATGAAAGACAAAAACCTTACATGAAACCTTCTGAAAAAGATGCCCAAAAAGGAGAAATTAGAAGGAGACAGGAAACATCAGAAAGACAGACATGGTGAGATGTGCTGGTCCCTGCTGTGGAGTTCCGCTTAGAGGGTGGAGAGGATGGGACGGGTCGGCTCCGCTCTCCTTTTATCTTCACAGTAGGAGAATTAAACATGCAGACAGAGCTGGCCACATCTGGAACCTTTGTATACTTATCTGCCCTTCTCTTTCAGGCTCCCAAAAGCTATAAATCAACCAGTTCATGTGAACCCTGCATCAACCCTACAGCTATCCCTAAGTCTGCCCAGCGTACTATTACTAGAGCACCTGATCCCTGCTTCTATTAAACAGAACAGACATAAGCAGTTTATACACATGAATTCCAGACAATGTCCAGTGAATCAGGTCCAGACATTGTCTGCAGCTTCCTTTTCACACATGTAGCGGACAGCAGGAGATTGTCCATGTCAGAGAGATACTTACTGCCTGAAATATTGTGTTTGGTTTAGGCGACGGTTGCTGCCAGATTTCACAGGATATGACACAAAGCAGCACGCTCATGTCCTTACTGTCTATTCTCTGGACAATCACCTCCTTTATTAAGTCTAATGTACATTACACAGATGCTGCACTAAGGGACCTGGAAGGATAAAATTTGTTTAAAGCCTGGTCTGACACATTCGCCTATTTTAATTGTCACAAAAAATTCCTCTGGGTAGCATCTGGAAAAGTTCAGGGCAGAAGCGAATATGTTAAAACCTCTATAGCGAACAGGTTTGGACCAGTTTTATGAGCCGATTTTGAGTTGAAGTAGGTCGTATGGGTGCGATCTTATCTCCAAATGCTTTCTTTTTTAAGCATCGCAGTAAAAAGGATACAGAGGAAAACAATATACAATAAACAAATCCAACAAAAGAATGGATGAAAAGTGTCAAACCTCACTTCATGAAACATAATATGTTACTAAGTAATGGCTGAATGACTCAAAGGTATTTGGGTTTGTGTGTGTGTGCGTGCTGAAGTGACCTGACTGGACATGACTTGAGACAGCTCGAAGAATGTAAAGGGTGTTCAGGCTGACATAAACCAACAGAGAAATGTAAATACCATTGATATGACCACGCACATATACATATTCCTTCAAGGTGTATCATATAACTACCTTCCATTTTCTCATTCTCAATTTCATCCTTCCCTTTAAATTTCATTTGGTGTTTCTCCTGCTTCCACACCTCACAATAATTTATCCCTTAGACCACTTAAAACAGCAACACTTACTCGGGTTTGCATACTAGAAAAAGAAAAATTGGTGGTTCAATTAAATTAAATTATACTTATATACTGCAAAATCATAACCACAGTCACCTCAATGCATTTTATATTGTAAGGTAAAACCCTAACAGAGAGAAAGCCCCAAATCAGACGATCCCATATGAGCAAGCAGTTGGCGACAGTGGGAAGGAAAAACTCCCTTTTAACAGGAAGAAACCCGGAGAACCAGGATCAGGAATAAGGAGCCATCTGCCATGACCAGTTGTGAGTTTTGGCTCTTTAATTAAAATGATAATAATATTCTGTGTGACTGTGGACATTTTCTATATCAAATCAGATCACGGATTCCTAAATTTAGGCGAGAGCTGCAGGGAGTCTACCACGGGTATCTTCAGTATGACATCTGATATCTGGCACTCGCCAAATACATTTATCAGCAGTGTTTCATCAGGTTGGCAGAAACGTTTTTCCCCGATATAACTGTGCTGTGCTTTCAAGAAGACGGGGTTCAAAAGAGCACTGGATCAAAAAGCAACAGCAAAAAGCCAACACAATAAGGGAGAGATGGGATATGAGGGACTCTCATGACTGAATCAATAGACTGGAAAAACCCCAGAGTTTCTAAAGCTCCTAGCCTCTGCCCCAGCTGTCAACAGTGACGGCTATTACACAAGCTTCATTTGAAGTGGATACAAGCCAAGGCACTTTCAATCATGACACAGGTTTTGTGTCCCACACTTCAGGGTCTACACACCCCGGATCTTCCACTTGTTTTCTTCATGTCTGCGGTTCTTCGCCTGGGGCCAGGTTCTCAAGGGAAAGCTTCTCACATGCATGTATGTGTTTACGAGTATGCAAACCACGCCCTCGCTTTTTGTGTTTTGTCTGCAAATTCTGCCCCCATTCTTAGAGAGTAACGGCTCTGTCAGCCAGGCGAATAAAAACAGACCTTGGCAGGCTTGCAATCACAGATAATTCATTTCAGCATTATATGACTAAGTCTCTCAGTAGGAAGTAATCGCATACTGTGCACGCCCATTTGTGTGCATCTGGTTGTTACTCGGAGCCTGTGGGTTCAGACAATGCACAATGACAATGTTACCTTCACAAAACAGATGTGCTGCCTATCCACCACATCTCAGAGGACAAAATGTACAGTCCTGGGAAAGACTTAGAAAAAGGCAGAGAGCACTTTTGTCTGGCAAACCCTAGTGCCAAATACCATCACGTAAGAGACCAGTGTCTGATCATACTAGCATGCGTCAAACAAAAGCAGCGGAAAAATACTTTTCCAGGCTTCTGAAAAGCTCCGCACAGTCAGTACATGAATCAAACTTCCCAGTAGGTTGCTTTTACCTGTCAAGAAGTATGCAAAGAATAACTAAAGGCATGCTGGCAGCCTTGTATGTATTATATAACTAAGTCTACTACACACACATTGCTTCTATGGGATAGTTTAGTGGTGTGTCAGGGTGCCCCTGTTCTTTAGAGGGAAAAAAAAATCTTTTGAAAAATAAAGTTGGCCTCAGCATTTCTTCTTGGCACTTTCAAGTTGGTTTGAGCAGCTTTCAGGAGACAAGCTTACAGTAGAGTTTGAGCTAGCAAGGAAAATATAAACTATGTCAACAAAAATAATTCTTTTTTTCCTGTTTGTAAACTTCTACTCACGGTGAAGGCTGAGAGAGATGTTGATGGTGCGGTTGTTACTGACAGACTTCAGGTCTTGGATGCTGGCACACTTAAGTTGGGTGGCAGCGGGAGTATCACCCACATCTATCCAGCAAACAGTCTCCTCCGCATAGATGAAGTCCATAGCCATGGTCTGTTTGGTGGCGATGGAAGGAACCCGGGTCGCGGAGCCGCTCAGGGAGGTGCATCGGATGTTGTTAAGGTTGGCGATCAACAGAACAGGCAGACGATCAACAGGCTCTGGGTGAGGTTAACAAATTTTTAAGTAGAGGAGAGAAAATATTAGGAAGGAATACGATCTCGTGCATAATTTTTTGGCCATCCATTTCCTGGTTCAGCATGAACTATAATCACTGGGCTCTGTCGATTCCTGTCCACCCCCTCACCATTTTTGGCTTTGCAGGAGCGGTTGTCTGGCTGCAGCAGGTAGCCCTCCACACAGCTGCAGGTGTAGCTGCCTTCAGTGTTTGTGCATGTCTGACTGCATGTTCCATACACACCACACTCATTGAAATCTACACAAAGAAACACAAAAAGCGCATTAACACACACAGTAAATGATGAAACTTTAAGACAGTACTCTGTTCTCTTCTCTTCCAAAGGCTGGTTGAATCACCTCTACATGCTGTCCCCTGCAGTCAGCAAACAGAAAGTCAGAGCAACCAGATGGTTACTTTCAGTTTGTCTTAGGCCAAAGTAAAATGAATTTGCCAAATCACCACCCACCTTTACATTTCTTTCCATCTGCAGCAACCTCGTAACCATCTCCACAGTAGCAACGAGGCCCATCATGAGTCACTGCACAGCCAACCTCGCACCCATGGGAGGCACAGTCTGGTGCTTTTGCTAAACCAGGGAAAACAGAGCAACATAGAGCGTGTTAAATACTGCTGAAACATGAATACTATTAAGGATAGCAGGGATGATCCCAGTGCAATCTTTACAGAGGCATGCTATCGTGTCCAATCCTATCCTGTCTTACAGGACTGCAAGACTGCGAGTGCATGTGAATGTGTGTATGAGAGAAAAGGACTGTGGGCAAGCGTGTGTATTCATCTGTGCGTGTGACAGACGGGGTGATTTGAATGTGCACACATTAGAGAGCTTCTTCTTTTCCAGCCTCAGAGGCACTCACGGACACATCCTTTTGGCATCAAATGAAAGAGGGGAATCCGCACATCCTCTCATCATGGCCTCTGTAGGGTGTGCATGTGCATGCAGATGTGTGTGTCGGGGCAGAATAGTGTGACAGATTCTTGTCACATGACATTGTTCAGGAGTCCAGTACTAAATACATTAAAACAGTATGTACTGTTTGTCATGGTATGCCACTGGCTTTAGGGTGACTTTTTCCTCATTGAGTGAGGATTTCCAAAGCCCACTCAGCATAGACACGCATATAAATCATTTCATATTCCAAAGTAAAGTACACAGATGAATCACAGTGTTCACCGTACCACTATTTGCATTAAAACAAACATTTTGGTAAAGGAACTTCCAACCACCGTTTTAAGTCATTACTTATTTGCTCGTATTTAAAGACAGGTTGCTAGATTACCAGATTAACAAGTCAATTCTTTTTTAAAATTGGTTTTAGGACTAGATAAGAATTCATCTTTTAACCTCATATCAATATGAACAGCAGGACTGAGGAGAGAGAGCATAGAAAAAAAAGTTAGTTTAAAGCAAATTTCCCCCCCCCAAAAATAGAAAAGATAAGTAAAAAGGAGTACAAAGACATTTAGCCCAGCCTCCAACAAAAAAAAAATTGTAACTGTTCATACACTATGTGTACTGCAGCTAGTCGTGGCATGGCTGTGAAGAGTGGAGACTGGACCAACTGAAGGACCCTTATTATATAAAGCCTGTGGCACTTTAGGCAATAATGACTCTTTTGTTGCGGCCCCGTTGAAAGGAAGAGTCTCCCAGCAAACATTGTGGCCCATATCGAATCCATTCAGCAACGCTCACGCTGTGAGAGACCACAGGCAAGCAGAGAGCTAAAATACCCAGCATGTTTATCACAGCCCAGGTTCATGGATTCCATTTAGCAAAGGCTGGGTGATACATAGTGACATTTTACTTAAATATTATATATTATATTAAGGAATATTCTAATATTAAGGACTATTCTATTCTATACCATAAATGCTATTCATAAAATCCAACAAATGAAAAATTATTAAGTGAAATCTGTAATGATCCGTTATAATAAAGGTCCTATGAATTAAAAAGAATGATATGGTTTTCATAAGTTTGACAGAGTTTGGTCAAAGTAGGTTCTGGATTTAAATGGAGAGATAATTCATGTTAAAATACAACCAAAATGACAATTAAGGCTAATGTATTGCTGAACAAATGTAATATGTTTAACTTAGTTGCAGTTAAAAAAAAAAAAAAAAAAAAAAAAAAAAAAAAAGATTCTGGGATGCGAGTATGAAAAACGTACTTGATCCAACCTCAGAGGAGAACAGATGCATTGAGAAAGAGGTGAAGAAAGAATTAAAAAAAGAAAAACAAGAAAGTGAAGGGAGAGGAGAAGGCTGGAGGTGTAAACAGCGCATAAAGGACTTGAGGAGGAGGTTAGAACGTTCCAGCGCTAAGCAAACAAACAACAGCTGTATGTCAGACGTTTGACCAGAGCTAATGAACGAAGCAAACAAATCACACAGTGACACTGGAGACCTTCAGTCTTAAACCAGCATGCCAGAGTCATTGATCCTGTTACTGCAAGGATGGGAACCCTCAATTTCACTCATCTATAGACCTCTATGTGGAAGAAGGGAGACATCTGATGTGAGGACCAGTAGGCTAAAGAGTTTTTAAACAACAATTTTAGTTTGAATGTCTTAAAATTCACGTAAACACTCAAGGCATCAGTGAAAATATGATTCATGTATAGTAATGACAGCAAAGATTGCCACTTGAACTCTGAGGTTTCAGCAAAATCCCACCAATATGTGTATTCTGACTACTTGTGCTAAATTAGGGCCCGCCTTCAGTTAACATACACACACACACACGAGTAAATGGTGTGATTAGCACAACACAATAGCATGAATATGATGAATAATAATAGGAGAGAGGGCGGAGATGGAAAGAAGGGAAGAACTGTCCTTGGACTCATTTCCTCAGCCCATGAGGAAATTTATGAAAGTTGGCATTTTCCTCTAAAACCCAATCATGATGCTGACAGGCTGGCTACAGCAGTGACACAGGCTGAATGAGACAAACACATTTTGGTGTTGAGTTCATACAGTTACAAAACAAATGAGTGACTTAATAAATGTCAAAAAAAAGACAATTTATCATAATCTATCCAGCCTCTATTTCTATACATGATATCATAACTGCATAAAGAGGCAATTTCAGCGTGTGACATTTTAAAGAAAGGCATTTCACAGGACATTCTTTGTGCTCTCACTGTCTGCAGACAAGTTTACACATGCTTTTGCCTTCTACATGCCACAGACGGAAGCCACACATTATCTTACGTTGTGTCATTAAATGACGGCATTTCTCTTTCGAGTCTGTATACCCCCCCCCCCCCAAAAAAAAATAAATAAATAAAAATAAATCAGTATGTATGAATTTACTTCCATTAGGTTCTGCTCTTGACATTTTTGGCCCCATGTTTTGTAAAAAAAAAAAGAAAAAAACAAAACAAAAAATGTTCACTGACCACTTTTTATGGCAATCTGAAGATTTCTTTTTAAAAATTGTCTATTATGTATTTTTACCTTTTCCTATATGTGCATCTTACATGTTTTAGTTCACATTAAATATGATGTTACTGTATCTCGAGTTAGGACGGCTGAGCTTCTTCTAAAATCAGGCTGTACCTACAACAATTATCTGCTTCATTCCCTTAAACTACTTTGTGACTATGAGCATTACAATTGTTGATTCTATCACACACTTTATATTGTAGCAGCTGATGGTAAAAGCTAACATTACTATAAAGCTATATGTCAGTGAGCATACAATATATCTACTGCCAGTTGTTCGCAGGCTTGATAATCAAATGGGGCAAAGTAACCATTTGCAAACACACATAGTGCAGCTTGAGTAATGAGCAAACAGTAGCTAGCTTATTCCCAAACAGTGGCAGTATGCTGCCCACATGTCTAAATTTAAACTTGCGCAAATACTCAAACACAAATGTACAACGACTCACAAAGTACACCTGCTGTAGCACAAAACATTCCTGTGCATGGCAGCAGCACATCATTGCTAAATAAATTCAATACACGCATTTTCTTTTATCTTCAGCCTATGATCATTCAAGATTAGTTTACAGCACTGTAGAGCCTCTACTTACACTTTTAACTGCAGCCCATAAACTAATTTAGGTCAAGACCCACTCATGAATGAAGCTTATAATGTAGTATTTCCACAGGCAGCTTCAAGTAGCCCGTGACCGATTGTCATTGCACAGTTACACAATGGAACGTGAAGGACAATTAAAGCTCTGCATAAACAACAGCGTTAGGTCACTACAATAATCAGGGTTCCAGCGGGGTGCCTTGAAAGAGAGGGGGAAAAAAGGCTCAATAACACTGCCATGACCCCATTTTTTCTTTCCTTGTCAATCATTCACATCTAAGAGGCAGGTCTAAGGTTGCGTCTTGAAAGAAAGGCTTCCTCACCCTCAAAGAAAAGAGAAACGCAGGCCTGCAAATCAATCACCTATACGACAGAAGGACTTCATAACTGCCAACAGTCTATTTGATTAAACAGGTTTCATTTACTTGGTTTGAACTCTCGCAAAGCCACATGGTAAAATGTACTTTTCAAATGCTCTTGAGCAAGGAACAGGGACCCATGGCCATAAAAATATTATACGTCGCATTTATCAACAATACTAACAATCAACTAGAACTACTATCTTGAGGTTGTATGCTTCAATTAGCTAGTGAAGCTGCAGTTTGCATCCATGTCTTTGCAGACTCATAGTATACATTCAGCTCACAATGACACAGTGTTCATATTTTTGCTTCTGTAGACCACCACAGTGGATTCAAAATGAAGCAAACAGTATCATGACTGAAGTGTCGTCTTCAAGAGGTTTGACAAAATAATGTAATAACTCACTTTTTGGAACTTGCAGTTATTTTCTGGCCACTCAAAATTTTGGATGGCCTCATTTGCATTAAATACCTGCACATTAAGAGGAACAGTTAGAAACACTTGGAACCAACTCCAGATCTGTTATGTCTTTAATATATGAAATCGTGAGGACACAGCTGGCCATGAACATACTTATTAGTCAATGCTCCAGTTCCTTTTGAGCTTGGATAAGTAAGTCCAACATTTTCTAAGCAATATTCTGTTAAACATCCTGAATTAAAGTTGAGATGTTATAATGTGTTATAATTTCACTGATATTTTATAAACGTTTGCATACAGTCAGGTGTCAAATCAACTGTCCCATCAAAGCGCTAATGTTGATTCACTTTTATCACTCCTGTACATAAAGCAAGCTACTTAACCCCAAGGCTTTCTGCACACTATGAAAAAAAACAGAAAACATATTTTAGAAAGCTTGAAATACCGTGCAGCATTCCCCTTTCTAGCCGCTTGTAAACAACTTTGACCGAATTACTTAGAAACGCTGAATGACAAAGTGTGCTTTCAAATATCAGTGGCCAGGTATACTTGCACAACCTGGCAGTTTGTACGAGCAAACACTACGAAGCTTGTGAAAGCCTTTTCCCTGAAAAGAGGTGGTCTCACAAATGGCAAATGCCAAAAGTTCTGGACACACAGTTCATGTGTTTGGTTGCATGAGTAAGAATGTGACCTTGTGAGTGTATGTTTGTGTGCGCATGTGAGGGCATGCATGCATGCATGCATGTATGCATTACAGGCACACACACATGCCGGTGTGTTTAAGTACTTATGTGCGTAGACCGCTGCCTTACTGAAAACAGCTGGACCTGTGTCCTCAGGGACAGGCAGTGCATGTTGTAACAGGATGACATCATCACCGCGTTGCATAAAAGGCTTGTGTAGCAGTGATGACCGCTGTGTGGGTTACTAACACTTTCACCCACACTGTGGTCCAACAGATCTCCTTTTCTTCTAGTCTCAACTAATCACACAAACTTTTTATTGTAATGACTCAACTCAGTGTGGAGGATTAATATTTATACAAGGTGGTTCACAATTATTCTTTGAGCACATGGAAGGAAGCAAACTGAAAATAGAGATAGAACCTTGCATTAAATGCCTAAAGCTGTAAACTGATACAAAGATAAAGCCAATAAAATGATAAAGAGATCCGATCTCTGTGTTCCTGATAGTGGAACAGACATCAGATGCTTTGGTTAATATTTTTTTTTTTAAATGGCAAAAGAAAGCAGCTGATCAAAGATTAGCCAGGGTTTGAGAGCTCAGCAGACTCACCCTTGATCCAGGTCTCTGATACTGTGAAACTTTACTATTGATGGTAAATATCTGATTTAGATTAACTAATTTCATGTTCCAGGAAAAGAACAGCACAATGGAAAAAGAAAAGCACGAAATTAAGAACACACGAGTCCCAGCGTTGAGTCAGAGCTCTGTCAAGGCCAATACTCTGATCCAATGTCATAATTATTTATTCAAAAATAATGAAAAACACCATGCATGCATTTCTGCAACGAGAGCACTTGAACTAAGAGTTTACATCAAATATCAGCTCATAATAATGCATACTAGAACTCTGCCCCGCTCTCTTCAAACAGCTGCTGTGCCTTGCACACCCCCCCTGTGGGGCCCCTTCGGGAGCTTTTCTACTGCAATGTCATTGCAAATGGTGTATAGGTAGTTTAAAGAGGAGTGGTTAAAGTTTGTCTGCCTGTATTATTGCAGGGTCTTTACCTTACAATATAAAGCACCTTGTGATTTGGCACTATATCAATAAAACTGAACTGAATTGGCATGTCTGTTGACAGGCTGCGGGTATAACCCAATAGTGAATATAAACTGCTGGGATCCCACACCCTTGATCCAGATCCTTTACTATCGCTCTGATTCACTACCAAGTTTCTTAGGCTCCAAATAATTCTGCTGACACACAAACAATCCACCCGAACCAACCCCCAAAAAAACCCCTATCCTTCTTGGCAGATGTGACAAAGCCAAACTTCAGACAGTTACAGTATATCTGAGGACTACCTTGCAGAATACTGAGTCAGCTCTCAAAAGGCAGCCAGTGTTTGCTCTTTTGTCAGCTGCAACAAAGAAAGAAAGTCTATGGACTCAATATGTTCCATCACTCATTCTTCTGTTGTCTCTAATTAATCGGGGAGGATGTGATGGGATTTTTCTCAGCTGCATCTGGTCTGAATGCTTATTATTCCTGCTAGGATTGGGGGAAACAGCCTCATAGCAGAGCTGATTGATAAATTAATGACTTTTTTTTCCCCTTGAAAGAGAAATTCCATAGTAATTGCACAAGCTAGAACAGGCCAACTCATTAAATGGCCCAACAGAGGGGATGACTCGATAAAAATTATGGTTTGGGATGGAAAGAGAAGAACATTTTCTTTATAACAGAAGCTGTCTGGTTAATTTTGACCCACAACAAAGAGCAAAAGTGTCAGTATGACAGAGGAGAAGACGATGATGCTATCTGCTCAAGTGTTGGAAGGTGTGTGTGTGTGTGTGTGTGTGTGTGTGTGTGTGTGTGTGTGTGTGTGTGTGTGTGTGTGTGTGTGTGTGTGTGTGTGTGTGTGTGTGTGTGTGTGTGTGTACGAGGGGTTCAGTTTGTTTCCTACCTCTGCAGTGAGGCCCCTCATCCCAGCCGTCAGTGCAATCAGGAACTCCATTACAAAATTTGCTTGCATGGAGACACACTTCCACATCCAGGCATGGATATTTATTGACAGGACACTGGTTCACTTTGTTGTGTGTGCCTGGAAAACATGCAAAAGATTTTTTAAGTAAAGGCAGATGTATAAGGCAATATTTTGAGGTAGTAAAACTCAAAGATTAAGCAGAATAATGCATGCATCTAACAAAAAACAACAACAACAACAACAACAAAAACACATCGTAAATTCACAACTGAGCTTAATGAGGCTTCATAAAACTATTAAATGCATTTTACATACTTAAAAGTGAATTCCTGGCATCAAAAGAATTAAATATCTTTATGACTGCCCTCTATTGTTGCTCAATTTTATAACCTTTATTGAGAATGCTATCATGTGCAAAGAGAAACTGAACAGAGATAAGAAAAAACTGTGTATTTTCCTCTGTTGTCCATTAGTCTTACACACTACTCTGGTGAGGTGCTGGCTTTTCATTTCCTAGTATTATATGGACAAAACCCTTATAGTTAAATCCACGACCTTTAAGATCATCACAGGTGAAAGACTCCCCAAAGGGAATTGTGTCTAGGGATGGGGATTGATGAGGTTTTATTGGTACCAATTCCATTATCGAATTTGCTAATCGATCCAATTCTTGACCCAGTTTTATATGAGGAAACAAGTATGCCTGCAGATTTCTAATGCAGTACAACTACTTCATCATTTAATCCCAAAAAGACTATTGGTTAATGCTAGATGAAGAAATGAAAGAATGTCATTTATTGAAAGCTTTTTTTGAAGTCAACTAAAATCATGTTAAGCATCTGTACAGACGAGCTGCTCGGTTGGTAGCACTTGTGGTGCTCATCCATCAAATGCATGACACTTGAGCAAGTGAATCCTGTGTTGCAGGAGATGTTTCAGCATGTTTCTGGCGTTTCCACCTCAATAATGATGTTAAAGACATTATAACTGAGTTGTTATCACGTTTCTGCATGAAGCAATGCTTTGGATCGCTTCATCCTCTCTGCCGTGACCCCCTTTTTCTGACAACACTAGACGTGCATGTACCAATACTGTTGGTTTGCAATCAGTGTGCATCCCCAGCACCTGCAGGCACTGATAAAGGAATTGATAAGCTCCAACACTTTGAAAATTTGGCACCGGTTTTCAGTTCCAATCCCTATTTGTGTCTCCTGTTGGGACACAACCGGCAATATTTTTGCTTGTCAGGCAAATGTGTAAACCGCTGCACTACAGAGCCATCATAAAACAACAACATATATTAAAACTATTCTGGGCTTTATATACTAATAATAGAGGAGCCCAACGTAGTTTTAAAATAGTATGCTGTGTGCCAGAGAGGCAGAATTCAGAAAAAGGGTGTAGCAGTCGTCTCTGGCTACATAGAAGGTCTAAAATTAAAGAGATAAGGCTAACATCAATAAACATTTGCAGATAAAAATGCTTTATCTTTTACTCTAAATGGCTCACATAACTTACTATGGTTGACTCAGAGTTCCAGTTGGTTTAGGTCACTTCTATTATCAGAGAACAAAACGTCAACATTTAGCTTTATAAAAAGGGCCTAAAGTTAATTTGCTGCCTATACTTAGAGGCCATAATTACTTTGTTTTGCTTTTAGATTTGCTGCAGTAGGCAACAAGTTGCACGATTGGTGCACAGTGTGTGTTTTTTTTTCTTAAGTGCAAATTTGACACCAAAGGCTTCCTGCATGTGTTACAGCACAAGTGATATGCAGCACATGCACACATGCGGTTACCTTTAATGCGCCCACATATTAAAAGAGAGTTTGCAGCATAAGATCACTTGGCAGACACTGAAGGAAATTTTTAAAAGAAAACACTGATAAATACTGAATTTTAAGGAGTGCAGAGGACAAAGGCCATAATGTCCTCTGGCCTAGAAAATGCTGAGTTAAAAAAAAACCAAAACAAAACAAAAAAAACAGACCAAAACATACAGCAGAGGCAGCCTCTCTCTTCCCTCGATCTCTCCCACTCTTCTTCTCTCTCTAGCTTTCCTCTCGGCCCACACTGCAGAGCAAACAGTTTGCCTTGGCTGTTTTTCTTCTTCTTCCTCCTCCACCTCTCTCTCTCTCGCTCTCTCTCACTTTCTTTCTTTCTTTCCAACATCTGCTGACCCATTTTAGAAAAACACTTGAAGCAGAAAAAATAAAGTTCATCTCCTTCACAGGAAACAATCTGCAGAGTTCTGCAGAATGCATGTTGTGCTGGGATACGTTTTCAGAGGACGGTATCCGAATATGCACATAGCCCGAGCAGCAAACCTGCTTCAGATGTTCGCATACACAAATTCTCAGTTTTCTGAATATTAACCAGCTGATGCAGCCAAACTGCAGTTTATTTGACACTAGTTGCCGCTTCCCTGATTGTAAACCCAACAAAGCAAATGCAGGGGAATGGAAACACAGTTTTTAAAAACTTGCTGTGTTATATCTTGTGTAATGCATATGGTTTGAGTCTTAAAAGAAATAAAGTTACACGTTTCTTAATGCCCAAGACAAGCCATAACATTTTATTAGAGAGAGACAGAGTGTATATTCCTAAAAAACATACATGTAGGAGAAAGAATATTTGCCTGCATGTCGGCATTCCCTGATGAAAACCACTAGCATTCCTTCTGAGGCTCCGTGATCCATCCAAGAGAGATTAGTAACCACACACTGAACATCACATTTAACTCTGTTAAAACAAGTGCCTTAAAGTGACATGAGCTTCCATAACGATCCCACATCAGCAGCCTGCGTGGAAAATGTGCCACATTCAAACTGAGAATTAGCTTCTCATACATCTGGCTTAGGGAGGAGAGTAGCTCTCCCATATGGGGGATGCTAGCATATTAGCAGCCCTCCTACAGCCTTGGCCTCTAAGCCAGCCTGATTTACATTCAATACACTGCCAATGTGGGGATTTTTACATAAACGACAGTACCAGGAATAATCTGCCATGTACACTGGAAAAGAAACCCTGCCAAGGATTTAGCATTTGTCGACAGTTCTCGGGGGAGTATAAAAGACGAGTCGGAGTGCAAGACATCTGAATTATACCAACAGCAGAAACATGCGTCTTTGCAACTGTGCGTCGAGGGAGCTTTTTTCTTGAAATGTGATCTGCTGACGACTGAGCAGACAGGTAAACTCACATACTCGCTAATAAAAGTAAACCAGGAATCAGATTTCTGTGCTCTACGGCCACCAAGAGACTAAAAAGACAACTAATCGATCTCTGATTTCCATCACACCCACAACAGGCTCTTCTCCTACACACATCTGTACTTCCACTGACAGGGCAGCAAGCAGCAGAACTTTTTGGAAAACACACTAACAACTGCCAACAATCAAATAGACTGAATTGTTTGTGTTGCACAACACAGTAATACATTGGCAGGAGCTGAATAACGACCGGCAGCAGAAAGCTAAATAGAAAAGACAATAGGGAGGATTAAATAACTTGTGGGGGACAATAGATATGAACCCTGTACTGGCTGCTCCAGTTTGGGAAATAGTTGGCAGTGTATTCCAATGCTTTTACTGGCAGCAGCCATTTTCTGCATCATCGTCATCATGATCAGTGTAAGCAAAATATTACTTTGCAAAGCTGAGGGGAAAATAACACAGCACAACGTTTTAATACAGCTCTGCAGCTTTTGGTGTGCATGTGAGCGTTTTTTGCTTGGACCAGGTAAACCAGGTAGCAGGTGAAACACATCTCATCAGTTTGCTGCTTTAACATTATCTGGATAGGTTTTCTGTAACTGCTGAATCCTTGAAGTAAGACAGCGGGTGGAGTTTTTTTAGCTGTTTGCTTTTGCCAGTTTATCATAGCTGAACCTCTTTTTCTTGTATTAAATAACCTGTCGTACTTAAACTACAGTTCAATTTTTTGTCTGTACAATGACAAAATATAAATATTCTATTATATGAACAAAAGGGGTATTTGGATCGATCCCATTCTGGTTTGAAGTACTTCAAAGCATTAACGCAGTAACGCCGTGGCCTACACGGTGCTTTCAGTGACTAATTCTATCTACTGTTCAGTTTGAATGGTTTCTAATCTCAAATCTGGTTTCCCAGGCATGACTAATTGTTAGTGACCTTTAAAAGCCGATTACGCTGACTGGTTCTCACAGATGGTTTTGACTCTGCATTGTCTTTAAAATTAAAAAAAAAATAAAAATAAAAAAAAAATCCTATGACAATAATAACGATGAAAATGAAAAGCAATTTGTAACAGATTAAAAAAAATAAGCGCTCCATGACAGGAGAAAGCAAACACAGGAGCCATCTTCACTCCTCGAGCCCAGAACTGAAATAATGTCAAACAAGATGGCCTTTCATTTGCACCCAGCTTTTAGAGATGTGGTGTCACTGATGTAAAGATGTAAACAAGTCAGCAGTGCCATTTCTGTGTTATAAGATCACTAAATCCATGTTGCTGGTATGTAAAAAGTTGCAATTTGTGAATCAAGGGCTCGTTTCTTCTTTATGGCTTATTACTCTTACGATAACTGGTGTTTAAGTCTGTAGTGGTTGGGCACTTCCTTTACCCATGCTCAATTTTTACACATGCAATACGTCTCTGAAGTGTTTCCAGCAGCGAGAATGCCGCACTGAGACGGAGTAACTTTGGAAAATGTCCTCACCCGATTCATCATTTTCAAGCGTTCACATATAAAAAGGCGAGGAGTTTCACGAAGAGCTTCCCGGCAGCGTTTGTGAAAACAAACCAGGAACATATACCTTCTTGGGAGAAACTATTCTACATTAAGCCCTAGGTCTTAGTTAATTTATTCATTGATTGCCAGGAGGTTCCCACATGACAAAACAACTGTACCGTATCTCCAGCCTTACCTTGCATTTGATCCTGCAGTTTATATTCCACTTTATTCACATTCTCACAGCATAATTTATTTACTGCTCTCCACAGCAGTTATTTTCACTGTTATGCAGATCACTGTGTCTTATGGTTGCCAACTTTCCATCAGTTTCAATCACAACACAGCTCACAGCAGGAACTGTTGATTGTTCTGTTTGCTTGATAGTGAGGTCAAGCCCGACATTAACTGACAATTTATTTGGCTGGATTAAGTCCCTCATGCTTTTGTTATCCCACCTAATCCCCCCGCCAAAAAAACCCCCATCTTTACTGTCAACTTACAGAAAGAGATACCTCACTTAATTCTATGAGACCAGTTCTGCAGTTCTATCGCACTGCAGCTGTCATTTACATTTTATTAAGTTTACTGATATTTTTACTCTTTAGCATTATCGTTATTAAGCCACCTCACTCTGAGATTGCAGAGATTCTTTACTGAGACAGAAAAAGAAGGGGAAAATTACAACTCCCACACCTATTAGAAAGCAGAATGAGGATCATTACATTGCTGCACTAAACATCAGAATCATTTAACAGTGATATAAGCATAACCTCACAGCGGCCTTCGGGATCTTTATTGTTAACTGTTCTCCATGACTTCCTTCTTTCATTCTCTATGTATCGCATATGAAAAAAAATTATCTGAGATTCATCGTGATTAAAACAAACTATGAGTTGCAATGCCCAACTCGTTTAACTTTCACGGCATTTCTATTGCAGCGTGCAGTCTTTGGGGTGGAATAGGCCTTTGTGAAAAGGCAATATTACACTTTTACCCTGAGCACAGTGCACACTTCAGATAAAGCATCACCTTCAAAAATAACCACAGCTATCCCTTGTATGTCGTGGGTTCCATTAAGGTTTTACTGATGGACACCAGTGAAAGACGGTCTTTCCTAATGTGCGCTTCCCTCCTACACCTCAGGCTTCAGATCCAACCATCCCCCATCCTCAGTAGTTATGCAATTACCTTAAATTTAGATCCCCTGTCGATCTTTTGTTCTGCGCATAAAAGCCCGCGTTTCTTCCTGCTCTTTGGGTTCCATAGCAGCCCCTGACTGACTCCCATACAGTCTGCTGTCAGCTCGAATTAATATGTCGCGCAGGGTGACAGGCAGGCCTGCCCACTGATGGACTCTCCCCACTCTGGAGTCACACTTTGCAGCGGCATACAAAATGAGCACATGACTATGGCAAAGCCTACTGAGGAGAGCTCCACCGGGAGCAGACTTGTGTGCTAGTTTTTACCCAATTGTAATGAAACAGTACAATAAATACAATGCCACAACTGAATTGTATTGTAGGTTTTGTGTATCTAATATCTCTGCATGGTACAATCAAGATTCTGACAAGGATCGTGTGCAAATGACCCAAAATTCATGTTTGAGTATCATGCACACAGACTTGACTAGAAAAGGGTTTAGCATCGGTAAACTCATATTAAATAGCAAAACGTGTTTGGAAAAAATAGCACTTCTCTGCAAAAACTTCCAATGAATTGTCACTCCGTGTTAAAATGAATACACACTTTGCTTCAGTATCACTATTTTGTTGGGAAAAAGTGAATTATCCATTTCAAGCTAAAACACAGACTAAGCACAGGATTTGCCTCGCCAAATATTTTAGCCACCTTCCAAGCTTGTGTGGATTATTTCTCCAGGCTGAATTCTTCGAGTGAAGCAGCACATCGCATCTATTCACCTCCTTGTTTACCCAGATGTGCTGCTATAATTGATTGATGGTTTGTTTCACTCAAACCATTACTGGATAAAAGCTGTTGCAAAAAAATATTTAGAAAATAATTGCAAAAAAATAATCTCTGCAAGCAAAAGAGACTGGATAGGAACCATAAAGAGTAGGGAACAGAGATGACTCTACCCCACCGGACAGGGAGGAAGACGGACAGACGCGGGACAAAGAGAAAGATGTTGGGAAGGAGACAGGGTGTGTCGGAGACAGCAGAGAAAGGGAGGTGGTGTCTGCGTGGCGTGCGAAAGCCCTGCGATCGTGGTCTTTTGATAGGCTGGTGAAGCTGAGGAGGGCTCAGGGCTATAGACCAGAGGGATTTACAGGGCTTTTCTCCTTCCTCTGTGGAAGCAGTGTGTCAGCCACTGCCACTACAGACCCTCTTGCCCCTGCCTAGTGCCCCCTGTGACTACAGCTACATGACTGATTATAGGCCATGAAAGGATCCCCTCCCAACCCCCCAAACGTTACTGTAAAAGGCTGTTTCAACAGAAAAAAAAGACATTTCCATTTTCCTCCTCAGCCTAAATGCTAATCTGCTCATTTTCTCCTATACAAAGGCTTTTTCTGTAGGAATAGCTTCTTCTTCCCATGACTCTATGCCTGCATCCCATCCCACCATGACGGCGGCCGCCAAGACATGGTTGTCCTGGAGAGGCTGCTGATGCATGACAGGCAAGGGACTAGGCTGGCCAGCATCCAGAGGGGGCGCAAGGGCAAGAGATGGACAGATAACCTTGTTGTGTGGCCTGCAGCCGCCTCAGGCAGCTGCATGGAGATGATAGCTCAATATCCCCATCGGACCTCCCCATTAGCTCGGCCCCAGGCCACAGCATACACTGACATGGAGCAGAGTGTTTGTGGCTAGGAGGCAAAGTATATGCTGTGAGGTACTATGCATTGTGCGGCACTGTGCCACTACACCATTGCATCAAACTCTCTGAAGGAGTTTCCAGCATGTTCATTACAGCAAACTGTAATGGTGAAAAGATGAAATAATATGATAATAAGCTGAAATAAACATTTCATAGAAAGGAGTGTGTGTTTTGTGGTCCAGATTTGGCCATAGTTTCATTAAATATCTTTAGCCTCTTTGGACAAGGGCCCCTCAGTTTCATTATGAAAGTGCATTCCAAGGCATATCCCCTCAAAATTACTTTCCGGCATCAACAAGGAAAACAAATCAACGTGTGTGTCTGACTGTATCTAAACAACATATGTACCACATCAACAAGCCAATGGGGACAGTTATCATGCCAAACTGATAGTGTGAGTACAGGGAGTATCTTAATATTTACAAGAGCTAACTACTTTCAATTAAAAGGTCATTTTCTCCCCCCTGAATGGGACTTGATGATACCCTATGAGGAAAGAAAAGTGGTGTATTTGCATGACTGAGATGCAATTCAACCGCCTCTTTATAGTCATCCTGTGAACATTTTCATGTTAAATCAGAAGACTTAAAAAAAACTACCAAATTAGAGGCAGACAATTGTTGAATCCAGTTTTCTGATGTTAAAAGGGATTCCTGCATGGAAAGTGCTTCTCGTGATTGAGAAAGTGCTCACATGCTAGACTTCTTTAAACATCTGTTCCCACTCTCTGGCTCAACCACACTGAATGTGGGTCATGCAAGAATCATAATTGCATACAGACTTGACATACAGACAGGAGGAGTCTTTTTTTTTTTTCCTTCTTTTTGGAGCAAGTGCTTGTGACAAGGAAGCAAAGTAACTACACAGCACTTTTGATTTTACCAGCAGCATCCTCTATAAGCCCTAACCAGGACTGCTTGAAATGAAAGCTATAATTGTCATGTATAAAAAAAGATTAGTCAGTCAGTTATTGCTGTAAAATCTCAAGACCTCGGTGAAATGCTTTCCCCATCCCTCTAAAACTAAAAAAGAAAAGTCCCCAAAAGCTGCTGTTGCTGTTGAACGGAACCAGCAGGAATACTAATGAATGTCAGTGACAGTGCAAGTAACAATGTCTCAAAGGATTTACTTTTGTTTGTGGTACTAACTAGTTATATAAACCTTTCTAGTCTAAGAAATACCGCTCGTGTGGAAGTGTGTGCACAAGTATAAAGATAAATTGGATGGTTAATAAGCACAGCGTGATAGCAAGCTTTTATCCACATCTCTTTATCCCACACTGCATCAGTTCTATGCACTTAAAGGCCTGCATTGATATAACAGCCCAAACACCACTCCCTGACCACTTTATATCTGCCAGATAGGCCCAATTCTGCAATGTAGTACAACTACCTATAGAAGGAGTTAAAAAGCAGCAGCCCTAAACAGAACACCATCGTCGAGACACACGGAGTACAAACTCCTGCCCCGAGGCCACATGTCAGGGACTTCCTGAGACCTAAGCCTGTATGTAATTGAGGTGAAATGGCCTGTCTGGACTGAATTGAAGCCACGCAGTGAGGGGGAACCAGTCCAGTCCTTGGGAGTGGCTAACAGGGTCACACTGACAGACAGGAGTCTGTACAGGCAACCTCGTGATGGATGTTTGAGAGGGAGGTGCACACTGGCCCATACACCGAAAGCCTGCGTCATTCCATGTGCAACCCCCTCCCACCCACCCCTCCAAAAACCACATGTCCATACATGGACCGCCCCACTACTCAGCTTCAATGCCACTGCGATAAATAAGCCCTCAGACTAATAACGCTAACACACAATACTGACACCCCCCGCTCCACCCCTCCCCACCTGGATCAAGCTGGCACCCCAGTCACAGCTAGCGCCTCATGCAATGTTACTACCCTGCTACTGTGGGTGAAGCTCGTCTTTAGCTTCTCAACATAATTACAGCCTAGATGAGTGGCTTGGAAACGACAGGCAATTAGGCCTCCAGACAGTGTGATACTGAGGAGCACCCTTACTTCCAGAAAGGATACTTGAGGTGTAGATGAAAGATCCAGACAAACACACACATTTACAACTTCCCCTCTCACACACTCTGATAGCAAGTGAATTCATGATCACTGTAAGCAAAGCAGGTGTAATTTTCAGCAGAAGAAACGAGTCATGCATCAGTCCAATTAGCTGGACCGGTGTCAATTTCATTACAAGAAACAAGCAAAAGGATGAGTAGAATAAACCAAGTAGATTCTTACTTGAACTTTTGAAAAGCTTCATATTGGCTGCGTGCACTGCCTGCAGTGTCACTGTTTGATTTACAGGATGGCCAGACTGTGAGGCAATCCCTTAGCGGGATAGAAGCACAGCCAAGGAGCAGATGATTAGAAAGCAAAGGAAAAGGGGGAAGATTGGGAGGAAATGATTTTTTTTCTAAGCCGATATCCCTGTAAGTGTTCTCTGTAGACCAAGTGTGCAGATGGTAATTAACTTAAACTGTAGATAATGTCGTAATTATAGTAGCGTGCACCACTCTATTTCGCGTCAACATTAACACACAAAATTAGACTGTGGTTTGGAGGCATGTCGAAACGCAAGTCTAGAGAGCGGGGAACTTCTCGTAATTCTCTGCCATCAACATAAGTTTGAAAGTAAAAGTTAGACTGCTTTTGTAAACTTGAAGCTGATAAAATAAAGCAGTGGATGAACACAGGATATGTTGAACTTTTCGACATAAAAACAGTGCACCTAAACAAAGCCTCTGCAGTTAATCCAGATTTCAGCCCTTTCACATGGATCATTGCCTTCCTTTTTATCTACCATTTCCATAACAGCTCAGTTGTGAGCAGTCTTGTTTACAGCCTGCTGCACAGATCATCCTATGATGCTTTCCAGTAGGGGAGTAACCAGACCGATGACCTGCAAACTGTTTCACCCCGTGAATGGAAAAGCCAGGATAAAGGGAAAAAGACTTTTCCATTCCTCTGAGTCAGAGGAGGATTTTAAATAACCTTTAGAGCCATACTCCTTCAGAGTCTCTGACTCCATCTCTGCTGGCTCAGGCCCATTCGCTCTGTAGCTTTATCTGCAGCCCTCCATTCTAAACACTACTCAAATTTAATGGATGGCTCAACTAAAAGACTTTGGATAAAATCACAGTCTGGCCGCCTTTCTTTGTGATACTTAAAAGGCGCCCGGCCTTTAATTTACTTATTAGACTGCAAACACATAGAGCGGCACAGAGAGAACGTGCATTTACTGCAGTAACATCTTTATTAAGGATGCTTTAAAAAAAACGAATGCGAGTAAAGAAGCGCCTTAACTAAAAAGGTAAAACGAGAGGCAGCGTAGAGCCCATGGGAAGCGGGTAATTGAGCAGAACATATCTTGATGTTCTGGTGAAACCCTGCTCTCCATCTCTCCCTGCAGAAAATGAATCACACCATTGTTTGTGTCACCAAAATTACATAAGAGCTTCGCAGACCTCACTCGGTTCAATTGCATGGTAGAAAAGGGCAGAAATTGAATAACTGCATCTTGCTAGAATGATTTAGATGGACCACACAAGTTTTGTTTTTCCAAAACTCCTTTAAAAAGAAAAAAAAATAAAGTCCTTAGCTAAACTAATAAAGAAAGTTTGGCTGTTAGCAGTAAATTATCACTGTAAAATGTGTATGAATCTTTAAATATGGGGTCGTGACAGATGAAGTAGACGAGAGAATACTTTCTTTTTAGTGTGAATGAGAAACGGATCATCTCTTCTTTCTTTCTACTTTATAGAAAAGGGAAATGAGACTACCAGCTAATTTTGACTTTCTCCATTTCAGCAATTTTACATATAGGAAATCACAGCATCCTAAGAGTAATGGTGCGTTACTGCTCGGCTGTATTACATTCACAATAACTAGGACCGTTGACGCTGCGAGTCACTGCCTTGCCTTTGCATGCCAGTATACGGTGAGAATGCTTGTGGTATGAGAGATGTAAGGTGTGGCACAGTAATATTATCATTAGCGTCTCCATATAAACAGCAGGAAGGCTTTTACCAGAGAGAGTTTATGGATGGAGAAGCTGATAGATGTGAGTGGTTGGGACAAGAGTCTTTGGGACAGATCCCGCAAGAGTCCAGACAAGAGCAGACACATCCCTGAAGATTCAGACTAAACAAGGCCACATTAGAAGAGCCATAATTCAGCCGAGCAGCATTCTTTGCAGAAAGGGACAAACCTGCCTCCTTATTCAGTCCTAAATTAAACTGTCTGAACATTGCACTGCTGTGTCTTCAAAGCCATTTAAGGGTAGTCATTTTGATGTCTTACATCATATGCAGAAAATACACCGTGATGGCATGGGCTATAAAAAAGGTCACTTTTTTCTCCAAAAGGTTCCTCATTTTGATTACAGTACACCAGCTCAAGAGCCGAAGCAGGAAAGTACCAGTAATATGACTGGAGGGTAAGGTTGGGCGATACGTAAAAATTTTCCAACCGACAATCATCAGTCCAATAAACCGACGATAGGCGATATATTTGCGCATGCGCAGGCTTTTTGATGGGCGTAGCGATGTAATCATGCACGGACTGATTTGCGTGTTTAGAACACAAAAGAAGTCCAAACATGGACAAACTAATTGCAAAACTGCACACTGGAGGAGAAGGCGGAGATAGAAATGGACTGTTACCTCAGCCAGGAGGTCGGAGACGGAGAAGACGATCCACTGGCTTGGTGGAAAATGCATGAAAAACGTTTCCCATTGATGTCACACATGGCACGGAAATATCTGTGTATACCAGCCACAAGTACACCTTCAGAACGCGCCTTCAGCACTGGTAATATTGTTAACCACCTGCGCACACTGCTAAAATCTGATAAAGTAAACATGCTTGTTTTCCTGTCAAAGAATTCCTACGTTTTGTTTGGAGGGAATATTTTACCTTCTTTTATATGTTTCAGTGTTAATATAGATACTTTTTGGATTATTCATTTATTTATTTGAGATGCGCCAAATTGCACAAAAGATTTTTTTATGTTCGCTGGATGAGACATTTTGAATTTTAACGTA
Source organism: Oreochromis aureus (assembly GCF_013358895.1). Lineage (NCBI taxonomy): Eukaryota > Metazoa > Chordata > Actinopteri > Cichliformes > Cichlidae > Oreochromis > Oreochromis aureus. Next base: position 19,629,172 of record NC_052961.1, on the reverse strand, counting down.
TTTGTTGTTTGGTCGAGTGTGTAAGACAGACAAATACCGGAACGGCCTGTAAACACAGTTATACCGGAAAAAATGTTTCCTTCCCCACCATTGTAGGATTTTTTTTTTTTATTTAAATAAAATGTTTTAGGGGTTTTTTCTGAACACAGGCTACTTTCGCTCTTTCTTTGTGTTATGAGTTTGAGTAAATGAATCGCTGCTGCACTCTCAGGAGGGTGCATTTGCTCGCAGCTGAAGGAGAGTGCCGTTAAAAAAGCACTATTATTTATTTCTGTTGACTGCTTCTGTTAGCTTCAACCAACATTATTAGCAAACTTACTCATGGGCAAATAAATAAATAAATCGCCCTTGTAAAAACGATCAACGATGGCATCAGTCTATCGTCGATGGTCGATATATTCGCCCAACCTTACTGCAGGGAACACACAAGTTTTGGTAGCTGTTCATGTAGTATACTTACAGATATCTGGAGATTCATCTGAGCCATCTGGACAGTCCTTCTCCCCATCACATCGCCAGCCTTTGGAGATACAGGTCACCTGGTCCTTACATACAAACTGTTTAGAGCTGCAAGTCTTGGGCTGCTCATCTGCTTTGGAGCTGGGAGCTGAAAAAGAAAAGCAGGAAAAAAAGGTGACGGTCATAGAATATAAAAATTAAAAATAACATTAAAAAGAAATGAAATTCTAATACTGGTAACCTTAGGTTAACTTTATTTTTGCAACGGATAAAAGTAGAAAACAACCACTCTCCTCCATACAGACTCCAATTTCCAAATTCAAGCAGCATAGATCCCAACTCAGCCGGGCAAAGCAACATGTAAAAGTTACAACTGTGCTTTTTGTGTTTGGAAAAAAAAAAAAAAAAGAGAGAGAAAAGACTCCATTCAGAAAAAAAGCTCCACAGCCAACAGTGTTGCCTTGTATTTCTATGTTTGTTTGCTGTTTCTCCCTCTTCTTCCGCAATAGAGGAAACAGCATGCTACTATTTTTAAATTACTATTGAAGCTGTTTTTTAAATTCTCACTATACAGGCTCTTTCATGTGTCGTGGCTCAAGCACAACTGGGCATTTAATCACCGCCTGACCCATGGGAAACTGCAGAACACGGTAGTCCTGGGCAGCAAGTCAGCAGAGATTGTTGAGGCGTACCACACAGGCTAGCCACACCACAGCAATGCTCCTGACACATCAGCAGTCTGACAGTGCTAACATGTTTTAATTTACAAAAAGCCATGTCAAACAGAGCCCTACCTACAGCAAGCTGCTTGAAAACGGGGATTTTTAAAACATATTTTAGTGATATCAAGCCACAGGAACAGTTTTGATATTATATTTGGTTCCTCGTTCTTCCCCAATTTAAAAGAGAAAAATAATAACTTTGCTCGGAGCACGGGAAAGGGTATTTTTTGTGATATTTCCAGGATCTTTTGAACAGTACAGCATAGGTAACCTAACCAAAGGCAGACAGAAGGGGGTGGAGGCACCTAAGGCTTCCTAATTACAGACACCCCTGCTACTAGTAACAACACAGGTCACCAACAGGGTTTAGTTTTTGTAATTTAGCTCATTTAAGCTTACAGTACTAAACTCAATTTTCATTATTATTCTTCAATATATTAGTTAACCTTGAGAAAGCTGAAATTGTGCCAACATTTCCTCTCAGCATACAGAAGAGTGAAAATGGGTAGCTAGAAAAGCACAAAGGAATTGCTTTCTTGTATGCGAGTGGTCAAAAAAAGAGAGAGACCACAATGGCCATTTC